>NC_040081.1:4100627-4406918 GCF_003369695.1 Bos indicus x Bos taurus | reverse complement strand
TCTGAGGTATTGAAATAAAAAAAAAAAAGAATTATGGAGTATACTAAGAAAGAGATTATCTTTAACATGTAACATTTTTAAAGAGGTCTTTTGAAAAGGGTGTAGATCTTCGATGATGGCTGGAGATACAAAGTTGGAAGAAAATTAGAAAGTTCAGTGAAATTGGAAAACAAAATCTTGAGGGAATCCAGATGCCACACAACAGGCCCAGTTGAGAGCACTGTGCAAGGAACAGGGAGAGGAGAGAGTTCAAACTCAAAACAACAAAAAAAGGAGAAGAAAATCTAGAGGCAATCCAGAGAAAAGGAAACCCGAGACACAATCAGGGAGATGGACATGGCACAAACTTAAGGACCCAGTAAGTGATGAATACAAAAGCCAGGAAAAGTTTAATAAAATATTTGTAACATTGGTAGGATACTGAGCTCAAAGATACATAGATAAAGCTCACTGTTACTTTGACAGCAGTTTCCACTGAAAAGTAAAAGAAGTCAGGCATGGGGCCTACAAGAAAGGAGTGGTGATATTTGTGTAGCTTGGAAATACCCCTGCCTGGTAGAAGTAAGTGGGCAAGGAAAACAAGGACTCCAGGTGCCCTGGCCACAAGTCAAGGTCAATGGATTAGAAAAGGAAGTGGCAACTGGGAACCACTGATTGAAGATTTCAACCATGACAAGCTGAGAGATGTGAGACTAAACTAATAACTGAACTGATTTTTATCTTCCAAATTCCCCTACGCTGAACTGGAACTCCTTGTGTGTACCAAGCTGCAGTGGCTGGGGAAGAGGAACGGATCATGTTAACCCAAGTCACAGCGTGCCACCCTCAGATGAGACAGGAAGCTTGCTTCATTCTTTTGAGGTGATAGAGCGGGTACCTTGCAGAGCAGCTCAGTGACAGAAGCTGCGTGGGTGGCTGTGTCAGGGCACCTGGCAGGCCCTGGGAGGGCTGGGGTGAGGACCCGTCCTCCTCCTGCCAAGCTGGGCACCCCTGTGTGGGGCTGCACATACCCAGAAGAACGAACCCCTGTTTCTCAGTCACACAGAGGCAGTCTCTGGGCTAGCGGTGCCCTGCTAACCCTGTCTCCTCTTAAACCATCGTCACAGGCCAATCTCTTAACCTGGCAGTTGGGGTGGCATTTGGCATTTCTTCTGTCTGTGTGTTGAGACATGGCAACCACTTGGAATCAGTTCCTTTACTGCCCCCAAATGGACAGGCACACTAAAGGAGACTCCTCTTGCCTTTGTTCTCACCCAAATAGGTGACACCTTGGACAACAAGGAGATCACACCAGCCCATCCTAAAGGAAATCAACCCTGAATATTCATTGGAAGGACTGATGCTGAAGCTGAAGCTCCAGTCCTTTGGCCTCCTGATGTGAAGAGCCGACTCATTGGAAAAGGCCGTGACGCTGGGAAAGATTGAAGGCGGGAAAAGGGGACGACAGAGGATGAGATGGTTGGATGTCATCACCGATTCAATGGAGATGGGTTTGAGCAAGCTCTGGGAGATAGTGAAGGACAGGGAGGCCTGGCGTGCTGCAGTCCACGGGGTGGCAAAGAATTGAACACAGCTGAGCGACTAAACAACAGCAACAAGAACCACACCTGAGAGTATTAAACAATTGGTTTACTGGGACAACAGCAGAAAAGGGTTTTGATGAAGGGGACACTATACAAATTATGAATTCCCTTTGCATAATCTCAAATTAAGAAGAGGACACTTTAGAGTCCAAGATTTCTCAAAAACTTCACAGTAGGGGCCTCAACTGTCTTTATTTAGACCCAATTTCTCAAAACTGTACCTAGTTAGAACTTGCTAGGCTCAGGGGGGTTTCCAGACTTCTGAGCAACGTTTTTCATCTTTACACAAAGTTCTGGCAGTTGGCAGCTATTGGATCACTGGCAGTCTCTGGATGCCAGAGGGGATCCCTGAACACACATGCCCTGACCAGCAAGCTCCCAGCTCCTGTGGTGCTGTAGTAACCACCACCAACTGCTGATTAAAAAACATCCTTTTCCTATGACTGAACAATCCAGTTCAAAGAGAGCTGTGGCTGACACTGACTGTGTGGTTGATTTAATGATCAGGGAATTACTGCCAGTGAACAAGCCTGTTGTCTATCTTTTTTTCTCTCAACAGATTTGCATTTGTTTGTTTCTGCTTCTATTCCCTCGGAGAGCCTTTTGTTCCTTTTCATCCAGAAAATTTCTGGAACGCCCTGCCCAGCTGGCCATTTTAAGACCTCTGCTCAGATTCCATTTAGAGAAACAAAACAAAACAAAACAAAACTGCTGGAAAATAACGTACCTTTAGGTGGAACTAAACCCAGAGGGAAGTAATACAAAGTGAAACTGGTTCTTTGGATCTGCTAGGTGAGAGTGAAAGTAAAGGTCACTTTTTGGTAAGAGGCTCTGAATGTTAGTAAAAGCAGAACTATGTGTTGGGGAAAAGAGTAGGAGTTGAAGGTCAAGGGGGAAATTTGGTGGCTGCAATAACTAGGGTTAATTTATGAATGGACTCTAAGCCACGTCAGTGGACACTTCTGATGAGCTTGAATGAATAGAGGGCAAGAGAGGAAGTTTTGGGGTGGGAGGAAAGTCCAGAAAACACGCTAATCAAATGTTCCACAAAAGGGAACAACTGGGTAGCCACACTGATGCTTTATTTAGTGCTTGGAGGGAATCAAGGAGGACTCAGCACAGAAACCACGAGGCCGTTCTGCTGGCCTGCTCCTCACAGAGCGGCAGGCCCCAGAGCAGGGCATCTGGCTGACAGGCGTTGTTTCGTGTCTCCTGTGTTTAAAATGAGTTTCTAAAGCATTGTTCATATGCTTCAAAGAGCAAAACACAAAAGTAGAAACAAAAAGCCTTAAACAAAGAGTAATAAGCTTTCTAAGAGGAAAAGATAGTCATGGATCTTTACTATTACTATGATTTTTGCCTTAGGCAAACTTAAAGCCAGAGTTTATCACTGCCCTAGGCAATACACACACAGCTTTCTCAAGATGCTTTCCCAAGTCTATGTCCCAAGGGAAAGAGCCCTGCAACTGGAATCTGAAGATCTGTATTCTAGATGCACCTCTGCCCTTAACTAGCTGGGATTTAGGCAAGTACTTTTAGCTTTGTCTAGTGATTAATGCATCTATTCATTTATTCAGTGGCCTTATACTGTGAACCTACCTTGTGCATGATAATCTAATTTTCTTCATATGTAAATTAAAGGAACTACCCTAGATCAATTCAGCATTGGGATCATAGAGTTAATTTTAAATGTCACTTTTTTGGTGAACTGTGATAAAAATCTAGGTTCTCTGATATGGTACATACACTTATTCTGCATTTATCAAAGTATTAGCCTATGTATTTTCAAATAATAGCCCATTTTATTTTTTCTTTATTGGATATTTTCACACTGTAAAAGTTTATTCACTTTAACAAGCCAACAACTTGTTAAAGAGAAGATTTAAAAATAATAATCTTACTCTTCCCTCAGTTCCACTTTACTGTGATAATTAGTATTAGCACCAATATTTCACATTTTTCTCTATGCTCATGTAAATATGTGTATGCTAGTATGACCTTTATTTAATTATATTTGATTAGTTTAATTATTTGCTAATTATAATTATACATAATGATATTTCTTTCCCTTTAAAAAAAAATAAAAATATAGTCAGACATCACTCTGTCGATTATTTGGTTATTTTGTATTTTTCTGAACATTTCTCCAGGTTCATACATATTTTTATAGCCAAATAATATTGAAAATTATAAATGGGCCAAATTTATTTGTTTCTCTATGTTGGAATATCAAGTTGTTTCTAATGATTTTTTCTTTTAAGTGTCACAATAATCAGTGCAGTAAAAGAAATACTTGTCTAGATATATTCTTACACACTGGTACTTTATTTACACAGGATAGACTTATCAAAGTTAGGTTGATGAGTCAAAGGGTATAAAAGTATAAACTTCTAATAATGCTTCTAGATTACTTCCAAATTGGTTGCAGCAATTTTCATTTCTATGAGCTACATATAAGAACTCTTATTTTCCTACTACTGACGTTGGCTCTAGATATATTAATATCTTTGCCAACAATGAGTGTTCCATTGTTATTTTAATTTGTATTTTCCTAACTACCAATGATGTTGATCGTATTTCAATATATTTCTTTTTATTTGCTTGTTCTCTTCTTAATTGTTAGTTTTGGTTCTTGACTGACTTTTCTTTGTGGGTATCTTTTCACTTTCCCATTTGCAGTATTTCTTTGTCTAGTCATCATTTTAACAGCAAGAGGTCTTATAGAAAATAATACAAATCAAGGTAAGTGGGGTCAGAACTATGGAGTGTTGGCCTGGGGAGGTAGGAATTGCAGCTTTATATAGAGTGATCAAAGGCAGGAGTTATTGAGAAGGCGACATTTGAGCAAGCCTTGCAGGAAGTACAAGAGTGAGCCATGATGTGGTTTGCTTGGAAAGCAATATTTCATTCTCTATTGAGGTAACTAGTGCCAAAACTCTGAGGCTAGAGCTTGCCTGGGTGTACAATGAACACCAAGGAGGAAGGCATGCCTGGAGTAGAGGGAGCTTGAAGGGGGAGTGGCAGTCAATAATACTAGCAGTAAAAGACAGCCAGCTCGTGGAGGTCTGTGGGTATGAACAAAACCTCGACTTTTAGTCCGAGGATATGAGGATTTTGAGCAAAGGAGTAATAGGATGTGACTTATATTTTGGAAAGATCATTGGTTGCTGGGTTTAGAGTTGCCTGCAGGGAGGCAAGGATAAATGCATGGAGACTAAGAAAGCTAGTCAGCAATCTAGCAGAGATGGTATTAGCAGTTCCTCTTTACTGAGACAGAAGACTGACAGAGAAGCAAATTTGGGTAGTTTGAGAAATGAGAAGTCTACAAATTATTCATTTTTGTCAGAGGCACTATATCATACATTACTTAGTGTTCTGAGTGTTTAGATACAAATTTACTTAAAGGTTTGAAATGTTAGACTTGGATATGATCTGGATTTTTTTCTTGTACTAAGCCCCTGAGTTGGACTATAAAGAAAGCTGAGCACCGAAGAACTGATGCTTTTGAACTGTGGTGTTGGAGAAGACTCTTGAGAGTCCCTTGGACTGCAAGGAGATCCAACCAATCTATCCTAAAGGAAATCAGTCCTGAATATTCACTTGAAGGACTGATGTTGAAGCTGAAACTCCAATACTTTGGCCACCTGATGCGAAGAACTGACTCACTAGAAAAGACCCTGATGCTGGGAAAGATTGAAGGCAGAAGGAGGAGAAGGGAACGATAGAGGATGAGATGGTTGGATGGCATCACTTACTCGAGGGACATGAGTTTGAGTAGGCTCCAGGAGTTGGTGATGGACAGCGAGGCCTGGTGTGCTACAGTCCATGGGGTCACAAAGAGTTGGACACGACTGAGTGACTGAACTGAACTGAAGCCCCTTAATGTACAGAGCTAACTAATTTTATATATATGCGGGTTGCTTCTTAACATTTTACTTCAAAATAGAAATAAATTTAAGCATTGACTTCAAAGGGCAAAGAGCTCAGAGCAGAAAACGGTGGTTAGGTAGAGGAAAATCTTCTCACTGGAAAAATGGAGAGTCACATTAGTGAGACTGGAATTTTTTTTTTTTTTGCTGTTTGTTTGTTGGTGTTATTAAATACCCACAACTGAAAAGATGAAGAGATCATGGAATTTCAGAGAATTATTCATAAGAGCAGAGTAAAACATCCTTAAGATCAGTTAAAAAAAAAATCAATGGTATATGACAGAGAACATAAAGAAGACATTCAGCTTTGATAGCGGGAACTTCTAAATCACAAAGATAAATTAATTTACAAGTCTCAGGAAAATAAAAGATTTTATTAACATTAAATCTATTCAAGTTTGTAGAAACCAATTAGCATATACTAATACAGACCTGCCTCAATTTACAGTGGGGCTGAATGTCAATAAACCCTTCATAAAAAAGCATTGAAAATACATTTAATATACCGAACCGCCTACCTTAAAGGTGCTCAGAACACATATATTACTCTACAGTTGAATCAAATTATCTAGCACAAAGCTTATTTTAATGAATACTTAAAGAGAAACACAGAATGATTGTATGGGGATGGAATGGTTACAGGTGTATTGGTTGTTTATCCTCATGATCACATTGCTGACTGGGAGCTGCCACTTAATGCCACTACCCAGCCTCACAAGATGGTGTGGTACCACATATTGTTAGGCAGCCCACCAGGCTCCCCCGTCCCTGGGATTCTCCAGGCAAGAACACTGGAGTGGGTTGCCATTTCCTTCTCCAATGCACGAAAGTGAAAACTGAAAGTGAAGTCGCTCAGTCATGTCTGACTCTTCCCAACACCAAGGACTGCAGCCTACCAGGCTCCTCCATCCATGGGATTTTCCAGGCAAGAGTACTGGACTGGGTTGCCATTGCCTTCTCCACCACATATTGTTAGGCAAGGAAAAGATAAAAACTCAAAATTCAATGTATAGTTTGTACTTAGTGCATATTGCTTTTGCCCCATCATAAATGAAATAAATTCTAAATTAAATCATCATAAGTTGGAGACCTCTGCAGATGATTTATTAAATGTCAATTAAGCAACTAATTCTATGTAGATGCTATATTTCTTTAAATCTCTCTACCTTATTTCAAAAGCCTAGTTATTTTTAAATGTTCTATTTAACTGCTCTAACACTGAGTTAAAATTCTAGCAAATTGAAGAATTTGAGGAGAGGGTTATGGGACAACCCCCCCTCCCCTGACCCCCACCCCCCTGGCCCCAAATTGAAAACCAGTCAGTCAGAAGTACAGCTGGCCTCTGTGACTGGAATTCAAAGTGAGACCAGCCTTGTGAGACTGAGCCCTTAACCTGTGGGGTCAGTTCCAACTCCAGGTATCTAGGGTCAGATTGATTTGAATTGTTGGACACTCAGTTGGTGTTGGAGATTTGGTTATGGAAAAAGTCACTCATTTGGTGTCAGAAGAAAGTGTTATTACACGGGCAGAAGTGATGCTTATATGAACACAAGCAGTGTTACACACTGAAGGGATATGGAGCCCAGAGGAAACAGCAACGCTCCACATCAGCCCTGTGAGTTCAGATGGGAAAGTTACAGAACGCGCTTGTGCTCAGTCACATTTGACTCTGCGACACTTTGGACTGTAGCCCGCCAGGTTCCTCTGTCCCTGAGATTTTTCAGGCAAGAATATGGGAGTGGGTTCCCATTTCCTCCTCCAGGGGATCCTCCTGACCCAGCGTTCGAACTTGTGTCTCCTTCGTCTCCTGTATTGCATGCAGATTCTTTACCCAGTGAGCCGCTGGGGAAAGGAAAGTATGGAAAGTCCTACCGGTACTCATGTGTGGCTCTGAAGCTCTATAAAATAATTGCAGGAGAATCAAGGTCCTCTGTACTTTGATCCCAAATGGGGTGACATAAAGATCACTTACATAATTTATTATGTGATTTTAATTCACTCACTCAACAAATACTTATTAAAACTTATGATAGGCCAAGTACTGTCCTCAATGCTTCTTATATTTCTTATTGTAAGAAAAAAGTCAGTGACACATTTGGGAGTATTAGATAGACTTATACCTAATTTTACATGACTGCTTCTAAGAAGAGAAAACTATTGACATTTAAAATATTTTTAAGGTAAAACATTTTATGTAACATACCTAAGTTGGTTGTTTAAATACATCTGAAGGATGACTGAATGCTTCCTATGTGTCAGAAGCTCTCTATATATTATCTTATTTAATCCTCACAACAGTTATTATCCCCATCAGAAAGATGAGAAAATGAAGATTTTTAGAGAGATAAGTTACCTAAAAAATGTGATTTGAACTCAAGCAGTCTAACTCAAGAAACCACAAACCTGTCTTTAAAGGGTGTCAGTGAGATAGTGGATGCTCTTTACTTGTCAATAAATAAGAATTTCTACCAGTTTCCCTAAGCCATTGATGAGGTGTCTCATCATCCTCTAATAAATTACACCATATAATAAAGAAGGATTACTACTGTATGCAGAGTGTGGGGCAAGTTGAGCCAGTAGTATTGACACATACACAGTACCATGTGTAAAATAGATAGCTAATGGGAATCTGCTGTATAGCATAGGGAGCTCAGTTGGGTGCTCTGTGATGGCCTAGAGAGGTGAGATGGGGGGGCGGGTGAGAGGGAGGCTCAAGAGAGAGGGGATATATGTATACTTATATCTTATTCATGTTGCTATACAGCAGAAACTAAACAACACTGTAAAGCAATTATACTCCAATTAGAAAATAAATTTAAAAAGATCGCCACTATATAGAGATTAACTAAATCCTTGTACTCTAGAATATTTCTAATAGTCTTAAATTGAACCAGGTTTGGTAATTATATTTTTGATGATAAAAGTCCATGTGTTTCTTTAGGGCAATATTTGTTAATACATTGCCTGTAATTCTAGCTTCCTCTTATATTTTAGTAGTTTCCCAATCCAAATTCTTTCATGCATCCTCCAGAGTTCTCACAGATCAACAAGAAGGGCAAATAAAACCGCAAATAGGTATCTGTAGCATAAAGAAGTGTCTCAGCCCGCTCGAACTTTCCTAAGAAAATGCCACAGAGGAGGTGGCTTCAACAACGGAAATGTATTTCTCACAGTTCTGGAGGTTGGAAAGTTCAAAATCAAGGTGCCAGTGAAGTAAGTTTAGTTCTGAGGCCTCTTCTCTTGACTTGCAGATTGTGCCATTGCTGGGTGCTCACTCGATCTCTTCTTTGTGTGTGTGTGTGTGTGTGTGTGTGTGTGTGTGTGTGTGTGTGGAGAGAGAAAGAGCTCAAGCCAGCTTTTCTCTTCCCAAAAGCACACTAATCCTATCGCACTAGTACTCCACCCTTATGACTTTGTGTGTGCTGTGTGCTAAGTTGCTTTGGTTGTGTCTGACTCTGTGTCCCTGTGGACTGAAGCCCGCCAGGCTCCTCTGTCCTTGGGATTCTCCAGGCAAGAACACTGGAGTGGGTTGCCATGCCCTCCTCCAGGGGATCTTCCCCACCCAGGGATCCAACCTGCATCTCTTACGTCTCCTGCATCGGCAGGCAGGTACACTGCCACTAGTGCCACCTGGGAAGCCCCTTAAGACTTCATTTAACCTTAATTATTCCCTAAGGGCCCTATCTTCAAATATAGTCACACGGGCTTAGGGATTCAACATAGGAACTTGGAGAAAATACAATTCAGTCCACAGCAATAGGGGTCAGAGAATACTACAAATTTTAACCTCAAACAAACAGAGCTAGGTTTGGGAACCATGCCAGATCAGGATCTGGTGAAGGATGCATTGAAAACAGGAGCACTGGGGTCTAGCGGTGATGAACATCAATAAAATTTTCCTGAGGAAAAAAGTCCTCATTATTTAAAAAACAAGTACATGACAGATTCAACTTGTTTATATTGCCTCTCCTATATGATCTGTATCTCAGAATAGTCATATAGTTTTTGGGAAAACTTTTTAAATAGAATTATTCTACAAAATAAAGAAGAAATGGTAGAATGTTCTATGGCTATTTTAAGATCATAATGATAAATGAATGGATCTAGACAAGTATCAGAGGTTGATAGTAATCCAAACAAGAGATGAGCAAGCAACTATTTTCTGGCAGAAGTTGTGTGATGTCACCTATAAAGTAAAGAAATCTTGCCAAATGGAATTGTTAGTTGCTCACTCAGGTCCAACTCTTTGCAACCTCATGGACCCTTTGCAACCCACCAGGCCCCTCTGTCAATGGGATTTTTCAGGCAAGAATATTGGAGTGGGCTGCCATTCCCTTCTCCAGGAGATTCTTCCCAACTCAGGGATTGAACCCAGGTCTCCTGCATTGCAGACAGTTTCTTTACCATCTGAGTCAAATGAATAAATAAAATCTGATTCTGACCGAGCCTTTAGATCTAGGGAGCAATTATAGTAAATACAGTGGACAGAGGAACATCTATTATATGATCAACATGATTGCTACTGGCAAACTGTACAAATTACCCAGTTCCTTCAAGAGACAACAACAGTAAAACAAAACAACAAAACTGCAAGAAAAACTAAAGAGGAAGATAGAGGAAGCTATAGACCAAAAGGTAATTAAGAGCTATATAAATCAAATTAAATATTTGATCCTAGTTCAATAAACTGTAAGTAGAAACAAGTTAATTGGGAAAAATCTTACCACTGGATATTTTGTGATGTTAAGGACTTGTTAATATTGTTAAATACCCATTTGAATGCAGAGTTCCAAAGAATAGCAAGGAGAGATAAGACAGCCTTCCTCAGTGATCAATGCAAAGAACTAGAGGAAAACAATAGAATGGGAAAGACTAGAGATCTCTTCAAGAAAATTAGAGATACCAAGGGGACATTTCATGCAAGATGGGCTCAATAAAGGAAAGAAACCATATGGACCTAACAGAAGCAGAAGATATTAAGAAGAGGTGGCAAGAATACACAGAAGAACTACACACACAAAAAAGATCTTAATGACCCAGATTAACACGATGGTGTGATCACTCACCTAGAGCCAGACATCTTGGAATGTGAAGTCAAGTGGGCCTTAGAAAGCATCACTACGAACAAAGCTAGTGGAGGTGATGGAATTCCAGTTGAGCTATTCCAAATCCTGAAAGATGATGCTGTGAAAGTGCTGCACTCAATATGCCAGCGAATTTGGAAAACTCAGCAGTAGCCACAGGACTGGAAAAGGTCAGTTTTCATTCCAATCCCAAAGAAAGGCAATGCCAAGGAATGCTCAAACTACCACACAATTGCACTCATCTCACACACTAGCAAAATAATGCTCAAAATTCTCCAAGCCAGGCTTCAGCAATACGTTAACTGTGAACTTCCAGATGTTCAAGCTGGATTTAGAAAAGGCAGAGAAACCAGAGGTCAAGTTGCCAACATCTGTTGGATCATCGAAAAAGCAAGAGAGTTCCAGAAAAACATCTATTTCTGCTTTATTGACTATGCCAAAGCCTTTGTCTGTGTGGATCACAACAAACTGTGGAAAATTCTTAAAGAGATGGGAATACCAGACCACCTGACTTGCCTCCTGAGAAATCTGTATGCAGGTCAGGAAGCAACAGTTAGAACTGGAAATGGAACAACAGACTGGTTCCAAACTGGGAAAGGAATATGTCAACGCTGTATATTGTCACCCTACTTATTTAACATACATGCAGAGTACATCATAATAAACACTGGGCTGGATGAAGGACAAGCTGGAATCAAGATTGCTTGGAGAAATATCAATAACCTCAGATATGCAGATGACACCACCCTTATGGCAGAAAGTAAAGAAGAACTAAAGAGCCTCTTGATGAAAGTGAAAGAGGAGAGTGGAAAAAGTTAGCTTAAAGCTCAACATTCAAAAAACTAAGATCATGGCATCTGGTTCTATCACTTCATGGCAAATAGATGGGGAAACAATGGAAACAGTGACAGACTTTATTTTCTGTCTCCAAAATCACTGCAGATGGTAACTGCAGCCATGAAATTAAAAGATGTTTGCTCCTTGGGAGAAAAGCAATGACCAACCTAGACAGCATATTAAAAAGCAGAGACATTTCTTTCCCAACAAAGGCCCATCTAGTCAAAGCTATGGTTTTTCCAGTGGTCATGTATGGATGTGAGAGTTGGACTATAAAGAAAGCTGAGCACCAAAGAGTTGATGCTTTTGAACTGTGGTCCTGGAGAAGACTCTTGAGCATCTCTTGGACTGCAAGGAAATCAAACCACTCAATCCTAAAGGCAATCAGTCCTGAATAATCATTGGAAGGACTGATGCTGAAGCTGAAGCTCCAGTACTTTGGTTGCCTGATTCAAGAAATGACCCATTGGAAAAGATCCTGTTGTTGGGAAAGATCGAAGGTGGGAGGAGAAGGGGATGACAGAGGATGAGATGCTTGGACGGCATCACTGACTCGATGAACATGAGTTTGAGCAAGCTCTGAGATTGGTGATGGACAGGGAAGCCTGGAGTGCTACAGTACATGGGGTTGCAAAGAGTCAGACATGACTGAGTGACTGAACTAAATAAAGATATTTTGGGTGTCTTTTAAAAAAGAAAGTCTTATCTTTCAGGAATTCACAGATGACATGAAATGACATCTTCAATTTTCTTCAAAATAATCCAAAGTTGGGGGTTAGGTGTGGATAGAGTTTGAAATAAGATTTCCCATGTATTGAATATTATAAAAACTGCTATGATGATTAAGGGCTTCAATATAATGCTTTCTCTGCTTTTGTATATATTAGGAAATAGTCATAATATATTTTTAAATGTAATATATCAGAATTTTGAGAAAAAAAAAAGGTGGGGAAAGTCCCATTCCAAATGGGAAAATACTCAGAATGTGTCTGAGAACTGGTTTCTGGGCACCCAAAGATCAAAAGGCCACCATCAAGAAGTGTGAAGAGGCTGACGCTTTCTACTTGCAGGCTAATAATTTAGCCCGTCAATGTTTCATGGATATAGCAGCAATGAGACTTCTATTTCAGAAACAAAAGACTTGAGTGCTCACAGAAATATCAGCTCACAGAGTATCAGTGTTTTTGATAAATTGGGCTAGTCCCTCAAGCTCAGTTCTCAGAATGAGATGCAAAGGTGGACTGATGACCAACTCTATTGCACTACAGAGGAGGAGCCCTGATGTTAGAAAAGTGAATATTTTATATTGGACAGTAAATATGCCTGCCCCTGCTATTAAGAGAGACACTATAATCTAAAATTGTAAGCAATTGTGCCCTTTAGTTCAGAGAAGACATTATTTTGTTCGAAGAATTTTTTAAAATGAAAAGTTTGGAAAGGTAGCCCAGAACAAAGGCAGTCAGTGCCTCTGCTTGTAAGACATGCATGAATGTGGGAGCCTCATGGAGAATTGTCTCCTGGCAGTGACAGCCTTGAGAAGGCACTATTGTGAAGAAGAGGATGAGACTTGGAAGAAGGAAGCATTCTGTGGAGTCTAGTGGTGAAGGGATATACGAAAGAAGGCTGTGGAATTCAACCCGATAAAAACAAAACCAGAAGATACATCAACTTTGACAACATAAACTAGCAAAAAAAACCCCAAAAAGTATTTGTCTTATCAGCATCCTCTTGAGCTAAGAAACCTAGTAAGAAATTCTCAGCATCTATATATAGACAACTGCTATTCCCAGTCCATGAAATGATTATAAAATGGACAGTTGACAACCACTAAAAACTACAAGAAGAAAAACAGAAAGTAAGAATCAAAAGATTTTAGCTGATTAAAATATTCTCTAAAAAGCCAAACATGAAGTTCAGGAAAACTGTAATAAAACAGCTATCCCAACAAGCATTAAACATCTCTAAATAAGCATTTTTAGATATCAAATGGACCTTAAATCATGAATTCAAGAAAACCCAGAATAGAAGTGAGCAAAATAACAGTGTAAGGTGAGATATGACCAAATTCAGGAAAAAAAAATTGGAAAAAAAAAAGATAAAAATTATCTCATAGGTAAAGGCCAAATTACATGGTATCCAAGGAGGGATAGATCTGACTACAAGTCTCATAAGAGATTTTGAGTAGAGAGACAAAAATATAATGAAATAAATAGTATCCAAAAGAAAGTGCTCGATATAGAACAGTGAAAAAAAAATTCAGTACATATTTGATTTTTCTGAACAAGAAAAATAAAACAATGAAATAAAACTAGCATTTAAAGTATAATGAAAGTAAAAAAAAAAAAAAATGAAGTCTTAATCTTATTGTTGAAAGATTCCCCCTGCCACCATATACCTTCAAAATTACAAGATAGAGTCTAGTAAGACTATTCAGTTTTTAAGAATCAGTCCTCTGGGGGAAAAAGGAAATACCAAGAAACTAGTTTCTTGACTGAAACAAAGAAGAAAGACAAAAATGACACAGCATTTAAAAAAGAATAAGGAAAATATGAGTAAAGAATCTTATATCCAACTAAGCTGTTTTACATGTATCAAAACTAAAGGAAAATTTGGCAAAAGGACTGCTGATGAATATTAAAATAGTAGATCTAAGAATATACTCAAGATTAAAACAAAAGTGAGAACAAGTGTGGAAAAGTATTATCTAAATATGGGTTCTGACAAAATAAAAGTAATTTTAAAAGTTATAGGAGAAGGAAAAAAGTAAAAATTAGAATAAGTTCATTGCTGCATAGACTATAGAGAGGAGTCAAAGAGTATAATTTAAATCTAACAAACCAGGGAGGAGAAACCTAACTCAGGCGGAAAAGAGATCAAGGGAATTTTAAGAGTTATTAGCAAAGAGTTAGGCACCTACTAGAATCAAAATACAAGGTTTTCTAAATGCAAAAGTAAGTACTAAAAACAAGCAAAGAAGACAGATCAAGTGGGGAAAGAAATACAGTAAATCTAAAGTTAATATTAAATAATAAGACAGAACTGACAACAAACATACTGATCATATCGACAAATGTAAATGGGTTTAACTCGGCTGTTTCATGAACAAGATATTGATCATGGCTTACAAAGCAAAACCCATCTCTGTGCTGAGTAGAAAAGACACTCCAAAACCAAACGATCCTGAGAGGCTCACAGGGTTTGGGCTAAGAGAGAAATGGAAACAACAGTAGGAGTGCTGGGTTGATTTCAGCAAGGTAGAATTCAGGTGCCAATCATTAAAGGAGACAAGTTAGTACTTTGTGAAGTTAACTGGATATAAATACACTTGATGACATACCAAGTCTCTGGCCATTGAACTGAAAATGTCAGAAAACATTAAGCCTCAGTATCTAAACACAAAGTCTCACTTATGAAATTATTCTCAAAATTGATCTTGACTTGCTCTGTTTCAGTAATGGGCAGATATTCCATCAGGTATATAGCACATATGAATTTCTCTTTTTTTCTTAAGTCCCTATTAAAGTACCAAGAAACAAACTCTTTAAACCATCATTAATCCACAAGAACACAGAGAATTGGGAGAGAAGACAACTTAGATAAATTTTTTTTCAATCAGTTTTTGGAAAAAGAAAAGCAGAAGTTGTAACTGAACAACTGGAGCCGAGGAAGTTAAAGCCCACGTCTTTAGACAGAGACGCTGCCAAGAAGTGAGGCCAATTTGCTGCCATAGAATGAATCTCTGAGAGGCTGAGCATTTGAAAGGAGTGAAAAAGTGTTGAAACAAGGGAACTGATTTGCTCTCTGATTTTGGAGCATTTGAATCCCTGAGGTCTGTTTTCAGGAGAACCTGGGCAGCCAGGCAACTATCTTAATACCCACACCATGGCCAGAGGCTGATTCTTTTGGGACGATGAAACCCAAAGTCTCTGGATTCAGGGACAAGAGGCACAGAAGAAGTCTGGGGTGGGGGCGAAGGGTTGCATGAAAATCTACATAGTAAATAAACTGTAAATAGTCTGAGAGCTGTTCCCTCCCTTTTGCTCTAAATAGTACAGCCATTTGTATATCTCAAGATTGGTAGTTGGAAAAACCCTTACTAGAAAAACTGAACAGCCAGAAAAGACCAATGATTAGAAATTCTGAGGTAGTAAAGAAGGTTCTAGGAAAAAGACTGTATGGTTGGCCCTTTGGCCAACAATCCAGATTGGAGATTGGAGAAGGAAATGGCAACCCACTCCAGTGTTCTTGCCTGGAGAATCCCAGGGACGGGGGAGCCTGGTGGGCTGCCGTCTATGGGGTTGCACAGAGTCGGACACGAATGAAGTGACTTAGCAGCAGCCAGATTGGAGAGAAGGACAGGGAACCCAAGAAGTGAGGATGTTATCTGATGGCGTTGACTGTAGAACAAAAAGCCTACTATGGGTAGGTTTTCTCTGTGAGAAGGGCTTCTAGAAAGACCAACTGAAGTGGCAGAGCAACTTTAACTTCAGTAAGGGATAGTATTCTTAGGAAAGACATTTTGACTGGACTGAATTACTTGGTTCAACAGTGAATAATATCTGGAGCAATAATAACAGTGTAGAAAAATTACTCTATTTCTGGAGGGAAAGTGTTATTTTGCTTGGGTGCATATCAAAAGTTTTAAGTTCTTCTGTAGTTTCACTCAATATTCCACTTTTAGGAATTTACCCTAAGAATATAAAAGCGAATGTGTACAAAGATTTAAATATAAGCCTGTCTGTTGCAGCGCTGTTCCTAATAGTAAAAAATTAAATATAACCGGAATGTCTCAAATAGGAAATCAGTTAAATCAGTAGTGATATGGCTTAATAATTGGATACTGTAGAGATGAATATTTACTCAGGAAGATATACCTACTTAAAATTTTTCATAAGCAACTTTTTCTCTATAGTCTCATTTTTATGGAAAAAGGATAAAAAAAGAAGTAGAGAGAGATCTGGAAACTTCAATTAGTAGACATTTCGAGAGTTAGTACTAAACTTGAGTTTTCTTTTCTTTCTTTTCATCTGTATTTGCAAACACTAAAGCTGTCTGCATAATTGCAGTGACTGTTAAATTTGACACACACAGAAAGAACTGACTTATAACTCATGTTTTAATGTTATAATTAGAAAATAGAAACTATTTTCAAAAAGAAAGAGAGAGACAAGAATAAGAGGATGGCATGGCAGCAGGTTAATTTCTAATGATCAGAGAAATTTTCTGCTTAGCAGAGGAGTAATCTTTCAGGCTAAATTAATGTCTACTCAGTCATTCAATAAATATTTGAGGGCATTTACCACATTTACTCACTATATCAGCTCTTTTCCTATAAAGAGCAGTTAACCTTTAGGCAGATAAGACAGAAGCTATTGGAAATAACCAAGAATCATATGCTGAAGTTAATATTTCTGCATAGCTTATAATCTACTTTAAATTTAGATATGAGTGAAAGGACTATCTAAGCTGCATAAAATACTAAGTAGTATAAATCTGATTATGAATAAGGGCACCCTGAGTGTCATATTCAAATATTGATAACAAGGACAGTGTAGCGTGGGAAACTCATCTAAGTTTTGTTGCGATTATTTACATTTCCTTTCCTGTTTATATTCTAAAATTAAGTATACAGAGTAAAATTAAAAAATTTTTAAAGACAAATCATCCAAATGATTGGAGTCTTACATTTTATTTCACTTTAATATTTTCTGCAATAATTGAAAATACTGAGCTGGTAATATAAGGAAAATAATGGAACTTACATGCTTAGAACAATGTAAATAATTGAGTTTGGAAAGCAGATATCTCCAGCTTAGAAATATATCCTAGATATAAAACGGAAAATTGATTCTATACTGCAGTTGCCTTGGAAAGTGAGGTGATGCAACTTAAGTAATTACAGTCCTTCCTTAACAAAGCAATGTATTCAGAATATAAAGTGAGCACAGCATTTCAATATAAAAATTAGCAAATGACATAAATGACTAAGAGCAGGGAAAATACATTTTATTTCAAACAAATTCTGAACATAACTTCCCTACTTTCTAAAGTAAACTTAGGTTTGAACAGAGATGTACATAGTATTTGAAATATTAATAGAAGCCTACCAGCAATGAAAAAACCCAATTCACTAAGGGTATTAAACTTAATGGACAGAGGAACCTGGTGAGTTCCAGTCCCTGGGATTGCAAAGAGTCGGACATGACTGAGTGAGTTTCATTTCATTAAACTTAAAATTTCATTTATATGAAGGAATAAAAGAGAAAGACCCAAACCAAAACCAAATCGAATTTTCCAAACTCAAGTCTCTTCATTTTTCTGTGTTCTTTCCTCACTTAGTGTTTTGATACAACTTCCTGTCAGGGCAGCATAAAGACAGTTGTCAATTCATTACTTCTAAATTGCCCTGAAAACTGGAATTTTGCTAACGCATATCTTCCATTCTGTTGCTTGCCTTTGAACTGCGTCAAATTCAAGCCACGAAAACTAAATGTGCTGCCTTAGAAGGGTCCATGTATTTAATAACCACATCGGAGGACAAGCCATCAGCTTAAACTCTGAAGCCTTCTGCAAAAAAAGGCAACTCTTAAGAGTTGCCACACACAGAAAGTACAGACTTGTAACTCATTCAGCTGGCTGTATGTTTTTTGTGGCCTGACTGGGGCCTAGTTAGACCTCCAAGAGAGCTCTGTGCCTCCACAATTAATAGCAAAAATGTTTCCACTGAGGTAAATTCTGGCAGATTCAATCTCCAGAGAGAAAATTTCATGCTGAGAGGCAGTATCAGTTCTTCCTAGAAAACTGACAAGTAGCTCCTTTGGAGAATTCTAACTTGCTATTTTTTCCAACACTATCTCCCCAAACACCTCCTAGCATATAGTGGGAACTTTAGGAATGATTGTTGCATTGAATCAAATAAAAAGTTATGTAGGCATAAAGTATTAAAAACATTCAGAACAAAAGATATACTGTGGATGTCTTCTTGGGCATTTTGTTTAAGCTAGGCCTTAGTAAATGGGAAATCTATGTTCATCCCATGGGTGCTGTTTGCATGGAAAAAAAAAACAACAAAAAACCTTTTCTGAAATGTGCTTAATGGAGTCTGGCTGAGAACACAAGTTTTCTAAAAACCCCCTGTCTTAGGTCTCTGTGAATGTATCCATCCAATAAAAATTAATTTTATGCAATATATTACACATAAACACATGTTCAAGATGCTACTTTCTTATTTTGGAAAGAGAAGAGATTTAATTAGACTGTTGTCTAGAAGCCCAATGTAACTTTGATGTTTATTAGTTTGAAGAACTATAATTTCTGAAAAACTGACAGATCTGTCTCATGAATTTTAATACTGAAACTATTTAAATTAAACCATGACTAAGAGTTAGCAAAATTTATGAGAGAAAAATAGATGGTGATCTGTGAGGTTCAGTGAGTCTTTAAAATACTTATTCAGCATTTCAAAATTAATTTCTCTTTTATCTGACGAACCAATTTGAATGGATAGAAAATATGTCTGTCTGAGCAAGTAGATGATACCATTAACTTCTCTCTTCACCATGTGGATAGCAACTCTATAACTGGGCTTTTATTCTGTCCTTCCAGAACAGTTTAATTTAGAGTCAGGTAAGAAGTAAGTGAAAAACAGAGGCCAAAAGAATTGTAAAAATGCTGATAATATCATAAAAATGATCGTGTTAGCTCTTGCTTACCACATAGTCTTGCTCCAACCAAAACATCTGCCTATCACCCCATAAACGTCCCTATACTACTCTTCCCTTTATAAGCAAAAAATGAAGCTTTTTAGGGACCTTTAATAGTCAGCAGCTGTTTGGCTGCCAAATACTATATCTGGAGGGGAGTGTACTATTCATGTGGCAAAAAAGCCTATTGTTTAGTTTTCTTTAAGCCCACCAGTGTTTTACATAAAGACATTTAAATGCTTCGAACATGGGGAAAGACACAGGACGTCCTTAACCAGTATATTGTTCCCAGAAGACAATGAAAAACAGAGATTGTAGTCGACCATGTTCAATATATAGGATGAACGAGTGCTAACGTAAATGGGTTTGATGCCAGTTAAAGGGCGTACGTCATGGGAATTTAACATTCATTTTACTCTACTGAGCTTATCTCTACTTGAGTCTACAATGAATCATAATAGTTTTTCTTGCTAGGTAATAATTATAATTTCTGAATACATTATTTTAAAAAACACTTACATTTCTTAAAATGAACATTAGAACAAGGGGAAAAAAAATCTGCTTTAGAAAAATTCAAACAGGAGCTGGTCTTGTAAGAGAACATCAAAGCCAGGATGACCCCAGGATCATCATACGTTGAGTGGGATTTTTTTTTTTTTTTTTTTTTGATGTAGACCATTTCTTTCCAAGTTTTTATTGAATCTGTTACAGTATTGTTTCTGATTTATGTTTTAGTTTTTCGGCCTGGAGGTGTGTGGGACCTTCGTTCTCTGACCAGGGATCAAACCTGTACTCCTTGCATTGGAAGATGAAATCTTAACCACTGGGCCACCAGGGAAGTCCCCGGCTTGCTTTTTAAATAATGTGACTTGAGGTTCTGTTAACAGGAAATATAAAAACCATAAAATATTAATTTACTGTGATAGTGTCTCACTGGGATCAAAGTTGTTTCCTCCGCTCCTTTACTTTAAAAAGAAGTTTGGTATGACAGCTAGTCATACCAGTGTATCACCTTCATGAGGTGGCAAATTTTACCCTTGCAGAACCTAAAATGGTTCAAGTAGAAAGGGTTTGGTTTAGGAGAGAAGTAGGGGAAGATGACCGGCACTCACTATTCAGTTCCCACCCTGTGGTCTCTCACAGCCCTCCTTTCTTCCTGTCTCTCTCACCTCCCCTGAGATGAAGGCATGGGCTGCAGCCTTCATCCACCTATCCTTCTTCTGGACCCCAAGTCGTATACACTAAAAACATTAACCTGTAAACCATCTCCTGAGCATTTTAAATTACTGTCAAAGGACCTATCTCTCTCATTCTCTTAGAAAAACAAAAATTTTACTACTGTAGAAAAAACTATGTTAACTACTAAATTCTGAGTAATTTTCATCATAGGTAAATGGACAGAATCTAAACATTAATTTGGGTTGCTGAGGAGAGGAGGCAACAGAATGGGACTCAGGAGCTTACAGTCTTTATAATTCTCCACATGGAAAGAAATGGTGTGTGTGTGGGAGAGGGACAGAGGGGATCCCCAAAAAAGAGATACCTACCTTTTTGCATCATGGTTATACAGAAGGAAAAGCTTCATAGCGTATATAAAGATACGTAGGGTATACGTATCTTCAAAACGCAGAAACAATAGATTTGTCTGCCTTCCTTCCTTTTTTCCTCTCTTCTTTTTTCCTTTCCTTTCTTCCACTTGTTTAATTTTAAACTGGTAAAATTTGCCACATATTGACCTTTGCTACCAAAGGAGAATGGGGTATCATCTTTCCGAGAAATCATTCAATGTCATATTTTGTCTTCTACACTTCTATAATATTTACAGTATCTTAGAGGTTGTCAATAAAATCAGTTAATATTCAAACTACTCCTGTGAAGTGAATTCCTATTTTACTTGCACATTTTATAACAATTTATATGAAATTGATCAATGCTTATTGTAGACCTACTGCTAAAGTGGGTTCAATGCCAATTTCTTTTCCTTGAGGTAGATAAAATCTTATTAAGAAGATAAGACTTATACATACAGCATAAATTATAGAATAATAAAGAGTAGTACATAGTAAAATGTTTGTTATATAATTAAAGGCTAAAATGCTTGTTATTGATACTGAATACAACTGGTAGAGAGGAATGGGAGAAATCAGCATTTCTACATATATTCAAACTTCTGGTCACCACCCCCTTCCCTGCCAATTTCAGACACTGTGACTGGATTAGCTGATTGTGAACCCTTGTTCAGAAATCTTAATGGCTTCCCTTGTGCACAGTTGTGATTTTCACAGTGGAAGTACACATGAGCTTCTTTTAATGAAAAAATTTCATAGTCTAAGAATCCTGAGACTATGTCTCCAGATGCACAGGTTATGAGAATCCAAGTTTGAGTACTCCTGAGTTGAGAACCTGAGGGTAATTATTTCTTTAAATTACCCTTCACTTGAAAGAAGTTGTCTTCATAGCCAGAGAAACATTGGCCTGTATAATTAACCCTCAGCTATTTAGTCTCTCACTCAAGACGTAGTTTGTATCCCATACTGGATGTGGAAGTCAAGCTGAACTACTCACGGGTCCAATACAAGTCCTCAATTTACCTACACGACTTTTCTGTATACTTTGTGCCTTCAGCCTGGAATATTCTTTCATTTTTCTCTTTTTCCATCAATCCCCCTATTTTTTTTTTTTTTTTTTGCCAGAAATTAAGTCAAATAAATCCTTCACACACATCCTAATGCTCATTAATAGGATTCTTACCTTCCTCTCATATCTCAGGGCAGATTATCTGTGCCTCTTTTATGAGACAAAACATTCAACATACATTATACTTAGGGGTATGTGTGTATGCGTGGTTTTTTACTTCTAAACTGCAAACAGCTAGAGGAAAAGGACTGGATCCAATTCACCACCTAGAAGCGACTGGCAGAACATCTTGTGCCAAATAAGAAGTCAAAGAAATAACTATATGAGTCAATGAATAGATTGAAGCTTGAGAAAAGCCAGAAACGATCATAGAATATAGCAAGTGACTGAAAAAGGAGTTTTTTGATAACGGGCTTAGTAAATTTCTCACCCTATACCTGAGCTAAGGATTTAATAACTCAGGAGAGAAGGTATAGCTACTCTTCATCTTATTAATGAAATAGGTTGCTTCCTAGGAGAAAACGTGTGCTCTTCAAGAGAAATTATCTTAAGATCCAAACTTGTCAAGGGAAATTTACCAAACATGTTAAAAAATATCAAATCTGTTCAAATACTCCATGCTGTTATCTACAATGTCAGCTTTCTTATCAACTAAAGAGTTGATACCTGTATCTGGATATCTGTATCCAGATAAGTTCCAGGGCTTCCTTGGTAGCTCAGATGGTAAAGAATCTGCCTGCAATGCAGGAGACCCAAGTTCGATACCTGGGTTGGGAAAATCCCCTGGAGAAGGGAATGGCAACCCACTCCAGTGTTCTTGCCTAGGAAATTCCATGGACAGAAGAGCCTGGCAGTCGAAAGTCCATGGGGGTTGCAAAGAGTTGGGCATGACTTAGTGACTAACACTAGATAAGTTCTCATCTACTCTTAGTAGACTCAAACATTTTGTCTGAAAGCTGAAGTGCTCCAATTAGAATATTTCTAGAAGAGGCATACATTCTGTAAATAAAGTATCTGCAATTACCTTTCAGAATCTTCTGACTGATTGGTGAACATGACCAGTTTCTCTTCGTGTTTCTTGTTTTTATTTAAGAGTGGTCCACATGGAATCTAACAAAAAAAAAAAAAGAAGGACTTGAGACTTGGCCATATCTCAAGGGAAGATAAATATATCCATCAGTGGAGGAGAAACCATCTATTAAACGCATATTTCCCAAAAGCCATGTTTTTATTCTCATGTCTTGTTTTCAGCACTGCCAGTTAAGAGAAGACAGACTGTGAACTTGCCTTCTGTCTAGTTTCTATCAGAGGTAAAATACTGGGTGTAAACATGAGGACCCGGTCTTTCAGTTAAGGAAGAATCTCTTGACAGGGAGAAATTGTCCAGGAGCAAGTGAAGAAAGATGGACATTCCAATGTACGAGTCATAAACTGTTAATGTTGTCAGACTGACATGTTTGTAGTGCAATTAGCCACAGTCTAGGAATGAGTTTTCCAGGAGAGCCTAATGACCAATGACACCAAGAGCTTTCTTCTCAGAACCACATTCATTCCAACTTTTTATCCCATAGGAGTTAGTGATTATTTCCATAATTTTTAGGGTAAAAAGAACTAGTAATGTGATTATTAAAAAAAAGAAGAAATTTAGAGATGTATGTAAGACACAAAGTTTTTTCCATTTTCTACTGTTTTTCTTATTTAATATTAATTGTAACTTAAGCACCAAACTGTGGCCAAACATTGTACAGACATCATAGTCCCTTGTGGGGATAAAAGTAGATTCTTGAGACTGAAGCACTGGAAGACTTGTGTATGTTTTAAAAGCCAATTCCTGCAGGCACTTTACACATTTGAAATGCATCTGGAAACCACTAATTGCTGTGATCCCATTAGAAATGTTAGGCAGTTCAGGTCTGTGGGAAACATGAAGCCCCTTTGTTTGAGTTTTATGAGTTTCTATTTAAGTGTAACAACAACCAAAAAAAAAAAAAGTTTGTTTGTTAAAATGCTCCAAGAAGGATTTGTTTTAGGTATTGGCAAGCTGCCTTTACATAGTGTGGGAGGGTGGCTTTGAATTTTGTTTTGTTTTCAGCTTGGGACAGCTGTTTAAAAGTCATCCGTTACCACCATGGTCGGACATGACTGAAGCGACTTAGCAGCAGCAGCCAGTTACTAGATGAAAGCAAATGCCTTTAAGGACTGCTATAGGAATCAGGCCACCAACTAGTACAGCTATCTTTTATCTATAAATAAAAGATATATATATCTATATATAAAAAAAAATCTATATCTAAAAATTGCAAAATTGCCCCATTTCTTCATGTGGCATTTTGGAAATACCGTACAATTCTGCAAATGCTTGAAAAGGCATGCAAGGGATATGCTACCTGACAAAGCATGACTTGCAATAAGGGTGCACTCTGAAATTTCCGGAAGATGAGGTTTTTAAAAGTTAATTCATTAATAAATTACAGTTGAACTAAGGTTTAAAAAATATCCTCAATTGTTTCATTATTCCTAAAATTACTTTTTAAAAAAATGTTAATTTTCCAGCAGACCTGAAATGGCACATGGAGTCTGAGTTTCAGAGAATTGTAGAATTTGAGACATTGGAGAATACTGAGAATTATGACACCATCATTTTTACAGAGGAAACAGAAGCTCAAAGAGGACAAATGATTTGGCTAATTAATGACTGACCTAGGATTAGATGTTAAGCCATTCAACCCCTAGTCCATGAATTTCTATTGCTGTCCCACAAGTGAACACTATACAGGTATAAGTCACATGTAATTTAAGTTTGAAATAGGTGAGATCTAGTGTTAATGTTAAAATATTTAAAAAGTAATATATAAATGAAACCTCATTTAAAAAAACATTTCTTAGGCAAGGACATTGCATTATTTGAATTCTGGTGCCGTCTATGGGGTCGCACAGAGTCGGACACAACTGAAGTGACTTAGCAGCAGCAGCAGTAGTAAAAAAAAGAAAACCCCAAAATAGCCTGTGGATAGGCAATTTCCAGACTTAAAAATATTATAGTTTAACACTCACAGATAATACCTCCAAGGCACTAGAAACAGATGAAATAGATAGTCTCAAATGTGTAATTTACTGAACACTGTATTTTCTTCTAAAGAGCCTTTTCATAGGCTGGAATTTTACACTTCTTATGCTTCTACCCAGGAAGTCAAAATATCAAAGAGTGATAATCAGAAAAGTCACTATTATGGGAATAATCATAATTTCTAATAATTGATCCATTTCTCCCATGGCGGGTATTTTTCCATTGGAACAAAAACAAGCAATCAGAGAAAGACACTCAGCAATGAAACCGATTCTCTTTCGAGTGGAAACAAATTAACCAAGTCAACCCTGAAGACACAGGGTCTTTCTCAGTATCAATGCCTCACTTTTTTTTAGTTGTAGAGAAAATGAACCACTTGAGAAGTGTCATAAGACTTGGCAAACATGTGTGTGCCTCTCTGCACTTTACTCATTACAAGTTATGGTGGTGTTAAACCATAAGATAAGGAATTCTACTGAAGTTCTTGCTCCTTTAATTTTTTACAAAATCAGCCTGGGAGGCCATGGATTTCATGGATTTGAACTGGCTAATGTGGAGACATGAGAACAGGCAGGAACAAGGCATCTGTTACATGGAACTAGGAGACACAGTCTTCAGAACTCCCTATTCTAGAGCAGCACACCTCATCCTTCTGCAGCTCAACTGAGGTTCATTCATTCCTTGTAAAATGTGTAACTCAAACTTTTTGCTTTGCTAAACATGTTCAATATTTGAGGCAGATCCTAATTGGGATAACTAAATCAGACACAGAGCATGGTGAGCTTTCATTAAAGAGAACTGTACCTATCAAATAGTGAAAAGATAAAGAAAAGATAGGATACCTCTTAACCCTGGTCTTGGCCCATTCAATGTGAATTTCTCAGATAGCTTGTCCTGAAGTACTTAAAATATAAGCCAGTCAAGTTTACACTGCTGATTTTGATGTCTGCTTGCTATACTCTTATTTCTGTTAACTTTCAGGTAGAAATTAACAGTTCTTTCCTTTCTTTCATACTGTGACATTTGTCTCTACCCTGCAGGGACATCTGAGAAGCCATGGTTTCTCCCAGATATGTTGACATATGTGGTCCATGAAACACAGAACCTTACACTATCATTCTTGATGAGAAGTGTAACCATAATATGACTGCTCCCTGCAAACAAAGCTACTATGCATTAAATACTAAGACTTCTCTTCTGAAATTACTTCTAGAATCCATGGCACATTCTTTTGGAAATTTTTGGAAAAAGCCTAAATTATTTTGGCCTTTAAAATTTTGGTAAATAAGGTGAAGACAGTAAAGCTAAGTAATATCAGTGGTTTAAATATATTAGTTTGTAAACTTTATATTTAGTGAAAAATATTAGTTTGTAAACTTTTTTTTTTTAACTTTTAAAATTTTACAAACTTTTGTGTTTTTTTTGCATCTACAGGAGCAGAGTATAGCACAGTGATTAAGAACAGACTCAGAAACAAGACTGCCCAAATGCAATCCTTTCCCCTCTGATGACTGTTGACTAAGGTGTTACAACCTTTGTATGTCTCTGTTTGCTCTTAGGTAAGGTGGGGATAATAGTATCTGCCTCATTTAGTAATGAGGCTAAAATATGTTGATACATGTAATATTTATACAGTAGTGCCTGGTGTGTAGCTAGCACCCTATACTTGTTTATGGGTGTCATTGTAATGGAGTCTTAGGATGAAGGAGGCAAATAATTGTGATCATTTCACCCCCTTGACTCATGGTGGGTGAAAGGATCTCATATTGGGAGAGCTTGGGGTATGGGGATAGGTATAGATGATATCTTCTAAGGTTCATTTTGACTCTAAGCTTCTCTCTTCTAAGATTCCAAGTAAATAGGTATTTGCTTTCAAAGAATTCATCATCCGGTTGAGAAAATAGGATGCTAAGTCTTAGAGGCCCAAATCTAGGTGTTACTTATTTTCATATAGCCAGGATCCTACCTGGTACTTATATCACAGTGAGGATCAAATATTTTAACAGTAGAATTAAGAAGGATACCTAATTGTATAAAAGATGTGTGAAATGTGAAAATGTGAGAGAGATGTGAAAATAAAAAGTGACTGATATTGACAAGTAAAAATTTGAGGATAATAGGTTTTATTATGGCCAACAGCAGTTGCTCAGATATTTTTGGTGGATTTATTTTTACCATTTGCATGAAAGAAATTTGAAAACAAAATAACTTAAATTTTTACTTAAAGTTGTTTTATACTTTTGTTTTCCTAAGGGAAAATTAGTATAAGCCATGTGTAATTTCTGGAAACAAAAGATTTACAATTAAAGACCACGGAAGTTAGAGTACCTAACTGGTTTACAGCATCCTCTCGGCTAAAACCAGAAACATTTGTTTACATAATTTGGTTAATTTTTTTTCCTCTTCTCTTCCCCTACCAGTTTTTCCTCTTTTCAAGGAGTTTCTTACTGCTCAAGAAACAGCTGTTGCTTTCTGTTTAACTAAACCAAAAGATGTCTTAGATTTTTGGATGGATTTCAGTACCTCAGTGAAGATCATAAACTGATTGTTTAAGCAGAAGTTTACAGAATTCACAGTTCCAAAATAACCCAACTTTAGAGGATAAACTTACTTTTGGAAGTAAACCAAGTTTTATGAATGTTTTGCCATTTGTGGTGACAGCTTTTAATACACTTGGCTTTTTTAAAGTCAGGTTCAAGGACTAGGGTGTGAGCATTACTAGTCATAGTCAACAATGCAGAAACGGGTTTTACAGATCTTGAAAATATCACATTAAAAAATTGCCAAAGAATTCTTCTACCACTGTATAAGTTTGTTTTGTTGATCAAGACTATGCTATAGCATTGAAATGTGTCAAAATAAATGTGCAATTAAAGGCATGAAAGTTTAACTTAAAACAGAACCTGAAGCTGACAAGTGATTTTTATCAACATAAAATATTCTGCCCTCTGGGGTATATAATTTAGAACTCATAATTCTTACTCAGAAAATCTGTTTCATTCCAGAGGCCACCTTAACTAAATTAAAAATTAAATGTTAACCAGGTTCAAATACATTTAGGATGAAATGTCCTAGGCAAGTACTAAACCATCATGAAAATGATTATCCTTAACATTTTATAAGACAGTATGCTGAAAAACATACATATACATACATACACTCATACTTACATATTTTAAATCAGTTATATTGATTTAAAAAATGATATATTTTAGTCTAATATACATAAATGCTTTCTCATCATCACATAAGAGACTTACAGGTACTCAGCGGATCAAAAACTTGGTTAAAATTGAGACTCATGAAGAATAATATATTAATACCATATTCATTCATTGTCACTTAAGATACACAAGTGTGCACGAGTTGCCAAGCCTTCTTTTCTCAGAAGGGGTCTATTGATGGTATTTCACATAGACAGTCAGGCCCACAACAAACCCTCCGTGAATTCTAGTTTTAGTTTCTTTACAAGGGAACTAGAATTGTAAGCCATTTCAATGCTGTCTGAAAATAGAATGCTTTTAGAACTTTATGATCTTTTTCCAATCTTTTAAATTTGCCTCACCCATATTTAATTTAAATTTGGCAAGTTACCTTCATTGGATGTTTCCAAGGTACTCAAATTAGCTTGCACTGAACAATTCTTTTATCCTTTTTTGTACTCATGAATCATCAGCTTATACACATTTTATTTAAATTATGTAATTACAAAAAAAAAATTTTAACTGGTCACACATTGCTTGGGGAAACAAATAAGACCTACTCTTGGTAAATGTGCCACTCAACTTTTAGAGGCAGAAATAAGTGAACGATGTCCTTAGCTATGAGCATGCAGTATGCCTTGAGTGCCAGTCTACATTTTTAGAGAATAGACAGCATGGTTAGTCCATGCTGAGCTGGTTAAGTAGAATCTGGAAAAAGAGCAATGATTTCAGTCAGGAGTGGGAAAATGCCTGCAGGGTCAGGAAGCTAAGATAAATTGATGACATTAGGTGGTGGAAGGGCCTGTGGAGAACAAGCAAATAAATGTCCTGCCTAAAGGCTTTAAAATTCATTAACACACACACACACACACAAACACACACGCACAAGCAAAGTGAACAAACAAAAAACAATGCTCTTAAAAAATATTTCTGTTGACTTTCCACAACTATTAGGTCTATTTTTCATAGCCGTTTATAATTTTCAAAGCATCAATTTATTTGTTCCCAATATGCAGATAATCATGCATACTTTTTTAGATACTTGCAATTACTAGTAAGAAAGAAACATAAGAAAAACACTAGATTAGAAAGCAGAATTTGAAGGAACTTTTATTATTTTTTTCTGGCCCCAATTCCTAAGTTAACTAGATGTAAAATTTTAAGCATTTTAATTATTTTGTCTAGATTTCAGCCCTCTTCTGCAGAATCAGGGCCCAATTGGATTACCTTTAATGTCCCTTGACTTCTAAAATTCTGTGATAATCACTGCCAAATACGCGCTGCCAGCACTGGGGACGCCGACCAGAATCACTGCTGGGTGAGCCTCTGCAGTGGGAAGGGGACACGGGGCTGCTCTTCTGTGTGTGTGTGTGTGTGCTCAGCCACTCAGTCGTGTTCAACTCTCTGGGACCCCGTGGATTGTAGCCTGCCAGGCTCCTCTGTCCTTGGGATTTCCCAGGCAAGAATACTGGAGTGGGTTGCTATTTCCTGCTCCAGGGCATCTTCCAGCCCAGGGACTGAGTCTGTATCTCTTTTGTCTCCTGCATCGACAGGTAGATTCTTTACCACTGCAGCACCTTGGAAGCCAGTCTTCTGTGTTTGGTTCTCCTTAAAATAGAATTAAGTGACTTGTACAAAACTCAAGAACAAATTGGGGAAAGAAGGGGCCAAATAAACTTCTGTTTATGCTTACTATTCTATTACATTGGCTGGTAAGAAATTATTTCAAGTATTTTATAGCTTCTTACCAAATGCTTGCAAACTACTGATGATATTTCACCTGGACCACTAAAATTGCATCCTAACTAGTTCGCTTCATCCCGGTTTTGGCTCCCTTCAATCTGCTCTCTAAATTGTAGACCTAGTGATCTTTCCAAAATATATATTTGAGCTTGTCATCTCCCTTCTCTCTACCCCTAAAATAAACCACCCTCATGGCTTTCCATTACAGTGACCAAAGTCTTTATTGTCACTGAAAGGCTCTGCTTGTCTCAAACTGGTCACTATTGGATGTAGGAAGAGATGGTTCTTTCTTGTGGGGCAAATCTCCTGGTTTTGCAAGATGCTTGACATCACCGGCACCCAGTCATGATAACTGAAAATGCTCCCCTCTCCCCTATTGACCCAGAAGCACCTTCCAACCAGTTTTCTTATCACCCACTAGACTTTTTGTCAGTTCCTTGAAGGTGCCGTTCTCCCTTCTGCTGTAAACTTTGAAGCTGCTGTTGCTTCCTTTTAGATGGCTCTTCCCCTCAAAGTAAATCTTTCCTGACTTCTGTTGCACAGATTCCTTTAGCATGATTTTTAGAGCTGTATGCATCTGTCCTTTGGAGCATTTATCATAATTGTAATTTCACTATTTTGGTGTGTAAGCGAGTATCTGTTTAAGGCCATTCTTCTCCACTAGACTGTAAATTCTGTATTTTTTCATGTGTTTTGCGTACCTTGAATTCCCAGTGTCTGGTACAGTGCCTGTAATATGCTAAATGCACCACACTATTGAATGAATTGAAGAATATTAATTATGCCAGAAATTAGCTGAACATGGAACTGTAACATTTTTAATACAAAATATTGAATAAGATTTCCTAATACTACCTTGTGTGTGTGTGTATCAGTCACTCAGTCGTGTCCGACTCTGTGACCCCATGGACTGTAGCCCACCAGGCTCCTCTGTCCAAGGGATTCTCCAGGCAAGAGTACAACCTTAGTTTAGTCTAAATCACTCTTGAAACCTTTTTCTGTTCAAGTTTTACCCCCAGAGCTCCCTATTAAAACCATTTTATATTGAAAAAGGAATTCCCTTAGCCTGGAAAAAGGTCTATAAAGCATACCAGGTGTTTAAAAGAACAACCTAAATTTATAAGCAAACAGCTAATATTTCACTGAAATATTTCACAAAATTTCTATAAATTATAAATAAATAAGACATATGCTCAAGGCTTTTAAAGAATACAATAATGCCATTCAAAAAAAAAATAAGCATTTGTTCTAGGTTTTCATTCATTTACTTTCTCTGGTAAGAAAGATTCCTATATCTAAACAAGTATTTAAGGCCCTTTGATTGTAGATGTGGAAAAAATTGGAAGAGAGGAAAATTACACTTTACTCTCATTTACAGTAATGATGAGGGAAATTAAAAATAAGAAAGAGATTTTGGGGTACCCATTGTTTGGCTAAACCAAAAAAAAAAAATTTAAAAGAAGGGCTGTGTTTTTTTTTTTTTTTTCCACTTCATATTTCTGAGAAAGGTGCCAAATTAGGGGACTTTTATCATCTATTTCCTTCTAAGAAGCCTTCTTTGCTTTATGGTAGTAAAGTAAAATTCTTCACAACCACAGATTCTCTATTGTTCAAGCACTTCAGGGCACCTACACTACTTCTATATGAAAAACTAACATTTGAGGACTGAAATTGGAAAAGTTCTTGAATCAGAAGTCAAGAGACCAAGTCACCAAGGCTGTCACTAAACTTGCTCATCCCTGGATAAGTTGGCCCCTCAAGTTTCAAGAGATTGGATATCACAATAGTGAAAGTGAAAGTGAAGTAGCTCAGTCGTGTCCAACTCTGTGCGACCCCACAAACTGTAGCCTACCAGGCTTCTCAGTCCATGGGATTCTCCAGGCAAGGGTACTGGAGTGGGTTGCCATTTCCTTCTCCAGGATATCACGATGGCTCAGAGCTTTTCCAACACTTAGGTGCTGTGAAGTTGGTCATCCTAGAATGACATATATTGCAGTATCACTTGTGACCCATAAATCTTAAATGCTTGCTGAAATATGACCAATGGCCAATTCTTACCCCATAGAGAGGAACGTATTGTCCATAGAATGACCCTTCATTCTACAGTAGGACAAAAATGTGCTTACTCTGGGTCTTTATCCAATTCTGTCTAAGGAATTATTCTCAAACTTCGGATTTCTGTTGAAGAACTTCACTGAGGTCCCCTAATTTATAAATTCACCTTTCTTAACACGTATATTCTTTACCATCTGCTACTGCTACTGCTAAGTCACTTCAGTCATGTCTGACTCTGTGCAACCCCATAGACGGCAGCCCACCAGGCTCCCCCGTCCCTGGGATTCTCCAGGCAAGAACAGTGGAGTGGGTTGCCATTCCCTTCTTCAATGTAGGAAAGTGAAAAGTGAAAGTGAAGTCGCTCAGTTGTGTCCGACTCTTAGCGACCCCATGGACTGCAGCCTACCAGGCTCCTCTGTCCATGGGATTTTCCAGGCAAGAGTACTGGAGTGGGATGCCATTGGCTTCTCCATTACCATCTGAGCCTATTACAAAAAATATTAGATTAAGTAAATGTCAAAAGATGTGAGTTCCAGTCTATCTCTAACACTCAACAAACTTTGTGACTCTTGGCAAATTAAACTCTCTGAGCCCCAGTATCCTCATCTGTGAAGTAACAGTAATACTTCCTATCCTCAAATGGAAAAACATAAAGGTTAGACAAGAGGTTACTCTTGAAAGCATTGCCAGCTTGCCTCCACTACAAGATTTGCCCTGACTTGTCTGGTGAATACTAAGTTCTAAATAAATACTGTAGAATTTAAATATGCTTTAACATTCAAAACTCACTAGAAAACTGGCAGAGAAAGTGTTTCTAACGGGACATGAATGTTTTATGTATGTTATTATTTATGAAGGTTGATTGTTTTGTTGATAATCATGAAAGTGGGAGATAAATGATGTATTGTTTTATGGCAATATGCACCAAATTTTTAGCAATAGAAGCCATATCAGTGACTATACTTTCAAAAGAACAATAATAACATGTTATTATCATTATTATTAATATCAAGGAATTGTGATAAATCTAAATATCCATGACTACATATAAATTACCTTGGAATTTTAAAGTCCAGGTAATTATCACTAGATTAACAAACGTATATATAGAGAACTAAGCTATCTCAATATGACTCAAATGAAAATAAATTACCGTTTAACAAAAATACATGTATAATAAAAATTAATAATTACTAAGCTCAGTTCTGAGATTTTAATAAATACTTTCTGATTTAATAAGAAGTTGAGATGAAACCTGACCCCTGGACAGAGGATTTCAAATAGAAAGAGAATCTATCCTTTCATTTCACTATGAAATTCAAGATCCTTTCAGACTAATTATACAGTCTCTGTTATAGCCTTATCTAATGTTAATATTTATGGTTTTATTTTTTTGATATTCTTTCTTGTTTTTATATGCAACAGAATAATCTCTAATTAGAAATCTATGTTATTTTTAACACACATTTAAGTAGGATTAAATTTGTCTACATGAAACATCTTAAGGTTAAGAATCTTCCTACTCATATTTTTCAATTATAAATCAAATTTGATTTTTTTGATACTCTTCCAATATTTTATGTTCCTCTCTACAAGAAAAATTCAAAAAGGGGAGCACATTTTCCTATAGTTAGACTGAACAGTTTTTTTGTATGTTTTAATAAATACAGTTGTTTTGCCTTTTGTAGTTAAAAAAAAAAGGTAAGCTTTCTTCCCAGAACACTTTTGAACACTTTTCTCCTAGTCAAGAGTTAGTTAAAAAGTGATAATGTATTCCTTAAAACTGAAGGAAAAATAGCAAATATGGCAAACTACTGAGAATCTACTGATACACCTTGTAAGCATATAATCTGTCATCTGGACATAACTGTTTATCAATGTTTATTCACATCAAAAGGAAACATTTCACCATCTTTGTAATTTAAGATATATTTTAAAACTGTGAAAAAAGTAATTTACTTTCAAAAGTTTTTTTTTTTTTTTTAAACATCTATTTCTGCTTTATTGACTATGCCAAAGCCTTTGACTGTGTGGATCACAATAAACTGTGGAAAATTCTGAAAGACATGGGAATACCAGACCACCTGACCTGCCTCTTGAGAAACCTACATGCAGGTCAGGAAGCAACAGTTAGAACTGGACATGGAACAACAGTTCAGTTCAAAAGTATTTTATGAATTACTCTACTTAATATGTTTCTTCTTGAAGAATTTAGTGTGTCAGATTAGCAAAAGCATAGAACAATTACCCTTAGCCACCCCATGGACTGCAGCCTACCAGGCTCCTCCATCCATGGGATTTTCCAGCCAAGAGTACTGGAGTAGGGTGCCATTGTCTTCTCCATAACTTTAAATACTTACATAATAATCTACTTAAACTGTGGACTAACTGCCCCACTCTGACTCTATCTGTCACCCAAGGTTTTTTACATTCTTAGATCAATTAAGGGATCCATTTGTTGGAACTGTGCTTTGCAGTCACTAGAATAATTTCCACTCATATGTTGTTTTCATTTTAAAACCTGGGAATGCTTCATGTTGGTAGTGTTTTCAAATAAAATTGATTTTTTACCCATTCTCTGGGCAATTTCAGTAGAAAGACATTTTTAAAATTCTGTCCTCTTTCTTAAAGACTTGAGGACATATGTGGGTAAAATACGTTATTTTATTTTAAATCCTTCTTCCTTCATGAAAACAATTTTTGAAATATCTAAACTGTCACAACTCCAAACAGATGGCAGAACAACTGTGACTAACAGGTTTTCCTCTGAGATTTCTTCATTATCTAATCTTAATGAGGAAGCAATGTTTACAAATGGATAGCTAAAGCACTTAAAACATGAAAAAGCAATTTTTTAAAGCTAACAGTTAAAATAAGGCCTCAGGCTTTATCCTTGGCAGGAAGTATTCAGTTGACAAAGAACTTAGTAAGCATCTTCATCCCCTCCTCCCCCTACCCCCTCACTATGTAGGTGAAGACGCTTAACCCCAGTGGAAGAAGGTGATCAAGGCGTCAGTCAGGACCTTGACTGATGAAGCACCTAGGATGGTGCCTGTCTCTTCATTGTTCCTTGGGTCCCTCTGACGTCTGTCTTTTGGGTTCCTTTAGAAGGGGGAATTGAGTTTAATACTAAATTTCCTATGTTTAAGAGATACTATTTCTTTCCCATTCATGCCTCATTTATCTCATTAAAATTGGGAAACTATTCAGTGGCTAAAAATCTCAATGGAAAAATTATACAAGAAGCCAATGATGTATTAATTAAAATGCAAACTTAGTGAAGAGTGAGGGAAACCAGCTGAGAAGGAGGCAGAGAGGAGAGAGAGACCAAAAGACGGGAAAGAGTCAGAGAGAGATGTAAAGAAAGTGAAAAAGAAAGGAGAAAATAAGAAGATTTGTTTCTCTTCATTTTCTGGATCTTAGAAATGTATTACAATTCTTATTTAAAAAAAAAAAGTAGATTTCAAAATTTGAGGAGAACATTTCTGAAAATAGCCTGTGTTAACCCTGATCCATTTTACAAATACTTGCTTGTCACACATGATGTAAAGATCCTATGCAGGCCTTCTGCTGTGAGAGCAAGTCCTTGGATGCTTTGCCATTTTAAAAAGGTCTTTCCAGGTTTCTGTAACAGGGCATTGCCTGAGATTCCCAGGAATGAAGTCCCTTAGTATTTCACAGTAGAAAATTTTGTAACTAAACCAGACACTTAATATTGTTACATCAGTGAAAAAATCATCACTCTGTCATAGTCATCTTGAGTACATTTGTTCACTGTTAGCTTTAAGAATGAATGTTCCTGGGATGTCAATCTGATTGCTGACATTAAAATTATACCTATGAAAGTCTGTTTTCCACTCTCCTTTGGAAAATTTGACTAAATAAATCAACCCAGTGACTTTATATTTAGAACTTTTTATGCTTCCCATCAACACGATGCTACATGAATCATACATGAAACGTATAATGAAGGCTATCCACCACCGTGACACACACTGCCTGGATCCTTGCACTGATTACAGCATACTCAAGATTGCTGAACCTGCAATATCACCTAAGAGGACAAACGTAGTAAAACTATTCATGAATGCCTAAATTTAGCTATTATTTAAAGATTTGTTAGAAATAGTAAATAGGATACCGTCACTTAGTTAAATGTGTCATTTCAGAAGCTTCTCTTATCTGACATGCCCCAAAGGACTAACGGGTGAAAGCTGTAAAAATTTTGAAGGAGAACACCACACAATACTACATTTTATAAATCCTATCTCATTTCCCCTGGAATACATGAAACCAGATCTTAATTGCTAATATTACCAAACTCAAATATCAATCATACATACCAGTTTGACATGAAAGCTCTAGGCATTTTAAAAAGAAATTAAGTTACAGCAAACTCTGATAAGTAAGCAAAATGAAAGTACAGGCAGGAGGGTACGTTACTTACCTTGTTCTATACTGAAAGTTCCTCTCAGATCTAGGGGAATGTACTATAAGCTCTAATAGAGACGTGGAGAGGGTGTCTTTATGACAGCCTTTGAATCAAACAGTAACCAAGTGGTTTAAGTAGAAACATATATTTTGAAAGGTTAATCCACCCATACACAGGGAAACCCCGTTTTAAGAAAGTCACTCTGCTGCCAACAGGCTATTAATATACTCACCTCCCAGATACAAACACAACCTACAGATAAAAGATTCACAACCTATGTGAAAATACCACAGAGGATTCCCTCTGAGTCGCTATGTTGTAATGGAAACACAAGAAAACAATATACCTCTTCAGGCACTTGGGGTACTACAGGAAATCCACCTGCCCACTTAATGGAAAAGTTATATCAGCTTAATAGGGCCACAACACATAAACATCAATGTAGAATTAGTATAATTTACTGTAAGGACCACATAGGTCACACACTCATTTCTAGGAATGTTCCTCTGTTTCATCTTCCTATTTCTTTCCCTGAGAGAGCTAGCACCCAGGTTAACATTTAAATACTTGTTCTTTAAAGTAATTTAGAAATAAACCCACTCCCTTTAAAAAAAAAAAAAAAAAGAGTTGCTGAGTGTTTTCTTAGAGGAGAAATTATATTTACGGCCTCTGTGTTGCTTCACCAGCATTACAGGATAGGAATTATGTATATTTTTTCTCATCATACAAGAAAATACTTTATGTAATTATTAGCAGTGGCAAACCTCTCCAAAGTAATAAAAAGTTTGTCTGAGTTCAGAAATGAAATCATTGTGGATAAAATACCCAACAGGTATTATTAGTGGTTATTTATATCATTTGATTATATTGATGTATTAATTTATCTGGTAGTCATGGTGAGAGTAAGTAACAACCAATAGCATGTGGGCAACAACTGGAGAAGTCAGACTGTATCAGAGTTTGACTGTTGGTATATTTCAGCTTTTATCACAACAGGCATTATACTTCAGAAAAACAGATTGACATCATGAGAAGATCCCACTTTTATAATTCCACTTCTACAAACACACTTTAGAAAGTCAATGAATTTCAAAGAGGACTTTGACTTTTTTTAATGACAAAAATGTTAAAAATATCAATTTTGAGTGGCAAAATCATGACTGTTGTATTTTTTTTCTTTTTTCCCCTGTATTTTCAAAAATTTTTAGAAGAAAAAAATCTATAATGCAATGTAGATTGCATATACCATCAACTTAAAAAATCTAAACAGAAACTAAGAAGTATGCAATCTGTCTTTAATCTGAGTTACTAAAGTAAACATATTTGATATGAAAATACCAATATTGTTATTTTAAGATCTCCTAAAGTCTTTATAACATGTCTTCTAAAAGGTCTTTCGAATTAACACAAAATTACATTTACCCAGTCAGTTTCTTTCCATGTGAGAAAAATAATTAGTATTTCACAAGAGTATGCCATTTTAGTGTAATACCAAAAGAGCAAGGAGACATTTATGAGGTGACAGCAATAAGGTGGAAAGTCAAGTTTTTCTTATAGACTGGAAGTTTTAGATCTAACTGATACTTTCATTTTCTGAAATTTCTTTTAAAACTACAGAGTGCTATACAAATGCATACACAATTGCTGTTATTAATTGCCAACCTAGATAGTATATTGAAAAGCAGAGACATTACTTTGCCAACAAAGGTCCCTTTAGTCAAGGCTATGGTTTTTCCAGTGGTCATGTATGGATGTGAGAGTGGAACTGTGAAGAAAGCTGAGCGCCGAAGAATTGCTGCTTTTGAACTATGGTGTTGGAGAAGACTCTTGAGAGCCCCTTGGACTGCAAGGAGATCCAACCAGTCCATTCTAAAGGAGATCAGCCCTGGGTGTTCTTTGGAAGGAATGATGTTAAAGCTGAAACTCCAGTACTTTGGCCACCTCATGTGAAGAGTTGACTCATTGGAAAAGACTCTGATACTGGGAGGGATTGGGGGCAGGAGGAAAAGGGGAGGACGGAGGATGAGATGGCTGGATGGCATCACTGACTCGATGGACGTGAGTCTGGGTGAACTCCGGGAGATGGTGATGGACAGGGAGGCCTGGCGTGCTGCGATTCATGGGGTCACAAAGAGTCGGACACGACTGAGCGACTGAACTGAACTGATTAAAACTTTGAAGTATTCCCAGAATGAGTCTCAGGACCAACGTTGGGATGATCCTATAAATTAAAGTATGTGGAGAGAACATAGAAGTTTCTTTCAGAATTTATTGAAGATTAAGCAAGATTATTTCCATTTAAATCTACGGGCTAGAGGACTTCCCTGGTGGTCTAGTGTTTAAGAATCTTCCTGCCAATTCAGGGAACATGGGTTCGATCTCTAGTGTAAGAAGATTCCACATGCCTCAGGGCAACTAAGCAGATAAGCTGCAACTGAGCCTGAATGTTGAAACTAACTAAATAATTTTTTTTTTAAATTGAAAAAAAAACACACAAAACTATGAGATGGACAATGGCGGTGGTGGTTCTAGTCAATGGAAGATGGAGTAGACATCATTTTCATTTACTTCATGAAAATGTTGGAGAAGGGAGAGTCTCTAAAACACAAGGACAGATCTTCTTATCTCAACCTCCCACCACTCTGACTGTGAAAGGGAAGCTGGACCTTCCCTAGAATCCTGTCCTGAAGTAAAGGTATTACTGGTCCATAAAGCACTGTATTGCTTAGGGTACACATCTAAGCCAGTTAACATCAACTGCAAGCAAAAGGTGGTGATCTGCTGACCAAACGATTTTTACTGTTCACAAAAGAGCATTTTGTTCAGAGGTTTACCTTCAGGGAAAAATAAGGAAATGAGCTAGACTAGTACCTAAAGTGATTGATCCAAAATTAATTTCACATGGTTTGAGGGCACAAGTGTCTGAGGGAAAAGGCGAGGAATGGAGAAAATGAGACTTGGTTAAGAAAGACAAGGCCACTGAGAGTTGAGTTTGGGAAAAGAAAAGTTATATTCAATATTTCATCCTTTGTCTGGAAGTAATATGAAGAGTATTAAAGAGGCTAAGGAAAGGAAGTTTTCCAGCTTTAGGTTTGAGAAAGGACAAGTCCAATCTGTCTTTAAAGATGAGCTGAACGTGTCACTCAATAATCAGGCTCCCATGAACCTCAGCTGCACCTCCTGTGCAGCCGTCCACAGGCGTCCTCAGGAAGACAAAGCGTTTCCACATGCTTGCTCTCTGGCGTGATTCCAGACTTCTCTCCCTCTCTACCACTTACTCATGTTCCTTTTCCTCTCAACTTCTTAATTTCCCAAATTCTCAATCGTAAGATTGGCGATTGAATGGAGACAATTCATGTAGGTACCACCGTTGAGAAATTCACGTCTGAAGGCTTTATTGTCATAAGGTTTTTTAAGAAATGTGGTAAAACCAACCCAGCAATGTTTGTCCCATTAAAATGCAGTGTCCTTGGGAGTTGTTCAAAATAGATTCTGTCTGTTGGGTGAGAGCTTTCTGCAGGTTGGAGACTTTTGATAGTCCTCCAGAGTCCTTCAAGAGGGAGGCCATGGCCTCTTGCCAAACTTTGGTCATCGTTTCCCTGAGAGATTCAAACCAGAGAGTTTATTTCCATTACAACTTCAGGACGTCACCTGCGATATTACTTACAGGATGGGGACAGTTGTGCCAGGAGCCCCAGCTGGATGGCTATCAAACCAGAAGAGTAATATCATGACTTCTGCTCTACTGTCTCCTAGCGTAGTTTATGAAGAATAGACATTAGTATTAATTTGGGCTTTTGTATCTCTGTTCATTCTGTTCTAGTGCCAGTTGTCTCACTGTTTATACTCTGCACTGTTCACTGAACCTAGGGTAGGCAAGGCGTGAGCTAAGAGGGTGGAAGGAGACTAGAGGAGCTGTAGCAACTGCAGGCACGTTTGTTCTCTCTTGGCAGCGGCCACAGCACAACCTAACACAACACAACCTCTCTCCTGACTGGCACAGCAGCCACACCTGTGTTCTCTCCTGGCTAACGCCAGCTGCAACAGTAAACACGCTGTATTCTTTCCTCTCTGGTGGATTGAAGGGACGCAGCCGTGAGGCAGCAGTAATTCCCGCCATTTTATGGGTGGGGCTCATATGTCTGTATCACCCAGAGCAGCTCCTCACCATAGTGCTATAAGCGATCTCAGCCGTTGTATAATTATTTACAAAACGTGGGAGGAGAGAGCCTGAACGTGCCATCTTCGCTAATTTGCGCTCTCCCCACAGCTTTCTACTTCATACAAGATGGCATTTTTTTTTCCTCTCAAATTCCCATAACAACCAGGATTAGAGCTGAAATTAGAGCTGATTAGAAATTTGATAAAATTTCACCTGGGTAAAAACTAACACAGAAAACAATTTTTTTCATCACTTGGTAAAATCGAATACTTTTCCATGAAGCTCTAGGAACAGCTATACTCATGGGATAGTGGTAAAATTTGGTTTTTGTACATTATTTTTTTTTTCAATAAAACTATCATTTTAAGAAAATGAGTAGTTCCATACATTTTCACTGAGTTCTTCCTCATTACCATGTGTATGTATGTGTGTGTTTGCGTGCTGTTTTAAAAAAAGACTCCAGTATAGATAACAAAGGGTTGAACAGCAAATAATATAAATCATTAAAATATCACAGATCTACTTTTTCGTAAGGTTGAGATTCAACTTAAAAAAAAAAAATTCTGCCAAAAAGAAGATATATCAGGCAAACAATTGGGTGGGAGAAGAGGCATAGATCTCATTTCTAAAGAGAATGAAAGAATGGATATGAATCATGGATCTAGATAAATCAGAAATGCAGCTGTTTGGAACCTAAGTCTCCTTATTGCTCTACACCAGGCCTAAAGACGTGATGATCTTTAAAGAGCAACCCCAGGTGTTGCCACTGCAGAGACATCTCAAGGGAACTCTTTGACACTCGGCCCCTTAGACTTTTACCCTCAACAAGACTGTACCCCTTCTGTTTCTGATACTCATGAGTAAAATTTCTCATCCGAATTCAGGAATCATACCTGTTTTCAACATTAAACTTGCTTTGATCATTCCTATCTTAACAGGAATTACCACCCAAAGAGCATTCACTTAGAAATCAGGCATTTTGGACCAAATTTTATAAGACCAACAGTGAATATACATTCTCCATCTGTGCAAAAGCTGAGTTTGGGTATTGGAAGGCCTACACATCCTATTGAAGAGACATTTTTCTTATAGCAGTTTCTTGTTTACAGTTGAAAATCTAAAACAGAAAAATAATCTCTGATCATAAGTTCTGATTTCCACCTTCTGTGATCCTCACTTAAAGCCAATTGGTCTCATGTGATCTTCAGATCTTAACTCCAAATCCATAGCATCATGGGGTTCACACACTTGGGAATAGACAGGAACTTTTGTAGAAACAGTTCCTAAAATGGATATTTCAAGGAAAAGTCATTTACTTTGCTAAAGTTTGGGAGAGGCCATAAGTGTTTTATCCCATAGGACTCAGAAGGTTATAAACAAATGTAAGACTTTACCTTCAGCACTTTGAAACTCACAAAATAATTTTGAAGCTTGTATTGGAAATAATTTTGTACACAAAAGAATAAAATGCTAAGATCTGTTTATAGAAGTTTAATTTAAGCCAATGCATTATTCTGTGGCATTAATCCTAACAACCTCACTACAAACTGCATTCATTTAACCCCTGGAGATTCAGTTCCTTTACCTAAAAATGAGATTGAACCAGATGATGCCTGAAAATCCCATTCAGGTCAAAGATACTATAATTTGATATCACCCTAAATAGTAAACAATACATTTCCATTTTGATTGGTTTTATGCTTTTTCAATTCTCTTGTATAGTTGAGGAAAAAAATTACAAAATTTTAACCCTCCTATTGTTGTGCAATGTGTCTACTCTGAGTTGATTTTACTCATGGAATTATATTAACTCTTTCAGCTTTTAAACCAAAGTATCAGACAGAAGAGTTGAACTCCCAGCACAGTTAAAACGCTTTATTCTGGAATGCATAATCTACTGCCAAGGAGTAACTAGGCCTTGGGAAAAATTATCATGTCCTTCATTGTTCTGTAAAAATATTTAACTGTAAAGGATCACTTTGAAGGATATTTTCTCTATTTTACAAAGATGCTAATTTGAGAAAGTCAAGAGTAAACAAGGAAAATAATACTTTTTCCTTGAATTTAAAAATTACAAATGTCAAACATATGACTTACGCAAAGTTTAAGAATAATAAAACTACATTAAAGAAAGAAAAAAATGGAGAGGTAACTCCTGATACAAGGCTGTGATTTCCAAATATAATGCATTTTTAGATGATTTAGGCCATGTTCCTCCAATTTTTTTCTTGTTGGTACATGTAACAATTGGTGTCATTATTGAGCATAATATTTTGTTACTGAATGAAATCAACCAGTATTACTATTGACAATAATATTTTTTGATCGGGTAAAGTAGGAACTGAACTTCCTGCAGTTCAATAATTTATATTTTCTTCTTTATATACTAGAATGGACATAGATAATTAACCAAATTATAAGTTAAAGATATTTTCATGGTCATTCTCTCTGGTTTTTAAAATTGTGCATAATGAGCCATGTGATATGAAAATAAACACATAGAGACAGAGACTGTTGCTGAGATTAAGCCAAGTTTATAAGAAAAATTATCTTGGGTAATTTGATAACTTATCTTTGTTGTGTGGCATGATAGTTAAATATAAATGGAAGCAGTTTACATTTATGAATTTGATGAGGTTAATTGGGATAATGACTAGTAGTAATTTCAGATCATCAGTTACATCCCACATGCTTTACAAACATTTAACGTAAGGTCTTTGGACCATCAAAAAGCTTGTAAGAAAGGCAGAATCTCAGGCCCCATTCCAAACTTACTAAATGAAAATCTGCATTTTCACAAGATATCCAGATAGGTATGAGAGGGAATCTTATTAATGAATGATAAAATCTGAGATGATGAAAGTGAAAGATGAGAGTGAAAAAGTTGGCTTAAAACTCAGCATTCAGAAAACGAAGAACATGGTATCCAGTCCCATCACTTCATGGTAAATAGATGGGGAAACAATGGGAACAGTGAGAGACTTTATTTTTGGGGGCTCCAAAAATCACTGCAGATGGTGACTGCAGCCATGAAATTAAAAGATGCTTGCTCCTTGGATGAAAAGCTATGACCAACCTAGACAGCATACTAAAAAGCAGAGACATTACTTTGCCAACAAAGGTCTGTCTTGGCAAAGCTATGGTTTTTCCAGTAGTCATGTATGGATGTGAGAGTTGGACTATAAAGAAAGCTGAGCATCAAAGAATTGGTGCTTTTAAAATGTGGTGTTGGACAAGACTCTTGAGAGTCCCTTGGACAGCAAGGAGATCCAACCAGTCCATCCTAAAGGAAATCAGTCCTGAATATTCATTGGAAGGATTGATGCTGAAGCTGAAACTCCAATACTTTGGCCACCTGATACGAAGAACCAACTCACTGGAAAAGACTCTGTTGCTGGGAAAGACTGAAGGCTGAAGGAGAAGGGGATGACAGAGGATGAGATGGTTGGATGTCATCATCGACTTGATGAACATGAGTTTGAGCAAGCTCTGGGAGTTGGTGATGGACAGGGAGGCCTGGTGTGCTGCAGTCCATGGGGTTGCAAAAAGTCAGACATGACTGAGCAACTGAACTGAACTGAAAGTCTGAGAAAGAACACATTATCTCATTTATTCTTTTCAGTAACTAGCCCCCTGTTGGCTTCCCTGATGGCTCAGTGGTAAAGAATCCACCCTTGATGCAGGAAAACCTGGTTCAATCCCTGGTTCAAGAAGATCCCCTGGAGAAGAAAATGACAATCCCCTCTAGGATTCTTGCCTGGGAAATCCCATGGGGAGAGGAGGCTGAATGACTAAGCACACACACACATATGGGAAGATGCAAGAGCTTAGGCTCATTGAAATCTCTCCTTTGATGAGCACCTTAGCTATCTTGGGCCAGCGTCTTGAATCCCCTCCAATTGGAGTGGGAAGTTGAAGCCATGAGAATTCTAGTCACTGTACTTTGAATCACTTGTTCTTGGGAGTTGAGATCATTCTACACGGTGTTCATGTCTCTGAGATCATGAGCCTGAGACTTCCATACTGTCCTGTGTCACTGATAAAGCTTAACAAGACTCAGTCTTCTCCTTAGGCTCTTAGAGATACATACTCTCTGAATTTCTTTGGTTTATGGTGAAATACCTTATGCCCATAATTCAAAGCTTGCTTGATTACAAGTTACATGGTAATAGCCACCTCCATGAAGAATCTGGGATCAATTAGTGAAACAGAGCCACAGGTCTACAATCATCAAATCAAGAAGCATACCCACATAGGTATACGTTACTTCTCAGGAAACAGAGCTTCATGGATGTTGGGTGAAAAGTGATGACAGCTCGACAATTTCATAAGAGAAATACTGAGTTTTCCTTAAGTTATTGAAGCAACACAATATCATGTAAATTTTATTCTCTATCTGACGGAGCCAATTTTGAACTATGCATTTATCTGCTTATTGCAATTCCGATTTCAGTAACATCTCATTAGTGTTTCATTGGCTTCCCAGGTGGCTCAGTGGTAATGAATTTGCTTGCCAATGCAGGAGATGCAGGAGACGTGGGTTCAATCCCTGAGTTGAGAATAACCCCTGAAGGAGAAAATGGCAACCCACTCCAGCATTCTCGCCTGGAAAATCCTATGGGCAGAGGAGCCAGGTTCCCACCAGGCTCCTCTGTGACTTGTGTGACTTGTAATCAAGATTCTACAAAAAGAGAGCAAACAGGCTTAGAAATGATACAACTTGGCTTCCTACCTGTTAAATCAGCAAAGCAAGGTACACAGTCCAGACGCAGAGCACAGAGAAATAGACTCTACCCTGCTATTGGGAGAAGAAAGGCAACTTTTCAGTCTTTCCCAATAAGAGGAAGGACATGCAACTTAGATGCCCCATCTCCTGCCTCATTAAGACCAGCAGCCCCCCAAAGCTTGACTGCCTTTCTCAACCGGCTGCTGACTGCCAACATACATGAGTTCCACTGACACAAAAGTTGCCTGTCTGAGCCCAGGACAATGCACAGAAATGTGAGTTAAACAATTAGCCATTTTATTCCATCACTAAGTTTTAGAGTGATTTGCTTCACAGCAAAAACTAAGTGATAGACTGGCCTATGAGATACTAAAGAATGTACACTAACACTGAACTTTAAATCCGTTTTTATTTTTGTCTTTTGAGAAACATGAAAGGGTATCCAACTCACAGCTCACAGCCCCACTTCTGAGAAAAATAAACAAAACAGCACAAACCGTCCCCTATCCTTCACTCTGTAGTCCCTCAAGCCGATCTGAAGCCCCTCTTGCCTCATTCTGAAACCACTCCTCAAAATTCTGTCGAAGGCCCTGCCCACCCACGCTCCTTACTTCCTGTCTCTCAAAAAGTCACCCTCCATGAGTGAGGGAGTGACTGCGGACCTGCCCTGCCTGCTCAGCTGCGCCCCAGGGCCCAGTAGCCTGCCTCCTGTCCTTGCCTGCTCCCAGAGACAGCCGTGGCCCAGGCTTCCTGGAAAAGCTGGGCTCCTTCCTCACTCTGATGACCTTTCTCACAGAGAAACTCTTTAAAATGTTTCCAAAAAACCACCTCATGTCCACATTTGGAGATGAGATGTAGAAGGAGCCTGGAAGTGGGAAACTCGTTCACACCTTCACCTGGGGGCTGGCTAGACTCTCTACTGGACGTATGGCCACGGTCACCCCTCAAAAGCATACCCAGACTAGGAACTTGACTGGGGAAAAAAGGGTGAGTTGAGGCTATGAGCAAACAGAATTCCCAAATAGAAGATAACTTTTTAAGGTGGCTCAGATGGTAAAGCGTCTGCTTGCAATGCCAGAGACCTGGGTTCAATCCCTGGGTGGGGAAGATCCCCTGGAGAAGGAAATGGCAACCCACTCCAGTATTCTTACCTGGAAAATTCCATGGACAGAGGAGCCTGGTGGGCTATAGTCCATGGGGTTGCGAAGAGTCGAACTTGACTGAGCAACTTCACTTTTAACTAAAAATGCATAGTGTCTTCAAGTGGGTAAGTATCTCCAAAACAAGTCGAAGTTAGAAAGCAGTGGTTATCGTAGTTGCCAGAACTTTAATGGAAATGTCTCAGCGTGGATTCACCTTTAGCTGCTAGCATTGCTAGACAGTATTAATTCTACCATGTAGTACTGGTAGTACTAGAGTGCTGTACAGGTGAGCTATGGGGATTGCGGGTTTCTGTGGTAGACTGGGAGGTCTGACTTGCCAATTAGTACAGGAAAAAAACTCAGTCAACACAACAAATCAGGATATTAAGTTACTGGAGAAATTCAGAAACAAGAACCAAGGGATACACAAGCCAAAGTATTCAGATAGGGAACTGGGTCAGAGTCCATTATCACATTTTGGAATCAGCCATGAAGGTCAGGAGTAAGAAAAACTATTGTAATCCAAACCTCATTGAGATGAGACGCTGAACTTTCTTACTTGGTTCTTTCCTTCCTAAAATGGATCTGTATCTGTGAGTGGAAAGTTGTGCAGAGCTAAACAAATGTTCCTGCCCACTGTTAGGAAAGCCCCAGGGGGAGACTGAAGTGAGGCTTTAAGCTTGCTGGGCATGAGCAGAAGGTGGAAAAGGTCAAAACCTCAAGTGAAATCATCCAATTCCCAGGTCCTTTCTTTGGGTCCACCTCATCATAGTCATGGAACAGAAGTGCTGGAGCTTAAAGGTCTTATCCTGGACTGAATTCTTTTTTTGACTCTTCATTTGATGGTTATAAGTAGATGGCAAAACTAAGTTGGCCAAAAATGATGAAGAATAAAGGTAGACATAAATGAAGCAGTTAAATGGAGTTGAAAATATTTGAAAGGGATCAATGAAATAATTGTTTACTTATTAGAAATCACATATATGTACTTGTTAGGAATTATATATGTGTGTTATATATGTATATATATTTTCTAATAAGTAAACAATTATATATAACATATATATGTATTCCCAGGTGGCACAGTGGTAAAGAGTCTGCCTGTCAATGCAGGAGATGCAAGAGACGCTGGTTCCATCTCTGGGTCAGGAAGACCTCCTGGAGAAGGAAATGGCAAACCACTCCAATATTCTTGCCTCAGAAATCCCATGGATAGAGGAGCCTGGTGGGTTACAAAGTCCATGGGATCCCAAAGAGCTGGACATGACTGAACATATATACATATATGAAATGAGAATCACAGTCTATCGCTGACTTGGAGAAATTCTCTCAGTATGATTTCATTCATTTGCCATTTTTTAAGTAATCTTGACCAATGAAAGCATGACTTGAGATCATGCATGTGGCTAGTTGAACAGAAGCACTAAATTGTATTGATTCAGAATCTGGAAAGTTTAGTAAAACTTAACTTCCAGGGGAAGGTCATTTTAGGTAGGGTAGATTCTAGTGTTAGCACATGGACACTTTTCTTTAGGCAGGATTGTTGCTTGGCTGTTTGAAAGATGCTCTTCGACTGATAGTCTGAGAATTTGGATTGTAGTCAAGTTTAGGGGGGGCTTCCCAGTTGGCTCAGAGGTTAAAGCATCTGCCTGCAATGTCAGAGACCTGGGTTTGATCCCTGGGTTGGGAAGATCCTCTGGAGAAGGAAATGGTAACCCACTCCAGTATTCTTGCCTGGAGAATCCCATGGGCGGAGGAGCCTGGTGGGCTACAGTCCACGGGGTCGCAAAGAGTTGGACACGACTGAGCGACTTCACTTTAGTTATACTTAGAGGGAGAGCTAAAATATGTTGTTCAGGAATATCTGTATATCATTAGTAATCATCTATATAGCCTGTCTGAGGAAGAAGTGTGCTATTTTGTTCCTATTTTAATCATCTTGAAGACTAAATATTATGTTGTTAGGATAGATTTCTGCAATAAAATCTCATGAAGCATTCTACTTTCTCAGCTCAGATTTTAACTTGAGCACACACTCCTCAAATTCTACAGTAATTGTTATTACTATAGTTGATACTCAGTGCTTGCGAAATCTTGAAGGTAACAGTGCTGTGACTTGAAAGCTGTTGCATCAATTAATTTGAGAGAGCAGAGGAACCAAAGTAATGAAGCATTAAAAGGGCTATATTTTCAGAGTAGTTGTATGCTCTACACGACAATACAAAGAATACCATCTCCAGTGAGTTTAATTAAGCCAAATGGGCATAACTACAAATTGCTACCCATATTTTTGAGGAGGAGGGAATGTGCATTCTTGCTGTCACTGATGAATATTTTGCATTGATCTTATTGCTTGACTCCTGACTGTCCACCAGGCATAGACCTACTGTTTCTTGTTCACGTCTGGCCTCTGTTCTCTCCAGGGGTGATCATCCTTTTGTGGAGTTCACACACCATATCCTTAGCCTTTGCCTTTGGCTCCCCAGGATCTGGTTTTTGGCTCTATAGCATCCACATCACTTTTCATGTCTCTGCAAGATAGCACTGTAACTTCTGATGTACACATATATTCACCTTCACAGTCCAAGCCAGCAGATGGATCATGGCTTACTTGTTGCTTACCTATAAGTATCTTTCTATTCTTTGGAACAAGAAGGAAGCTTTCTCAAGGAGAGTAGAAATAACCCCCTCATCTCTTTCTCTTTCCCCCTTGATACTCATGACATTGGGAGTGGAATATTAGGATATGTTGTGATTTTTGTCACAAGGTAAGGCAGATGGCGCTCAGTTGTGTGGCTAGAGGAAGCTCTTTTCCTCTGGATTCAGAGTGCATACTTTAACACTGCAAAGAGTGGAGGGCTGAAATAGTAGGTGCTATTTCAGAGTCAGTGCTTCCTCCCAGCCCATCCAGAGTGTAGGGGGTTCCTCTCCCCCTCTCCTGGCTCCCTCCTCATGGCCAAGTGCCCCCCTCATTCCCTTTACCCAATAATCCATCAAAATTTCAATAAATCATGTTGAGGTTAGCTCTCTGAACACTGCCAGAATTGCAGTTGCTGGAGGAGCCTGGTGGGCCGCAGTCCATGGGGTCGCTAAGAGTCGGACAAGACTCAGCGACTTCGCTTTCACTTTTTACTTTCCTGCACTGGAGAAGGCAATGGCAACCCATTCCAGTGTTCTTGCCTGGAGAATCTCAGGGACGGGGGAGCCTTGTGGGCTGCTGTCTATGGGGTCGCACAGAGTCGAACACGACTGAAGCGACTTAGCAGCAGCAGCAGCAGCAGCTAGATTCCTGAAGTTAGGGAGTCAGACACTTGGATTTCAAATTCTGGCTTTATGATCTTGAGTAAGATGACTTTTAATTTATTTTTACTTGATTTTCCTCTGTTGTAAAGAGGATTGTTATGGTGGTGGTTATTACTATTGTCATTATTACATGGTTGCTATGAGGATCGAAAATGGAGCATAAAAAATAATCAGAACACAGCAAACATTCTGTCAACCAGCCTGGGCCTGAGAGAGCATGTCCCTTCATCAGGGCCTGGAGCCTGGAGTGCCCAATGTTTGAAGCTTCCTGTGAGTCAGGGGCTACACTGTCCTCAAGAGCAGGCTCCCTAGAGTTATAAAGGGTCATCTCTGAGGTCTCTAGTGGCAGCTGTAAAACACATTGGGAGTTATGTGTTTGTTATCTTTAACTCTTCAGGAGACTCTTGGAAAAATCACATCTTAGTCTTCGTTGGTGCTGAAAGTTAGGGAGACGAGCACACTTCCAAGGCCGAGAAGGGAGCACCGGCAGAGTCGTGCTGCAGGACTGATCTCAAAGGACCACAGGATTGTGAGGGCCTCTCCGTCACGGCCGCTGAGTGACTGCAGGTCAACTCTGTAGGAATCTGGAAACCCGAGGCTCTCATTGTGGAGGGCATGTGACATGATTCCCTAGGGCTCTCAGATATAACTGGACTGGTAATTGGAGCTAATTTCTGGAAATTAGGCCAAAGAAATTTGTGCCATAATTGTGGACAAATAGGGAGTGCCACCTTACCTCCTCAGGCTGTGGTGACACATCAAGGAAGTAAGCGTGTATTCAGTTGAAATGCCCTGTATTGATGAGGAGCAAGACAGCTCCTTATGACCGAGGGGCATGGCCTCACCATCATTCAAAGCTCTGGGGAAACTGTGGGTGCATGCAGTCATCTCCATCTGCTCAGTTCTCCATGCCTACCAGTGATCTTTTCTGGGAGTGGTAGGCGTGCAAAAATAACAGAAAAGTTGTGAGAATGTAATGTTCTAATTTGACTTGTTTTATTTTTTATTTCATTTACCTTTCTCTTTCTCTATGTGTGTGTGTTTACATATGCAGAATAGCAGAATACATGTAAAGCCATAGAAATTTACACATATGAACACATTTACATAAAACACACATAATACAAAAGGTTGCGATTGGTTTTTGATAGAATAAAAGCTAACTTACATTTTAAATCAAGATTTAAAAACTAGTTCTTTTAAATTTTGACCCAAGACCTTGGAGAATTTCCCATTTTAAGAGGTAAAAATTAACATTCAGCATACCAGTTCCTGTTCGATAAGTGTTTCTGTGGAAGAGTGCATTCTCTGCCAAGGTAAATTTGAGCCACAATCTTAAATAGAATGATACAAAAGACAGACCTTATGTCCTTGGCAAAAAACAAACAAACAAACAAAAAACAACAACATGAACACTATGACCCAAGACATTGGAGAATTTCAGATGAAATGCTGAGTTTAATATGTTGAATGACACAGCATCTTTATTTCTTTATTTCTCAATGGAACAACTCAATAAGAAATTTACAGGAACACGTGGCTTGAATGATAAAATGTGTGTGAATAAGCTCTTAATAATTTATTCCACTTGCTGATGCAGGTTGATTACAAACACAAGTGCTTTAGTGAGAGCTGTTAGGTGTTTCCTGAATGTCTGTGTTGAATTCAAGGGACACACAGAGAGAGAACAGACCAGCCAAGCAACTGAACGTAGCTGGGAACTGCTAAAGTAGATGAGAAGGAGTACCCTCTTGGACTTTGAGGCGTCCCCAACCACCTACAGCTTCCCACAGAGATCGGAACCTCGTCCCACGCTGCCCCCACCACTACTTTGTGTAGGAGTTTATCTTTTCTAGCTATCACTACGGGTAGAGTAAAAACTACTTTTATAAAAACTACCTTCATGGTTACTGAAAACTGAGGAGGAATGCTTCACTAATCGTGGCTCATGACTCATAAAGACTGAACTAGTAAGCATTTATAAGGTTTCTAAGGGACTAGATTTTTTTCTCATATAAAGATTACTTTCATTTCATTTCATCCACATCACAGCGACACTTTCTGGATGAAGTACTTAAGTCTCCGAGTTCAACCCTTCGCAGGGGCACAGAGAATTTTGATGGCTATTTCATTTATGCTTTCTCTAAAAAGTAGTTTTCTTTTTAGAAAAGGTCTTTCAAGAATGGCCACTGTGTGTGAAAGACTCAAAGACTATAAAGAATTTAAAAAAAAAGACATTTAGTTAACAAAAATTAACAAACACAGTCCACTTTGGCTGTGTATTAACTAATTCATGTATCAAAGACAGTGCTAGAACTTAGGAGACTTGATGCATGAAAAAATTAAGAATGAATGATGATTTTGTGGGAAACTTTTTTTTATGACTGCTTTTCCAACGTGTGTGTGTGTGTGTGTGTGTGTGTGTGTGTGTGTGCATGCTCCGTTGTGTCTGACTTTTTGTGACCCTATGGACTGAGCCTTTCAGGCTCCTTTGTCCATGGAATTTTCCAGGCAACAATACTGGAGTGGGTTTCCATTTCCTCCTCTAGGCGATCTTTAGGAATCCGGGGTCAAACTTGCATCTCTTGTGTCTCTTGTATCAGAAGGTGAATTCTTTACCACTGCTTCATCTGGGAAGCCTCTAACACTTTAATTTGGGCAATTAAAATAAAGGGAATTTTACAAAAACCTGATGAGAAAGGAGCCTAGTCGCTAGATGTGAAAATAATCTGTCTGCATTTTCTTCCAAGGGTGAGGATGTTCCCAGGGACGTAGGGAACTTCAAATTGTCCTGAGGTTAGAACTTACCCTTTGCCTTAGAGAAACAAACATTCTCATGTACACTTCCCTGCTGTGATTCTCTCCTTTCTCTCACAAGCTATTGGATTAAAAGTTCCCTGATAGCTCAGTTGGTAAACAGCTGCAATGCGGGAGACCTGGGTTCGATCTCTGGGTTGGGAAGATCTCCTGGAGAAGGGAAAGACTATCCACTCCAGTATTGTGGCCTGGAGAATTCCACAGACCGTATAGTCCATAGCGTCGCAAAAGTTGGACACTACTGAGTGACTTTCACTTTGCTAATATATTTATATATTTGTTGTTGTTTTGTCGCTCAGTGGTGTCCTACTCTTTGCGACCATGTGGACTGTGGATTGAATAAAACATCCATTTCTACAATCTCCAGGAGACAAGGGATACATTCAAAGGAAAAAGGGGCGGGGGTTGAAATCCCATTAACTAGAATAATAAGATAAGGAAAATTTAGAAAGTGTTAGTCGCTCAGTCGTATCTGACTCTTTGCGACCCACGGACCCATAGCCTCTGTCCATGGAGTTCTCCAGGCAAGAACACTGCAGTGAGTTGCCATTTCCTTCTCCAGGGGATCCTCGGGACCCAGTGACCGAACCTGGCTCTCCTGCACTGCAGGCAGATTCTTTACATCTGAGCCACCAGGTAAGCTCCAAATAACTTCAACAAATAATAGTCTCAAGCAAATCATAGCCTATCACTTATCTTTGTACCTTCACATATAACATTTCTTCAATTATTTGACATCAGTGAATTATATATAATTAACAATCCTATTAAATCTTTATTTTTCTATGTGAAATGAAGTATTTTACTTTTCACAGCTTTGTTGAGGTATAATTGACAAAATGGTAATAGATGTGGATTTAATATTTCATTTTTCAGCTTCCCTGGTGACTTAGCAGTAAAGAATCTGCATGCCAACACAGGACACGTGGATTCTGTCCCTGATCCAGGACAACCCCATGTGCCATGGAGCAGTTAGGCCATGTGCTACAACTAAGTCTGCATGCCTAAAGCCCCTGCTCTGCAATAGGAGAAGTCAGCACAATAAGAAGCTTGCTCACCGCAACTAGAGAAAAGCCTGCACAGCAATGAAGACCCAGCACAGCCAAAAATAAATGAATACATAAAATTTTGCAAAAAAATTTAAATAATGTTTCATTTTTTAGCTTCCACCCGTGTTGGTCTTAAGGTCTATAAACTAGTTTGTTGGTACTGTTGTCTATAAGTACCATATATTGTAGTATAAAATGTATACGCATAGGATAAGACGTGTCTGTGTGTGTGTATGCATGTGCGTGTGAAGGAAGGGGTTGTGTATGCATCGCATGCTTGCATCTGTTTAATTAAGAGTGCTTCTGGAAGTTGATTCCAGGAGATAGGAGAAGATGTCAGGAGCGCAGGCCAAGGTTGAGAGAAAAGAGGTGAACAGGGGAAGAAGGGCACTGCCGCATGGATTCCTCGGGTATTTTTAGCTTTTGGAAGCCTCGGGTTGGTAGATACAAATATTATGCAATGGGTTTGGCAGTAAAAGACATTTACAGATTTATCTTTTGGTTTATCTGTCATCTTCCCCTCAGTGTTCCTCCTCCTTATTATCAAATTTAAACCTGCATTCCGCCATCTCAGTCTCCTGGATTCCTGGCATTAAGCTCATATTATTGAAAACCAGTCCCTTGAGGATAATCTTAAATACTCCCTTTGTGAAAGAAAAATAGGCTGTAGGATATATTTTACAAAAATATATTTGAAAAAATCTCAAATTTAATTCATTTCTAGGTAAGCTATTCCCTAACCTGCTTTTAATTTAACAAAGAAAATTTCTTGTCCCCAGTGATTAAAGTGATACTTCAATGGAACTTCCCCATTTAACACTGAACTTTTCCTTTGTTCAATGCCTTGGCGTAGATATCATTAAGGCTTTAGTAGGAAAATGGTGTCTTAGACATATCGTCACACTGTGTTAAAGTTGGTCAGAGGCTGTTGAATGTAATAGTTTCAGGGCTCTTCCAATTGGCATTATGTGGATGATGCAGATTAAGCAAAGCCTATTTTGGCTCCAATTACTATCTTATCCATAATCTAAAGATTTCACAGCAGATCAACAATAGGAATAAAAAATTATCATTATGTAAAGTGTGTTTGGAAAAAAGCTTTCATTTTCACTGATAAACTATTCAGGTGTCAGTTTTATCAGAAGCTCTAGAAAAAGTAGATACCAAGCTCCTGGTATTTTGTTTGAGGGTTGAGAGTGTAGACTTTAGAAGTTAACTATTTGATACCAATACTTTAAGCAGAGACATCACTTTGCCAACAAAGGTCCATCCAGTCAAAGCTATTGTTTTTCTAGTAGTCCTGTATGGATGTAAGAGCTGGACCATAAACAAAGCTGAGTGCTGATGAATTGATGCTTTTGAACTGTGGTATCGGAGAAGACTCTTGAGAGTTCCTTGGACTGCAAGATCAAACCAGTCAACTCTGAAAAAAATGCCTTTGGACTGCAGCACGCCAGGAGTCCCTGTCCATCACCAACTTCCGGAGCTTGCTCAAACTCATGTCCACATACCAAATTCTGCCTTCAGTCTCTACTTGGCATCTCTGATTCTTTGATTGGCTCTTTATTTTAATCAAGTGGAGATATAGTCATTTGTCCACTCAGTGAGCAGGGTTGAGAAAACATTGGTTCTGCTTCCTCCAAATACTGACTTCCAACCAATCCTCATGTTATGTCATTTAATTTGTCCCTGTACTCTGTTTCAAGCAGCATCTCTGAGATGGCAACATCTTTTGGATTCAGTGACTCTAATTGACTTTCTTTTCATTCATATCAGTATGATGTGAAAAGTATATTCTATACCTTCCTCCTCTCTCTAGCTTCATTTGTACAGAAGTTTATGAAGTCTCATCCACACATTCTCAGTCCCATTTTATCTTTTATAAATTTTCATCTTTATATATTTAGAGTACTGAGTAAACTAAGAGAGAAACTTATGCAGTCAATCCACATAACCAGTAAACAATATATTTTAGATGACATATGGTATATTTATACAACAAACAAAAGCTAAGTTTAGCTGAAGGTATATAAAAGATAGCAATTACAATGTGTTCTGAAATGCTTATCTTTCTATGGATATGGATTAGAGAGTGCTTACTTTAAAGAGCCAATCTGTTTCTTTCTTCCACAGAACTTCTAATCAGTTTTTTTTTTTTGGGTTTGACTATTTTATTATTAAATATAATGGATGAATCAGTGGTTAACAAACATGTGAATAAACCCTTGAACATGAGCAGCAGAGATTATAAAAATAGAAAAATGTAAGCCATGAATAAATATTGTTATCTTTCAGAACAAAAGAAAACTTCCATTCTCTATACTACAAAAATGCAAGAAAGTCCAATCCTCACATGTTAAGAGGTATATGAAATAATTGCATATATAGAAAATAATATCACCTTATTTAAAATAACAAAGAGCCCTTAGAAGTTTAAACTGTGATGTGACCATAATGAAAAAAAAAATCCAGAAGAAAGATTAGATAAAAGCAGAGAAATCTGTTAGGAAAAAAGGATAGAAAGATAACAGCTATGAGAGAAAAAATAAAAACTGAGGTGAGATTCTGTAAGATTCAATATCAGATGGATGAAACAGAGAAAATGGAACAAAGATAATCAATATATATGATAAAAAATTTTTCAGAATTGAAGCATGTCAGTCATTTGAATGGATCCATTGAGAGCTCAATGAAATGAATAAAATACACTAATCATTAAGTGCATCCTGTTAAATTTCAGGCAAATAAAAATTCTAGCAGGAAAAGCTGCATAAAAACAAAGTATAAGCATATATCTTTTATTTTGTTCATTTTGTTCAAAGGCTGATTAGAAATTTCAATGAGATAAATGATATAACCTACTGGGGAAGTTAGAGATATGGGATTAAATGTAGCCAAATTATCATATATAATATTGGAAAATTATAGTGTCTAATATTTATTATTAAGAAATATTATAAGAAAAAAAAATTATCATCTGACTTCAATTTTTAAAAACCTATCTGTATCTACTTGTTTAATTCTTTAAATACTTTCTTTCACTTTATATCCCCCCAGTGTCATTTTCCCCCCAAATCTTTTATAATCATTGTGTATTTAAATTTTTGTTTATATTTAGTCTCCTGGAAACTTAGGTCTCATCAGATTTTTTTCCTTATCAACTTCATTTTTTAAAAACACTTAAATGTCTTTAAACATATATGATAAAACCATGATAAAAAACAAATGAGTGGAGAGAAAATGTGTCTTTAAAACTGCCTACGCAGAGTAACATTATTAATTGAATTTTTCTCTTTGGAGAAAGGGGGAAGGTCATGCAAAAGAAATAGCAATTTATTTTTGTCATTCATTCATTCATTCAACCAGTCTCCATTAGCACCTACTCTGTGCCAGACATTGTTCTAGGTGGGGACCAGAAGACAACAGAACAAAATTCCATGCCTTAGTGGAACACAAGATTAATTGGAGAGACAGAACATTAACCGGAGAGATAGAACAGGCAAGTAAAATATAGACTATGTCAGATGGTGATAAATGACCCACTGACAACGTGGTATTCAAGCCAAGACACCGAGGAAGTGAGGTGGGTGAGCATGTGGCTTTCAGGAGCAGAATTTTCCAGGAAGACGGAGCAGCAAGAGCAAAGGTCTTGGGAGGGTGTGGGCCAGAGGGAGAGAAGAGGCCAGACAGGTATGAGGAACAGATTGTGTAGGGCTTCTTGGCCTTTGAAAAGCTGTTAGCTTTTACTCTGGGAAACACTGAATAGTTTTGAAGAGGGGAACAAAATAATCTGATTTTGAGACTATTTCTATTGGTAGGTGGTTGTATATATTGGCTGGGAGTTAAGGAGAGATGTCCAGGTCAGATATATTAATTAAAGAAGCATTCGTATATAGAAAGTACTTAAAGCCCCGAGACTAGATGAAATATTACCAACATAGTGAGTGTAGAAAAAAAAAAGTCCAGAGACTAAGCCCTGTGTTGAAAGAATGAGAAAGAGGAGGAGTCAGGGAAAAAAACTGGAAGGAAGCACTACTTGGGGCAAGGAGGAGAGGATTAGAGTGTGTGGTGCCCTGGAAGGCAAGTGAAGAGAATGTATCTAGGAGGAGAGAGGAGTGAATGCCTCAACATTTCCCACTGGATTTTTCAAAAGTTCATTTTGGTGACTGTGACATGAGCAGTTTTTTAGAAAGCTGAGGTGAAGGACAGATTGGAAGGAGTTACAGAAAAAATAGATGTGGGGAGTCAAAACAAGTTTTAATACTAACAGCATTCTGCTGTTCAGTTGATCCTATGAAAACTGATGAAAAGAAACATCATTTAAGATGGAGTCTCTAAAGGGGTGCTCCCAGGCACTACCCATCATTGACATTCGAAGAGGGCAAGCAGGAAGAGACCTGCATCTCCAAGAGGAGAGAAAATTTACTCCTTGATCAGCAGCAGCCCCAGCCAGTGAGAAACTGTCAGCAGCCTGAACTCTCACTTTCTTCCAATGGCCTTTGTTTGAAGCATTTCCTCCCAACTTCCCCCTTTTCCTATAGCAACTAACCTTCCTCTTTGCCTGTGGTTTTGCCATAGTCTGCCTATCCCCAAAGGCAGTTCCTTTACTCTTCCCGAATAAACACACTTTGCTGGTGGAATAGCGGGCTGTTTTATTTTTAAAGTCAACAGTCTTCTCTGCTCCAGCCTAGATGGGCCAGATGATGAAGAGTAGAACCATCAAGGCAGCTCACCATCCTGAGTCGCTGGTGAATCATGACTAGAACTCTCCCACTAATCTTGGCAGATAGAATAAAGGAAAGCAGAGGTCTTCCTTTCATGGAGAAAAAGTGAAAATCCATACTATTATCTTTAATTCCACTTTCCCACTCTCTTCCAAGCTGTGACTTCTCTCCATCCTTATATTTTCTCCTGGACTGAAGCTTTAGTTCTTACCATCCACTAGTTGGTAAAGAATCTGCCTGCAATGCGGGAGACCTGGGTTTGATTCCTGGGCTGGGAGGCTCCTTTGGAGAAGGGAATGGCAACCCACTCCAGTGTTCTCGCCTGGAGACTCCCATGGACAGAGGAGCCAGACAGGCTACGGTCCATGGGATCGCAAGAATCCGCCTGCCCAAGCAGGATATGAAGGTCCGATCCCTGGGTCAGGAAGAAGGAAATGGCAATCCCCCTCCAGTATTCTTGCCTGGAAAATCCCACGGACAGAGAAGCCTGTCAGGCTACAGTCCACAGGGTTGCAAGAGAGTCAGACATGACTTAGTAACTAAACGACCACCACCAGGCTTTACAGATAACTTTCACATCACAAGATGGGATAAAAAAAATCTCCAAAATATAAAATTTAGTGCCTGGATAAAACTTGTGAGTGTTGGCTTGCATACTGGCCTGCAGGATAAGGGGGCAAACAGTAACAGTCTAAACCTTCAACCACAAACACAGAGAGGGAGGCACGGTCAGCCCAGATTCAGCAGTCTCCAGGGGAGTTATGCGGAAGGAATGATTGTGCCAGCAGGGTCAAGGATGGAGTGGTGGCTTCAGCCAGGATCTTGAATGGGAAGTAGGTGCAGTTAGGTGGGAAAAACTGGCTGAAGTATAGCCAAGGTAGTAAGGTCAATGTTAGCTCAGTAGTAAGACCCAGACCCAGATGTTTAGACCATGAATGGCCTTCGCAATTCATTGTACACCTTTATATGGAATACTCACATCTTTCCTCCTCAGCCAGCTTAACCCCATTCCTAAAGAACTTTCTCCCCAACTGATCCTCCACATCCAAGTCGACAGCTGGCTAGCTCCTCAGTACGTAAGGCATGATTGGCGTTTAAGAGGACATTTCTCTCATTGAGCAGTCCCTAGATTTCTTCCTCTTGTATTATTAAGCCTGGTGCTGAGACTAGAGGTTGATACCGGTCAGACCCCAGTAGATAGGTTGGCAAATTGCCTCAGCTACCAAATTCTTTCCTTTTAACTCTACCCTCTCTAGTCCCTATGACCCTCCTTGTCCTGACTGACCTACTGGTGATAACTAGAAGTGTCCTTCGGGTCAAACACAGGAGATTTTTCATTGCAAGGGACAGAAATCCAAAGCAAACCAACTTGCTTACATAATTTCAATACTGTGGGTTTAAGGCAATTATGGAACTCTATTTATAGATTCGACAGTCCTTGCCCCCTGACAAACCCAGGGCAGGACACACTGAGCATTCTCTTTAAAATACTATAAAGCTTGCTTTCCTTAGAACATTCAAGATTTTGCTCTGTCTATACAAATTATGAGAGATTCTGAGCCTTAGGTAGGAAAATGATTCGCTAACTTGAAAATCATATCCTTGAAACACTTCCTGGGACTTTCCTGGTCGTCCAGTGGTAAAGACTTCGCCTTCCAGGGCAGGGATGGAGGTTTGCTCCCTCCTGGGGGAGCTGAGACCCGGCATGTCTGGGGGGCAGAAAGCCGAAACATGAATCAGAAGCAATGTTGTAACAAATTCAGTAAGGAAGCAAGAGCTAAGATCCCCCAGGCCTCTAGGCCAAAAAACTAAAACATAAAACAGAACCAATATTGTAACAAATTCAAAATAGACTAAATTTTTTTCCACATCAAAAAAATTAAAAAAAAAAAAAAGAAAGAAATCCTTTCTCACCTCATCAGATCAGATCAGTCGCTCAGTCGTGTCCGACTCTTTGCGACCCCATGAATCACAGCACGCCAGGCCTCCCTGTCCATCACCAACTCCTGGAGTTCACTCAGACTCACGTCCATCGAGTCAGTGATGCCATCCAGCCATCTCATCCTCTGTCGTCCCCTTCTCCTCTTGCCCCCAATCCCTCCCAGCATCAGAGTCCTTTCCAATGAGTCAGCTCTTCACATGAGGTGGCCAAAGTACTGGAGTTTCAGCTTTAGCATCATTCCTTCCAAAGAAATCCCAGGGCTGATCTCCTTTAGAATGGACTGGTTGGATCTCCTTGCAGTCCAAGGGACTCTCAAGAGTCTTCTCCAACACCACAGTTCAAAAGCAGCAATTCTTCAGTGCTCAGCCTTCTTCACAGTCCAACTCTCACATCCATACATGACCACAGGAAAAACCATAGCCTTGACTAGATGGACCTTTGTTGGCAAAGAAATGTCTCTACTTTTGAATATGCTATCTAGGTTGGTCATAACTTTCCTTTCAAGGAGTAAGCGTCTTTTAATTTCATGGCTGCAATCACCATCTGCAGTGATTTTGGAGCCCAGAAAAATACAGACTCACACTGTTTCCACTGTTTCCCCATCTATTTCCCATGAAGTGATGGGACCGGATGCCATGATCTTCGTTTTCTGAATGTTGAGCTTTAAGCCCACTTTTTCACTCTCCACTTTCACTTTCATCAAGAGGCTTTTTAGTTCCTCTTCACTTTCTGCCATAAGGGTGGTGTCATCTGCATATCTGAGGTTATTGATATTTCTCCCAGGAATCTTGATTCCAGCTTGTGTTTCTTCCAGCCCAGTGTTTCTCATGATGTACTCTGCATATAAGTTAAATAAGCAGGGTGACAATATACAGCCTTGACTCCTTTTCCTGTTTGGAACCAGTCTGTTGTTCCATGTCCAGTTCTAACTGTTGCTTCCTGACCTGCATATAGGTTTCTCAAGAGGCAGATCAGGTGGTCTGGTATTCCCATCTCTTTCAGAATTTTCCACAGTTTACTGTGATCCACACAGACAAAGGCTTTGGCATAGTCAATAAAGCAGAAATAGATGTTTTTCTGGAACTCTCTTGCTTTTTCGATGATCCAGCGGATGTTGGCAATTTGATCTCTGGTTCCTCTGCCTTTTCTAAAACCAGCTTGAACATCAGGAAGTTCACAGTTCACATATTGTTGAAGCCTGGCTTGGAGAATTTTAAGCATTACTTTACTAGCGTGTGAGATGAGTGCAATTGTGCGGTAGTTTGAGCATTCTTTGGCATTGCCTTTCTTTGGGATTAGAATGAAAACTGACCTTTTCCAATCCTGTGGCCACTGCTGAGTTTTCCAAATTTGCTGGCATATTGAGGGCAGCACTTTCACAGCATCATCTTTCAGGATTTGGAATAGCTCAACTGGAATTCTATCACCTCCACTAGCTTTGTTTGTAGTGATGCTTTCTAAGACCCACTTGACTTCACATTCCAGGATGTCTGGCTCTAGGTCAGTGATCACACCATCGTGATTATATGGGTCGTGAAGATCTTTTTTGTACAGTTCTTCTGTGTATTCTTGCCATCTCTTCTTAATACCTTCTGCTTCTGTTAGGTCCATATTATTTCTGTCCTTTATCGAGCCCAGATGTCTTCTGTGGACAGCTGCTTTCAACCTCACATCAGACTTGGAGCTGAATTCAGTTCTTGTCCAGTTTCCCCTCAAAAGAATTTTCTATAAAGCATAAGTGAGCACTGCAAATTTACTAACGGTTTTGTAGAGGAGAAGACAGGAGAACTTGCAGCAGGTAATGTATGACATTTCACTACAGAATCACGTTACCTTTTTCTCCATCTCTGTTGATTATCAGCCTTTGGGTCTTCCTCGTCCATCTTTCCCCAGTGAAGTCTCAGATCTCTCCCTGTACTCTTTGTCTTTTTTTTTTTTTTTTCCCCCAAACCTTTTATCTTTGGAAGGACTATAACAGATTAAATTTTTATTTTTTGTAGAATTTTGTATGTATCTATGTACATATTTATTTATACTGATGTATAGTGTATTCTGAAGGAGATCAGCCCTGGGATTTCTTTGGAAGGAATGATGCTAAAGCTGAAACTCCAGTATTTTGGCCACCTCATGCGAAGGGTTGACTTATTGGAAAAGACCCTGATGCTGGGAGGCATTGGGGGCAGGAGAAGGGGATGACAGAGGATGAGATGGCTGGATGGCGTCACTGACTTGATGGACGTGAGTCTGGGTGAACTCTGGGAGTTGGTGATGGACAGGGAGGCCTGGTGTGCTGCGATTCATGGGGTTGCAAAGAGTCGGACACGACTCAGCGACTGAACAGAACTGAACTGATAGTTGATTTGGGGCATCGCAACTTCACTTTCACTTTTCACTTTCACGCATTGGAGAAGGAAATGGCAACCCACTCCAGTGTTCTTGCCTGGAGAATCCCAGGGACAGTGCAGCTGGTGGGCTGCCGTCTCTGGGGTCGCACAGAGTCGGACACGGCTGAAGTGACTTAGCAGCAGCAGCAGCAGGTGGTGCTAGTGGTACAGAACCTGCCTGCCAATGCAGGAGACGTAAGAGTCATGGGTTTGCTCCCTGGAAGGGAAGATCCCCTGGAGGAGGGAGATGCAACCCACTCCAGTATTCTTACCTGGAGAATCCCATGGACAGAGGACCCTGGAGGGCTACAGTCCATAGGGTCCCAAAGAGTTGGATACTTCTAAAGTGACTTAGCATGCATGCACACATAGTTGATTTACTATATTAGGTATGTTTCAGGTGTATAGCATGGTCATTCAATTATATATGTATGTGTGTGTATTATTATGTATATTCTTTTTCAGATTCTTTCCCTTATAGATTACAAAGTATTCAGTGTAGTCCCATGTACTTTACAGTAGGTCTTTGTTGGTTATTTATTTTATATACTGTAGTGTGTTCATGTTACTCCCATCCTTCTAATTTAATCTCCTAATCCCTCTCCCTCTTTCCCCTTTGATAGCTATATATTTGTTTTCTATGTCTGTGGATATATTTCTGTTTTGTAAATAAGTTCATTTGTATCCTCGTTTCAGACTCTAGACTTCTCTGTCATTCCTTTCAATTCATCTCCTGTGCCAGCCAACCTACAACCCTGGAAACTCCAGAGAGGGTTGTCCGAACATTGACTCCAAAACCTAATCTGCCCCAGTGAGAAACTTTTGTAACATGACTAAGAAACTTTTTTCTTTGTTATTTACATTCATATTGATATCCTCAAATCAATCTCCAAGTAGTACTTTTTTTTTATTTCTTTAGCTAAAGCCTGCATGTGAATAATTTAATTACTCTCTATGTCTGAAAGAACTTTCAGTTAAGAGGCTGGTATCTATAGTTAGTGGACTACCAAGAATCTTTAGGAAGGGTTTCCAAAGAGTAAATCTAAATCGTGAGTAAGTAAGGAACTCACATAAACACTTTCTTTTTACTTTTATTCCCAGAACAAAAAACTTGAAGTGGTGGAAAGGGGTTTCATGGATATATTTTATGATGATAATGAAAATAATTAATTGAGTCAAGAGTGGAATATGCATGGTTTGGCATGAAAAATGCAGCATCTCTCCCAGCCAAAAGAGTGAGAGGGGACAGAAGAAGAGGAAGAATCCTTTCTTGTGATTCAAGAATTTTCACTGAAGAAGACAAAACTGAGAAAACTTGTTATATAAATTTGCATGGATTTTTAATATTTACCATTCAGTCCAATTTGATTAAAAGGAGTTAAGGGTAAATGAGCAAAAGTAATTGGATTTGCATATAATTTAAATTTAATTTTTATTAAATTGTTGCTAGCAGGGCTATTTTTAGTAACACTTGCTTGCTTTATTTGTGCCCATCCACGTTCTTTGCTTTCTTAAATATACTATATATTCAAAGTTGCCATAGGAAGGAAAAAATGAAAATCCAAGCAATATACACAGTCTGAGAATACATAACTTCACTCAGAGGGCCGTTCAGTAGAATATAGTGGACTCTTGATTTTTTTTTCCCAGTTTTATTGAGATATTGTTGACATGCAATACTGTGTAAGTTTATGGTATACAAAGTATGATTTTTGTGTACACTGTGAAATGATTACCACCGTAAACTTAGTTAACATACATGGCTTCATATAGTTATAAACTTTTCTCCCTGTGATAAGAACTTTAAGATCAACTCTCTTAGTAACTTTCAAACACAATACAGTATTGTTAACTATAGTCATCCCATTGTACACTACATCCCCCAAGCTTATTTATCTTATACATGAATAAGTTTATATCTTGACCACCTTCACCCAATTTTCCTGCTCCCCTAAACCCAGAGTTTTTAGGAAAAGAAACTTCTAGGGGAAGTTAAGCAGTTTGTGAAAAAAGCTTTCAACATTTTTGTCTATATTTACATCATATTTTGAACTTTATCACACTAATGAGACTCATTTTGAAGGAGTGGAAGATGAAGCCATGTAATAAGTAGCAGCCCATCTACTGACTGAAATTAGTACTCCAGATATTAGCAGGTTCTGATACTGAGTCTTGCTAGCATCCAAATGTGTCAGAGCGGAAATAGCGCCATGGTTGTTGCTCTGAACTCTCAGAAGACACAATGCCTTAGCCACAGATGCCCTATTCCTCATTGACAATATGAAAAACTTGGGAAGGACACTTGGATTCGCAATTTAAATTGTAGAAAATCAACTGGCTTCCTGAGAAGTGTTCCTGTAATCAGGAAACATGCGATTTTCTAAAATCTGCTTTTTTCTTCCTTTGGAAACAAAAAAGATTTTGGATGCTGTGGGTTTTTTGGACTCTCCTCCATTCCTTATAACTGTAGTCAAATGAAGTAGACTGCTTGAATTCTTTAATAAATTAATATAAATTCTTATCTGGTTTTAACAAAAGTTACCATTATTAAAAGATCATCTGGACTGCAAGAGACTTCTTTTAGTTATGAAGAAAGCTGATCGCCAAAGAATTGCTGCTTTTGAACTGTGGTGTTGGAGAAGACTCTTGAGAGTCCCTTGGACTGCAAGGAGATCCAACCAGTCCATTCTGAAGGAGATCAACCCTGGGTGTTCTTTGGAAGGAATGATGCTAAAGCTGAAACTCCAGTACTTTGGCCACCTCATGCGAAGAGTTGACTCATTGGAAAAGACTCTGATGCTGGGAGGGATTGGGGACAGGAGGAGAAGGGGGACAACAGAGGATGAGATGGCTGGATGGCATCACTGACTCGATGGACGTGAGTCTGAGTGAACTCCAGGAGTTGGTGATGGACAGGGAGGCCTTATGTGCTGTGATTCATGGGGTCGCAAAGAGTCGGACACGACTGAGCGACTGAACTGAACTGAATAAAATCTTGTTATAACTAGATGTGTGTGTGTGTGTGTGTGTGTGTGTGCTCAGTCATGTCCGACTTTTTGGGGTTTTTAAAGAGTCAGGATTAAAATGCAGGGTGGCATCATTTAAGGTTTGTGACTTACCTCCTGTTGGACCTATGCATGCAGCTGGCAAGACATCTGCAGGCATAATGCATATCTCTCCAGGTCCCAACCACAGAGTGGCGCCACCTGGTGGCAGCTATCCATAACAGTTTAACTACGGAGCAATGGGCTTTCCAGGAGAGGTCCAGTGATTTCCAGGAATCCTCTGGTTGTTTGGCCCCTGTTTCCCTGGCTGTAACTAGGGGAGCCTGGGGTAGGAAGATGCTGAGGCTGCAGGGATCCACTTAGCATCCACTTCACCAGAAAACGTTGCCTATCATCCCAAGGTAAGAACTTCCACCTGTTCATTGAGAAAATAATGGGAACCAATTATCAGTTGTTTTCTTTCAAAATTTGCACTATCTTGGTACCATCGTGTGAAAGAATTTTACTTTAATTTAAAGGAATGGAAAACAGCAGAGGGCAAGAGAAAAATCCTGAGGCTTGATTCCAGATGATCTTTCCATGTATTCCCAGTTTTGATATGTGAAGAGAACAGGTGTTCTGCAGGTTGTCAAGAAGTATGCTGTGTCATTGCGTGTGGATTCCTCATAAAACTGGAATGCTTCCCCACTTTTCTGCCATGTGAAATAATTGGGTTAACGCTGCAGCTCAGTGCCTGCAAAGACTGAGCACAGGGGAGACCTGAATACCGGTACCAGATACCAGGCCTGGCAGGCACGCCTGGGTGAGGGACACTGTGAAGACTCAGTAGTAGAATTCTACATGCAGAGAGGCCTCCACTCATGAGCTGCCCCTGTCCCCACCTGGCCCACCCCCGGGACTGTTACTATGACAATCCTAGTACGTGCCCTAGTTATGCACACCTCACTCTGTGGAATCAGTCACTCTTCCAGGAGTCTGGTCCAGACCTCCTGGACCCGTCTGGTCATTGCCGAAGTCAAGGTGTTTATTGTAGAGCCACTATTATACTTTTAACACATAAAATTCAAAGAGAAATTTAAAATTCCCATCATCTTACCATTCCCCCAAATTTATTCCTTAAAATAATACATACATGTGCTTCAAAAATTCAAATAGTGTAAGAACAATAAAAGGAAAATTCATAAGCCTACTTTTTCCCAACTTCTCCCTCAAATAACCACCATCAACTAAGTTTCTTTTATACTTGTGCAGTTATATGCACATACCAGAACAGTTCTGAATTTTACTTTTGCACTTAATAATATATTTTGGAAATCTTTCTGGATCAGCACATGTTCATACAGATTCACCTCACTGAAAAAAAAATATGGAGATCATTCATGTCATGTCTGACTCTTTGCAACCCCATGGACTGTAGCCCTCCAGGCTCCTCTGTCCGTGGGATTCTCCAGGGAAGAATACTGGAGTGGGGTGCCATTCCCTTCTCCAGGGGATCTTCCCAACCCAGGGACAGAACCTGCATCTCTCACATCTCCTGCATTGGCAGGCAGGTTCTTTACCACTAGCACCACCTGGGAAGGCCTAGCTGTCTCCCAAGACTGCCCAATGTCTCCACCTCTTGGTATTCACACTCCTGTGTGGTCTCCTCCCACACACACCAGGGTTGATCTATCCCTTCCAAAGCATGATAAACCACACTGCAGCTTCCTACTTGCACTCTCCCCTGCCCTCTCTCTTGGATCACTCACTCTGGGGACAGCCAGCTGCCATGAAGTGAACAGCAGTCCTCACTGGAAGGAATGGCGTGCTCCTGCTTATGACCAAGTTCATAAGTGGGTCCTCCAGCCACACTCGAGCCTTCCGATGAATGCAGCCCTGGCTGGCATTGAAACTGCATCCTCGTGAGAAGCCGTGAGCCAGAACCACCCGGCTGAAGCTGCCTCTGATTTGTCGACCATGGAAACTGAGAATGAAAATCTGTTGTTTCAGGTCACTAAGTTTTGAGGTAGCTTGTTACACAACAGTAGGTAACTGTCAACCAGAAAGGGAGGAAAGCCAACCAGAAAGGGAGGAAAGCCAACCAGAAAGGGAGGAAAGTCAATGTAAGGTTGTGTTCGTTGCTGCTATGATCAATGGCTGTTCCATTCAGCAGGACTTTCTGAGGAGACTTATGAGGGAGGCTTATGTCGAGAGGAAACATTCATTCCATCAGCCCCATCCTTCAGGGGTCAGTCATACTCCATGTGTATGGACTCTCCAGCACTTCCAGAAAACACATATGTGAGTGCCATGTGCGTTCTTACGGGCGCACCCTGGGACACATGACATGGGTCAAAGCAAGACGGTGCCTGTGTAAACATGCATGAAACCTGCTCCAAATTGCAGGCTTGGTAGCTCGAGGGGTGTATAAGATCTTGCAACCACACGCTTGTAATCATAAGGTATTTCCCATCCTCTTTATTTCTGCAAATGTGTGTTGTGCTACATCTCATTTTAAAATTTCATTTTGATGCATCATTTATTTTTATTTTTGGCCACACTGGGCCTCCGCTGCTCCTTGGGAGCTTTCTCTGGTCTCAGTGAGCGGGGATCTACTCTCTCGTGTTTGTGGGCTTCTCATCATGATGGCTTCTCTTGTTGCAGAGCACAGGCTTGAGGGAGCCTGGAACTAGTTGTCCCATGGCATGTGGAATCTTCTGGACCAAGGATGGAACTCTTGTCCCCTGCATCGGCAGGCAGATTCATAACCATTGGACCACCAGGGAAGTCCCACATGTCTCATTTTTATCAGATTATTCTTTTTTGGTGTGTGTGTGTGTGTATGTCTGTGTATGGTGTGTTTAATACTGATATGAAATACATTTGTCACAATTTTTCCTTCATGTGATAAGTTAAGGTTTATTGTTAATGTGTCTCTGCTTAACTGTATATGAATTTATAAATTAACTATTTTCCTTTCAATTTGCAACCATTAAATTAATAAAGAGATGTATTTTCTAATTCATAGAACTAAAAGGAATCAAAAGAATTTCAAGTCTCCACAGTATTCATCCACATCTCTGAGATTCCTTTGGAGTCTGTGATGAAGTAAAGCAAGAGAAATTTTGCAGGTTGGGGGCCCATTACGAGCTGAGATGAATCACCACTTCCTTTAACACATCAGAAATTGCAGTTAAATTCAACTGTGAGAGATGTTGAAATCTTGATATTTTTCTCTTAGTTTGAACTTTGTGCAAATTTTCTTTTCAAAATAACCTTTCTATTTTGTGGAGGTCAGTCTTAAAATTAGGAAGGCATTTTACCTGTACCAGGGAAAACAAGATCCTGCTTCAGTGGAGACACTCTGACTTCACAAATCTTTCTCTTCTGAAATTGGATGGAGAGATCCGTCGGCAGAAACAGCCTTTAAAAGAAAAGCAGCGGTGACTCACCTTCTGAAGCAGAGCCAGGTTCTCAGGCTGCAGGGTGCTGGGTTGCCTGAGAGAGAACTCATTTCAGAGCAGAGGAAGTCACTAACGCTGCTTATGAGTCAGAAGAGAGTTGGATCGGTGGTGACTGAAGTCTTACCCTGTTACATGTATATGCAGATAGTTTAGTATGTGTGTGTAAAACATGTGTGTGTATTTCTATCCATCTTGGGTTCTGTGTTTGGCTTTGATAGGAACCCCCCACTCTCACCCTTCCTCAGGTCTTTGAACATTTTAGTAATGAGTCCATGCTGCCATTTGTTTGAAAGTGAGGACTTTCTAGGTCAGAGGATTTTTGTTTGTTTGTTTGTTTAAACAGTCCCCTTAACTCACTCCCCTCAGTGGGATGTTATATAAATGTATGTACTTCAGAGAATGCTTGAATGAGAAAAGAAAAGTTAATCTATATTCACAAGACATCTGCCATGTGCTAGGCACTTTATACATTATTTTACTTAATTCATAAATAGGTATTATGCTTTCTTCTGAGAAATGTGAAAATGCAGCAGACCCTTAGCTGTGCCAAGAGACTTCTCCAGCATCTGCTAAGATGTGGCAAGCTGCAGCTGGAGTCAGGGTTTCCTGAGCACCTAACTCATTTTCTTCCCACCACTCCACACTCTCTTTGCGTCTTTGTAGTCAGGCCTTTGTCAAGGTCCAGTGCTGTGACATTGGTCAGGTCACTACCTCTCTGTATAATTGTTTCTTCTGAAAAATGATATGCTTAAGGAACTCTAAAGCCAGTTCAGTTCCAACATTGTTTAACTTCATTTTGTTTTCTATCAGGGGCTCTTAGGGTCTGGCCACTGATAATAAACATGCTGAATAACACTCATAAGCCACATCTGGTACTACTATGTCTGCCCTTATTGAGATGCTGACCCATTTTCAGAAATCTGTCCGTTTGTTCAGATGTTTGGATATAATTTTGTTAGCAGAGAGCCTGCAGATAGTCTGCACTCAGTTGGGAATCAATTTAGGTTTTCTTTTCTTTTTTTAAAGACTTTTTTTAATGTGGACCTTTTTTTTTCTTTTGGTCTTTATTGGATTTGTTACAGTATTTATTCTGGGCTTTTTTTTTTTTTTTTATGTTTTGTTTTGGCCAGGAGGCCTGTGGAGTCTTAGCTCTCCAACCAGGGATGGAACCCACACCCCCTGCACTGGAAGGCAAAGTTTCAACTACTGGACTGCCAGGCAAGTCCTGGTTTTCTTTAATGAACTGTGGACCTTCAGATCACAATGTCTCTGGAAAACGGAATTCTGCTAGATAAAACAATTCCACCAGTGAGAACAGAGTTTCTCTTTGGCCTCTAGAGCCCTCTTTCCATCTTTGGCAGCAAAGAGGAATAGGCAAGTAGCTGGAAAAAGCAGGATTTCATCCCAGTATTCTTGCAGTCATCACTGTATCTGTATATTGTGCCCTCTTAATTCTAATAGGTGCTCCTGTGTACAGAAGTTAGATGACATCTCTGACAGTTTCAAAATAAGTTATTTTGTTGGAGGTGGTCTTTGACATAGTATTAAAAGATAATATTTCCAGATGCCATTACTACTTTAATAGGACTTTAATAATTTTATTTTTTTTCCCCTGGAGGCGAAAGAGCCCATCTTACAGGAGGCACTCAGGTGCCTTCTTGCCAAGAAGCCTTCTTGTTGATATGAAGAGCTCTCCTGAAAAAAATTCTGATCAACTCCATTCCTTTTGTTCTGTTAGTCAAACCACACTTTTAAGGATCCACTTTGAAAATCAAAGAAATAGAAAGTGCGATCATGTCAATTTCTGTTTGATAAGCCAGGAAAGAAAAAGGGCAAATGACAATAAGTGAAAACTGACAGGACACGACCAAGCGACTAACATACACACACAACATGGGACAACTGAACGCAGAGACTGTTTCTTAAGTGTGTGTGCTTGACACTCTCAGCTTTGTTGGGCTTGAACAAGATCAAGTGTCAGGCTTTGCACGTATTTTGTGCTTTGCAGTCACCTCTCTCTCCCTGAAATTAGAAGCCAGAATTCTGTGTTCAGGTTGTGAGGGCAATCTGGCTGAAAACAGACTGGAATCAAAGACAACTTTCTGCTAAATAGAACTGGTCAGATTCCAACAACAAAAGCTCTTCTTTCTAAGTAAAATTGGGACAACAGTTGAGACAACAGTAATTAACTTTCTCATAACTGGATTTTTAAGAACTCAATATGGTCAAATAAAGGAGGAATTGAACAGGTTTACTTTTATTTAAATTAGCCCCCAAATAATTCTATGACACAGATGAAAGAGCCACAAAATAAAAAACAGAATCACTATCACAGATATTGCTAGTACTTAACTACTAATAATTGCAATTTCTTATGCCCTGTCCATGTATCAGACACTCTGTGTAATGAAGCACTGTTTCTTGGCAGGGTTGAGTGCTTTACCTTTTTTCTACTCTATGTGTTTTAATCTGTGCTTCTGGAGGTATTTACAAATTAGACTGATGTTCTCAATAGTGGCACATGACTGGTGAGTAACATTTTGTTATATTAAACAATTCATAGTCATGTGTGAAATGCAATACTAATATCTCACATCTGAAACTTGCAGAACCTTGACCTCTAGAATTGTGGGGTATTTTTTTAAGAAAAGGAAATTTAATTATATTTTCAAGCAACCAAATAAACAGTTCAGTTCAGTTGCTCGGTCATGTCTGACTCTTTACGACCCCAGGGATTGCAGCACTCCAGGCTTCCCTGTCCATCACCAACTCCTGGAGCTTACTCAAACTCTTGTCCATAGTGTCAGTGATGTCATCCAACCATTTCATCCTCTTTCGTCCCCTTCTCCTCCTGCCTTCAATCTTTCCCAGCATCAGTTCAGCCTGATTTAAATAATTTTGATTTGAATATTTGGTATCACTATTTTTACTTTGCATTTTAATTCTCATGGTTGTGACTATCTAGAAGAAAATAACTTGAAATATTTGTTAAAAATGATTTTTATTCTTAATTTTTGCATTTCTTATATTTGTATAAAGCACATTAAAGTTTTGTACAGCTTGAATATGATTATATTTATTTTTAAATCATTTAGATCTCATCAGTAGAACACAAATTATGAAGAAGTATTGATGATGATAGCATAATTAGTAGCCTTATTGAAAAAGCCAAAAAAATTAGAATTAATATAAAATTGATAGAGGAAAGCATTCAAAGTGATCTCAGGATGAAAGAGCTGTGAGAAAAATTCCCTAATTTCCCTCGCCTAATTTTCTCCATCTCTGGCCAGGGCCCCCATGGGTCAAGTCCAGCTAGACGTCATAGGGCACTGAAGCTATAAGGATGTAATTCCTATCAGTCACAGCCAGAGCACATGAAAAGGGGCAGAAGTGAGTCTATAGGGCAAATGGCTGAGATTTGGCAGAGAGGGAGTCATTTTATCATATCTTGGATCTTTTGATTGTCTTGCTAAGCAGAATCAGTACCAAGAAGCAGTAGCTGGAGGGACCAGAACACTCTAATACCTTGGCAAACACGCTGCCTGCTCAGATTGCCTGTCTCAACAGTTTCTAAGACCCTTCTGGTGGTTGGGACCAGGGGAAACCGGCAGAACCACCTGGGAAGCACTCCAAGAGCAGACCAGGACCCGTGTGGGCCTGGTGTTTGTTTTTTTCCTTTATTGCACTTTCTGGTGTTCTATTACACACACAGAGGGCGTTAGAGAGTTTGAGGAGCTTAGAGACTTGTGCTGTGGGGTTGCCTCCAGTCATCCTGGCCAGGCCCTTGCTGGAGGAAGGTAACTGGACAGGAGGCTTACTCTGCTTGGTGTATTTCTCTTATGGGATGACATGAAATTGGGCCAGCAGCATGGTGGTAGCAGATGGACCTGATGTGATTCTCACTCAGGGTAGACACAGGGTGAGTTGGGGACACCGCTCCATTGCTGACCCTTGGTTTCCAGCCGCAGCTGTGGCCTGGGATGTTGCTCTCACTTGGCTAGGTTTCTGCCCGGGAGCTGCCTCCTATCTCGAGAACTTGTGGGTGGTAGCGTGGCAGAAGGCTTCCTTTGGCTTGTGTATTCCCCACCACTGCTACCCAGAGAGATCTCCCACCCTGCTGGTGGGCTCCATGGCACGTATCAGTCAGGGCCCCAGAACTGGCCACACCTGTTGGGCTGAAAGTGTGCAAGACCAATGCACCGCAAGCCACGGGCCCTCCCACCCCATGCCCTCTCTTGTCTCTGACTGGTACCGTGGCAGGCTCTCAGGTCTGTCTCAGACTATGCCAGTCAAGGGCGACAGTCCTTGGCAACGGGACCACTCTTCTCGTGTTAGTCCCTGGCCTCTTGCCTGTCCTTACTGGCAGCATTGTACGGAAGGCAGGGCTTTAGGCCACAGTGAAGAGAGGACGCTCTAAGAATACAGGCCTAAAGAGTTCAAAAGAAGATACTGTTGGAAAATGTGTTTGTTTTGTATTTAAAATACAAAGTTCTGGATGGTAAATTAAGCATCATCATGCATAAATTATTGCTTTAACTTTATTGTGTAGGTGGGGTAAGACTCACATTTGTGGGCTTCTACAACAAAGCACAGAAAAAACACAATTTCTAAGAGTCACTGGAAGCCAGCATTCGTGGGCAGCATAATTGGTAACAGAGCGTTTAAAAATGATAATACAACCAGCATCAAATAAGCGGTATTAAACAACTGCAAAGGTGAAAGTGAAAGTGAAGTTGTTCAGTCCTGTCTGACTCTTTGCGACCCCATGGACTGTTGCCCACCAGGATCCTCCGTCCATGGGATTTTCCAGCAACAGTACTGGAGTAGGTTGCCATTAAGAAGAACTTTTATTTCCCTCATACAAACAGGTTCTAAAGAGCCATGGCCTTGTGAGTTACAACTGCATTGCTACAATTTGCTTGTGGTGAGAGATATGAAATTGGCCAGAAACTTCACATTTGTCAATAAAGAACATGAAAAAATGGCTCCTGGACCTAAATGAAAAGAGATGGTGCCTGGACACCGCAAAGAATCTTTATCGAGCCAATTAGTTAAAAAACAATTACATAACTACTATTCTCCTGATTATTCTAAATCTTCATCAAGAAAATACTATTTCTCCCATGGGCCCATGACTTTCATTTTTTAAAGATTTTTTTTTTTTTGATGTGGCCCATTTTAAAAATCTTTATTGAATTTGTTGCAATATTGTTTCTGTTTTCTGTTTTTGTGTTCTGATTGTGAAGCATGAGGAAACCTAGTTTCCTGACCAGGAATCAAACCTATACCCCCTGCACTGAAAGGCAAAGTCTTAACCACTGGATTGCCAGGGAAGTCCCTCATGACTTTTATAATGCATTCTAATCAAAATGTGTATAAGGACAAAGGATGCAAAAAAAAAAAAAAAAATTATTTGCCTAGAAGGAGCTCTGTGGAGGGATCCTATAATTAGCTTTCTCCGTTAGTATCCAGGAACAGTTGATGTAATGTTGATGTCATGAGATGATCGCTGGCCCAACAAACTGAAAGCTAAATTTAAGTCTGGGCTTTAATTTTTATGAGCTGTGTGGCCTTTTTAAGTAATATTGACATCACAAATTCTCAGGTTATTCATATACAAAACTGTGGTATTAATAAGTGCCCTACTTACTGAATAGGTTTATTCTGTTGAACACAGAAATTCATGTTTATGAACAAATCTTGTCAATTTTACAGTGATTTGAAATATATATTTTGGAATAGCAAATTTTGTATAAAGACAATGAAAAAATTTTCCCTTAAAAGTAATTCAATACTCTGTTATGCAAATTGTATTTGTTTTATTCTAATTAGGCAGAAAGAAGTAGCCTCTCTAAGGTCACCTTTTCCTTTCAGTGGTTCAAAGCCGCGTTTATTATGCCACTTTATGTAATGGAACCAGTCAAAATTGTATTAAAATTATTAAAAAGCCATTTCCCCTCAAAAGCTATTTGATTTGGGCTTTCCAAACCACTGACAGTTTCACTGCCGTGTGTTTTCAGCAAACTGTGTATTTAAAGCTTAGATAGGAGCTGAAATTCTCCCCCAGGCTATCAAAAACACCACAAGTTTCCTTTGGTGTCTTTTGTATTATGAACTTGATTACTTCTTGACATTTCAGAAGAGAACACTTTGGCCTCCACACTCTATGCCTTCAAAAGATGGAACCCATTAGATCAGTAAGTGGGCCAAGGGACTGAAGCAGTATTTCATACTGCCATTGCCATTCAATTTCCTTTCCAGCCTGGGGTCTCTTTTGCTCAGGAGATGAAGACAAAGAGCTTCAGTCTAAACAGAAAGTCAAGTGGAGAAAAGACTGAGCTCCATTTTCATTACTTGGCTAAAAAAAACAGAGATAGTGCCTCTCTCTGTCTCTGACTTATTACAGCTCTTCATTGCAAAGATGAAAGTCTACAGCCCATTTGTCATTGTAGAATTGGAGTGCGTAAGCCTTTGTCTCCTTGGAACAAGTTTATCTGGTTTAGACCTCATGTCAAAAACCATGAACACACAGCCATGAACTCTGGAATGGAAGTCATGGTGATATTGACCAACTCACCCCTAAATTCTTGTGTATTGTGAAATGGCCAGGTGATAAAAATGATGCTAATTCATCATCACAATAGCATAGATGTAAACACACACACCACTGTGGTTTACTGATAGAAATAAAGATCTCTCTCTTTTTCTGACCTCAATTGGACCATTATTTGAAAGTTGTGAAACAGACTCATTTGGAGACACTGTAATTAAAAATAAGAAAACCTAAGAAGTAGTCAGAGTTCAAAAGCTAGGAAGGTCCTTTGATGAAGGCCTAAAGGTCTACTTTGGGTTAATGTATATATATTTAAGAGATTTTACAGTAACCTTCAAATCAGAGAAGGTTTTTAACAGAAGGCAATGAATTTCTTTCTCATCTTCTTATTTTGCCTTTATTACTTTGAATTTACTCTTTCCATTTTCTTCCTAAGTCTCTGTTCTTTTAAAAATTAGTTCCTTCTTAACCCTAAAGACATTCATTTCAAAGTTATAATAAATTTAACTCACCATCACAACAAAGGGCCTTATATATATTTGACTCCATTCCTAAAATCTGTAATTTTTGTCCTTTCAACCCACCTTTTAATCACTGCTTTATTCAGCTCATTGTCCTGTCCTTTCCTCTGGACTACTTAATATGACTCCTATCCCAGGGTCAATCATCTTGCCACAGGACTTCTAGGTCCTGCTAGCTTTCTAGTCTCTGAGTCTCTGCCCTCCCGTAATTGGAGATCTTTAATCCATGCCTGCAGATAGCCCTAGTTGAAACTCCAAGTCTCCTCACCAATTTACCCAGTTAGCAACAACTTAGTCATTCTTTCTTCCAAATATTTCTTGTTCCTTCTTCATTATGCTTAACTCCAGTTCAGGTCATGGTAAATCTTTTCCTGCAGCAAGAGTCAGCATACTAGAGTGTCAAAAATGTTCACACCTTGAATGTAGACAGTTTGCCCCTTGCTAGCTCTGTGGCTTGGGACAAATTACTTACTGTCTTTAAACTATAAAGAAAAGGTATTGGTGCCATAAACCTACAGAGCCAGACAACATGAAACTAAGAATGCTTTAGCTTTAGGGTTCTTCCCTTGCAGGGGTTCCTTTCAAAGTCTCTGGTGAGGGAGCCTTAGCAATGTGTTTTACTTAGTCATATCTTCTTGAAAATTTTGCAATAGTAAGATGTGTTTGATGTCTGTCTCCCTCTGTTGTAATTCCCATTATTGTATGGTATCTGGAGTGGCCACAAACATTTCTGGGATCCTGATACTGGGAAATTCAGTTTGTTATACATTTTATTTGCATATGGAAAGATATAAGTATGTGTTTCACAATTACTTTGTCATATATGATTAAATGTTACTTGCTTCCAGGAATATTCTTACTGCAGAGTATGGCATCAGAGGTATGTGGATACAGGAGAAAAATCAAGATTGAAATGTACAAAGCCAGAAGATAATTTGCATAAAACTCTTCCAGTTAGTTTTATAAAATTTTAATTAGAGGATTCTCATCCTGTAGAGAGCTATTTAAAGTGGAATAGGAATATATTCAGTAAGGCAGCAAATACCAATAAGAATGTGTCATATGCTTTTTGCTCTATTTTGATAAATGTTGTTTAAAATAATAATAAATAAAATAAATATAAATAAATAAATAAATAAATAATATAAATAAAAAATAAAAATAAAACAGAATTCCTGTGTTTGTAGGACACAAACCAATATAGCAGTTATTAATAGAGAAGGCAATTATGTCTGTGACAAGTATTAAAGAAATTTCAGGTGTTTCCTGATCAGGCAGGGACTCATCTTATCCTCAACTCTTAGCACTCATCCTCATTCTGCTTTTTGTTTTTTTTTTAAATCAAAGCCAACAGACCAAACAAGGGGAGGAAGGGGGCTTTCCATCCCCGAACTGTCCTGAAGTATCTTGCTGCTGGTCACTTGGGCATATCTTGCCTTCTGCATGAAACAGCCTCCCTCCAACTCCCACCCTCACTCTGCTCTGCACCGAGCATGTGCATGTATTTCCATCCATTACCTGTCCTTCCTATTCCTCCTTCAGGGCTAAACTCAGATCATACTTTTTCCAGAAAGTCTTTCTGGAAAGCAGCCCTTCTCAAACTGGCTTAGGGTCCACCCTCTGGGAGTGCATTGACCTGTGTATTTAACCCCATTGTAGGCTTAATCATTTTGAAGTTGTCTCTATGTTATATATTTCTCCTCTAGGTGCGAGACTCCTATGGCCAGGGACTGTGTCCTCCCCTAAGGATGGTAATCCAAGCATCTAGCACAGTGCCTGACACAGGAGAGGGACCAAATATTTGTTGTTTTAAATTTAGCACCAGCAGAGAAAAATAGATATGATTTCATTTTTATATTATTGTAACCAGAGATCTTCTGAATGCAGTTAAGAATCAGTGTTACTCTAAACCCTTCTTGCTTAGTCATCTGTTCTTTCAGTTTTTTAGGACAAAATGTCATCAGTATTCTAAGGATAAGCAAACAGACATTGTGCTTTTTTCATGCCTGAGGATGCAGTGAGCCATAACAGGATGCTAATGTTTGCTAGGAACACCGTCTCTCTGTTCTGTTAAGCCATTGTCCTTTGTATTCAGTTGTGTTTTCTCTAGATGTGCTCTTTTGCTATAAGCATGGATAGCTTCATCTGGGAAGCACATTTATTCTCTCAGACTACCTGTTCCTGGAACAGATCAGTTCAGTTCAGTTCAGTCGCTCAGTCGTGTCTGACTCTTTGTGACCCCATGAACCACAGCACACCAGGCCTCCCTGTCCATCACCAACTCCCAGAGTTCACCCAAACCCATGTCATTGAGTCAGTGATGCCATCCAACCACCTCATCCTCTGGAACAGATCATATTCAGGGAGTTCTTCTGTAACTGATCTCAGTATTTCTTTAGATCCAGGTTTTAAGTAATTACAAAAATTAGAACGTGTGTGTAGTGTTAGAAAGACAGAACATGTAAAGAGGAAAGAAATAACAGAAAATCTATGCCTTCTATCATTACAATAGGAAAAAAATCTATTATCTATTATATCAGATTGAGGGTTAGGTGGTGTGTTACCATTCTGCATTCCTGGGTAAGGAATTACCTCAAAACAAGTATCTCCTTGATTGCAAATGGAATTGTGCATTTTCCTATTGTTATGCTAACCAGCTGTATTTCTTATAGTACTCAACTGTTATTTCAAGACCCGTTACTCCCTCCCCCGCCTTCCACGCTGGGTCTTGGTTGTGGCAAGCAATCTTGGAATCCTTCCTTGAGCTAGTAGTCCTACAGTGGCCTGTGGGATCCTACTTCCCCATCCAGGGATCTAACCCTCTTCCCCTGCACTGGAAGGCAAATTCTTAATCACTGGATCATCAGAGAAGTCCCTATACTTTTAAAAGTATTGAGGACCTCAAAACTTTTGTTTATGTGGGTCATATCTTCTATATTTTTACCATATTAGAGATAAATAAATTTATCATATTAGAAATAAAAACTATGAAGTTTTAAAATATATACTTATTAATTGGTTGAAAAAACTTATTACATGTTTTCATATATAAAATTTTAATGTAAAAGAATGATTTCCAAAACTAAAAAAATTTGAGAAGAGTTATACTGTTTTATATTTTCACATTTCAATGAAACTTGTTAGAAGAAAACTGAATCTTCATCTTTGCTTTGGTATGCAATCAATCAAATGTGTTGTTTTGGTTGAATTATAAGAAGAAAATTCAGTATCTCATAGATTTATAGTTGGAAAAGGGAGAATATTTTATTTAATAATAGCCTTTTCTAAAAAAATTTATTTTTGATACTACACAAGACTCATCAAGTGACTGTTTCTTTTTTTTTTGGTAAACCATGCATGAAAAATGCAGTGACTGCTTAATAATTACCATAACTATAAAAGAAGTAAACATTTTATGCTCATCTCCTTTGAAGACGTTATTTGGTACAATGACAACTTAAGATTATGTGATTTATTTATGTTAGAGTCTGACATAAATTTTATAGTAACAGAATAGAAAATGAAAGGTTTGAAGGACACATGTGGTAGTCAGATTGATAATTAAGCCAGTTGATACTTTTTTTTTGTAAATATAATTTATTGTTTTTTTGTATTATATATTTTTAATATAAATTTATTTTAATTGGAGGCTAATTACTTTACAATATTGTATTGGTTTTGCCATACATCAACATGAATCCACCACAGGTGTACACGTGTTCCCCATCCTGAACCCCACTCCCACCTCCCTCCCTATACCATCCCTCTGGGTCATCCCAGTGCACCAGCCCCGAGCATCCTGTATCATGCATTGAACCTGGACTGGCGATTCATTTCACATATGATATTATACATGTTTCAATGCTATTCTCCCAAATCATCCCACCCTTGCCCTCTCCCACAGAGTCCAAATGACTGTTCTATACATCTGTGTCTCCTTTGCTGTCTTGCATACAGGGTTATCATTACCATCTTTCTAAATTCCATATATATGCATTAAGTAAGTAAGTAAGTAAGTGAAGTCACTCAGTCGTGTCTGACTCTTTGTGACCCCATGGACTGTAGCCCACCATGCTCCTCCATCCATGGGATTTTCCAGGCAAGAGTACTGGGACGGGTTGCCATTTCCTTCTCCAGGGGATCTTCCCGACCCAGGGATTGAACTGGCATCGCAGGCAGACATTTAAGCTCTGAGCCACCAGGGAAGCCCTATATATGCATTAGTATACGGTATTGGTATTTTTCTTTCTGGTTTACTTCATTCTGTAGAATAGGCTCCAGTTTCATCCACCTCATTAGAACTGATTCAAATGTATTCTTTTTAATGGCTGAATAATACTCCATTGTGTATATGTACCACTGCTTTCTTATCCATTCACCTGCTGATGGACATCTAGGTTGCTTCCATGTCCTGGCTATTATAAACAGTGCTGCAATGAACATTGGGGTACATGTGTCTCTTTCAATTCTGGTTTCCTTTGGTGTGTATGCCCAGCAGTGGGATTGCTGGGTTGTATGGCAGTTCTATTTCCAGTTTTTAAAGGAGTCTCCACACTGTTCTCCATAGTGGCTGTACTAGTTTGCATTCCCACCAACAGTGTAAGAGAGTTCCCTTTTCTCCACGCCCTCTCCAGCATTTATTGCTTGTAGACTTTTGGATCGCAGCCATTCTGACTGGCATGAAATGGTACCTCATTGTGGTTTTGATTTGCATTTCTCTGATAATGAGTGATGTTGAGCATCTTTTCATGTGTTTGCTAGCCATCTGTATGTCTTCCTTGGAGAAATGTCTGTTTAGTTCTTTGGCCTGTTTTTTGATTGAGTCATTTATTTTTCTGGAATAGAGTTGCGGGAGTTGCTTGAATATTTTTGAGATTAATTCTTTGTCAGTTACTTCATTTGCTATTATTTTCTCCCATTCTGAAGGCCGTATTTTCACCTTGCTTATAGTTTCCTTTGTTGTGCAGAAGCTTTTAATTTTAATTAGGTCCCATTTGTTTATTTTTGCTTTTATTTACAATATTCTGGGAGGTGGGTCATAGAAGATCCTGCTGTGATTTATGTCGGAGAGTGTTTTGCCTATGCTCTCCTATAGGAGTTTTATAGTTTCTGGTCTTACATTTAGATGTTTAATCCATTTTGAGTTTATTTTTGTGTATGGTGTTAGAAAGTGTTCTAGTTTCATTCTTTTACAAGTGGTTGACTGGTTTTCCCAGCACAACTTGTTAAAGAGATTGTCTTTTCTCCATTGTATATTTTTGCCTCCTTTGTCAGAGATAAGGTGTCCATATGTGCGTGGATTCATCTCCAGGCTTTCTATTTTGTTCCACTGATCTATATTTCTGTCTTTGTGCCAGTACCATACTGTCTTGATGACTGTGGCTTTGTAGTAGAGCCTGAAGTCAGGCAAGTTGATTCCTCCAGTTCCATTCTTCTTTCTCAAGATTGCTTTGGCTGTTAGAGGTTTTATGTATTTCCATACAAACTGTGAAATTATTTGTTCTAGCTCTGTGAAAAATATCATTGGTAGCTTTATAGGGATTGCATTGAACCTATAGATTGCTTTGGGTAGTATACTCATTTTCACTATATTGATTATTCCAATCCATGAGCACAGTATATTTCTCCATCTATTAGTGTCCTCTTTGATTTCTTTCACCAGTGTTTTATAGTTTTCTATATATAGGTCTTTTGTTTCTTTAGGTAAATGTATTCCTAAGTATTTTATTCTTTTCATTGCAATGGTGAATGGAATTGTTTCCTTAATTTCTCTTCCTATTTTCTCATTGTTAGTGTATAGGAATGCAAGGGATTTCTGTGTGTTGATTTTATATCCTGCAACTTTACTATATTCATTGATTAGCTCTAGTAATTTTCTGGTGGACTCTTTAGGGTTTTCTATGTAGAGGATCATGTCATCTGCAAACAGTGAGAGTTTTACTTCTTCTTCTCTTATTTGGATTCCTTTTATTTCTTTTTCTGCTCTGATTGCTGTGGCCAAAACTTCCAAAACTATGTTGAATAGTAGTGGTGAAAGTGGGGACCCTTGTCTTGTTCCTGACTTTAGGGGAAATGCTTTCAATTTTTCACCATTGAGGATAATGTTTGCTGTGGGTTTGTCATATATAGCTTTTATTATGTTGAGGTATGTTCCTTCTATGCCTGCTTTCTGGAGGGTTTTTATCATAAATGGATGTTGAATTTTGTCAAAGGCTTTCTCTGCACTTATTGAGATAATCATATGGTTTTTGTTTTTCAATCTGTTAATGTGGTGTATTACATTGATTGATTTGCAGATGTTGAAGAATCCTTGCATCCCTGGGATAAAGCCCACTTGGTCATGGTGTATGATCTTTTTAATGTGTTGTTGGATTCTGATTGCTAGAATTTTGTTAAGGATTTTTACATCTATGTTCATCAGTGATATTGGTCTGTAGTTTTCTTTTGTGGCATCTTTCAGGTTTTGGTATTAGGGTGATGCTGGCCTCATTGAATGAGTTTGGAAGTTTACCTTCCTCTGCAATTTTATAGAAGAGTTTGAGTAGGATGGGTGTTAGCTCTTCTCTAAATTTTTGGTGGACTTCAGCTGTGAAGCTGTCTGGACCTGGGCTTTTGTTTGCTGGAAGATTTCTGATTACAGTTTCAATTTCCATGCTTGTGATGGGTCTGTTAAGATTTTCTACGTCTTCCTGGTCCAGTTTTGGAAAGTTGTACTTTTCTAAGAATTTGTCCATTTCATCCAAGTTGTCCATTTTGTTGGCATATAATTGCTGGTAGTAGAAGTGACTGTTTCTTAAAACTTATTTTCAAAACAGAATCTGAAACCATATCAATGAAATTTTGATGTTCTTTTCATTAAAATCCATTGGTGCCTCTAGGACTTTGCATATCAGATTTTTTACCCATGCATGATTTCAAAATGTCTAAGCTGCTTAGAAAATATTAGCTCACTGAGGTGTACAAAACTTCCAAATATTATCATATTTCATTACAAAGAATCAAAAAGTCAAATTTGTTAATATCACTAAGCTCATCAGAAAAGTCTTGAAGAACTGGAAAGCAGTTCAAGTTTACATTTTTCAATATTTTGATTTTCATTGAAAACTCAGACTTTTGTTACTGGCAACAAATACAGTTGTTTTCCTTAAAGTGACAACTTACTTCAGTTTCAAGAAAATGTATGCCAAACACCTAAGTTTGAATAACATTATTTGCCTATCAATTCTTTCAAGTACAAATGTTCCATGAAGCAAAAAATGGATAGTTCAGCTTTTCAGACAGTCATGAAGTTCACGTTCAATTCAAACAGTCATGAAATGCTTTCTCTAGACACTATTGTACTTTAGTATTCAGCAAAATGCTTTATTCATGCTTCTCATTTTGTCACAGAGAAAACAATATATGTCTTCAAGGACTGAGGTTTAGTAAAATTCATAAAATCATGCTTACTGGTTCTTCAAGGACATTATTCAGTAAAATTGGCCTTTTTGTTTTGCTTTGTTAAATTTTTGTCTTATTTCCCACGAGTGCAGAGTGGTGAAAAACAGTGACCACAAGTTTGGTGCTGCTGTCTTGGTTTATGCTAAGGCACCAGCAGGTTGCCCACCATTGCTTTTGCACAATGTCAACACAGAGGGTCTAGTATCAAAAAATATACATAGCTCATACAATTCGGTAGCAGAAAAGCAACCCAATTAAAACACGGGCAGAAAATCTGAATACACACTTTAACAAAGAAGACATACAGATGGCCAACAGGCACAGATAATGGTGCTCATCATCATTATTCATTAGGGAAATGAAAATCAAAACCACAGCGAGGAATCACCTTATATCTGTCAGAATGACTATCATTAAAAACACAGGGACTAAAAAGTATTGGCAAGGACTGGAAGAAAAGAACCCTTATGGAAAGCAGTATGGAAGTTCCTCAAAAAATAGAACTTTCATATGATCCAGCAATTAGACTTCTGGGTATTTCATTCAAAAAGTGAAAACATTAATTGGAAATATATATTCACTTCCATGTTTTTTGCAGCATTATTTATAATGGACAGTATATGGAAGCAACCTAATTGTCCATTGATGGATGAATGGATAAAAAAGATGTGATACACACACACACACACACACACACTTGGCTGATATGGCTTGGAGTGAAAGTCGAATGACACTTGTAGTTCTCTCTACAAGCTTTACCTGGGAATATACATTTCTTTCACCAGGGGAGTATGAACTTGCAGAACAGAAACACTTATCCAGGCTAGTGGCATTGTGTTAGTCTGCAGTTATGAGGAAGAAAGAGATGAAGCCCAAGACTTCTGATAGGCTACCTCCAACCACCTGAGAAACATGGACCCAGGCTGTTAACAATCAAGGAGGTAAATTTCTCAAAGATTTGAGGGATAAGTGCTTCCTGACTGGTAATGATTATTGCTGCTGCTATTATTAATAGTTGTAAACTATTTAAATAAAGTTAGAACTCATATTGGCCTACTGTATAAGGTAAGGATGAAAGTGAAAGCGGTAGTCATTTAGCCTTGTCTGAGTCTTTGTGACCCCATGGACTGTAGCCCACCAGGCTCCTCTGCCCATGGGATTCTCCAGGCAAGAATGCTGGAATGGTTTGCCATTCCCTTCTCCAGAGGATCTTCCAGACCCAGAGATGGAACTAGGGTCCCCCACATTTCAGGCAGATTCCTTACCATCTGAGTCACCAGGAAAGTCCATAGCTGACAGGATTTATTTGCTTTTATGTTATTATGACAGTAATTGTATAAGTGACACGAAAGTTAAAAACAGGGGAAGTGTTAGTCATTCAGTCTTGTCTGACTCTTTGAGAGCCCATGGACTGTAGCCTGCTAGGCTTCTCTGTCCATGGAATTCTCCAGGCAAGAATACTGGGGTGGGTAGCCATTCCCTTCTCCAGGGGCTCTTCCTGACCCAGGGATTGAACCTGGATATCCTGCATTGCAGGCAGATTCTCTACTGTCTGAGCCAGCAGGGAAGCCCATAAGGGAAGGATATGACTAGATTTTTCTTCTAAATTGCTAGTCAACCATACCAATTCACAAATTATTCTCCTTTTCCTGACACATATCTTATAAGCCCCATTTTAAAAAATACAGTCTGTTTTAGGGCTTAACTATCAATTTTGTGACTCTGTCTCCAACTGTGTTGCAAATATACTGTACTCTTTATTTACTTTTATGTGTTTTATTAGCTTGTAAAACTAGTTTCTTCCACCTATACCCACTACTTGTTGCATTATTTCTTAAGAAATTTCTTTGCTATCATTTCCTGATTATTCTTTCAGATGACATGTTTTTATAAAGAATATAAATTTCTATTATTTGAAAAAATTATTTTCTCTTTTTAAATATATCTTTGACCTCTTGAACCAGCAAATGTATTGGGACCCAAAAGAGGGTACTGGGTCTTTTAGAAGAAAGTTGAAGATAAATTCCATTTGTCTCATTGTCATAAGCTGCTTTTTAAAACTTTGACATATTTGTATGGGCTTTTTCATTTAGAATGTGAACTCATTCACCACTTTCTTACACTTTAAGGAACGCTCAATTTTCTCTCCTGCCAATGTTTGAGGTCATTCTGCCACACAGAATGTCAAAGCTACTGTGACAATTCAGAAACAATTACCACTTGCAAGCACTACACAGTTGAGACCATGATAAACACTAGCTATACTAACTCTTGCAACAATTGTGTTAGGTAAGTATATGTTAATGAAGAGGAAACTGACTCTCAGAAAGATTCATTTACTTATAACTCAAGAATTTCTGGCTACTATTTCAGTGGAGTGATAATAAGATGGACTATTAATCATGCACCTCAGGTAAACTTGAATTCCTATTATCAATGAAACTTGTAAAAATGTCACTGCAGTAGGCAGAACTCTAATTTTATCCTTAATAAGTCTTGCCCTTGTGTAATTTCCTCCCTTTGAATTTGAGTGGACTCTGTAAATGTGATAACATATCACTCCTGTGATCCTGTGATTATCATGGTTTTTTTTCCCCCAGGAATCTAACCAAGTCTTAACAGTGAGGAGTTAGGGGAAAAAAAAAAAAAAAAACCAAAAACACAAACCCTTGTGGTTCTGGCTAGGTGAAGGGAAATTAACTATTTTGAAATGTGCTTAAAAAGAGTATTCTCCAAAAGAAAAAGCTGTTCTCCAGGGGCAAATACATTACCAAAGCCGTATTCAATCTTGGGAGAAGAACTTTTACCCTCTTCCAGCTCCCTTTCGCTTTCCTGTCTTACTTTTAAAAAGTGGAAAAAAAAAAAAGAAAGAAATCTAAAAAGCACTTGTGAAGCTACCAGTCTGGATCATTGGTTCTAAAAAAACTGAAATTTAATCAGAAGAGTATCAAATTCTTCCCCCTTACCAATAGCTTATCATCACATCAACAGGGCTCTAGAAAAACAAGTGGAAGAGCTGTAAGGCTCAGACTTTATTTTAGAAGGAATTTCTAGGAAAGTCTAAAGACAACAGGGGACAAATACAAATACCCTAGAGAAATGTAAACCCTCTGTTACCCACAGTTACAAAAAACATTAAATATAGCCCAAGTCCTAGTTGTATTATGAAACCACACAATAAAGGCCTTTAACTTAGTTCTTACTACTCAGTGAATCACTAATCTAAGCATGCTTCAATAAAAAGACATATTAAAAGGCACAGTCTAAAGAGACAAAAGAATCATCAGAACCAGACTCAGATATGCACAGATATTGAAATTATCAGGAAAAGAATTTAACTAATTATTAACATGCTAAGCATTCTAATGGAAAACGTATAGAACATTCAATAACAGATAGCTAGCTGAGCACCGAAGAATTGATGCTTTTGAACTATGGTGTTGGAGAAGACTCTTGAGAGTCCCTTGAACTGCAAGGAGATCCAACCAGTCCATTCTAAAGGAGATCAGCCCTGGGTGTTCTTTGGAAGGACTGATGTTAAAGCTGAAACTCCAGTACTTTGGCCACCTCATGCGAAGAGTTGACTCATTGGAAAAGACTCTGATGCTTTGAGGGATTGGGGACAGGAGGAGAAGGGGATGACAGAGGACGAGATGGCTCAATGGCATCACCGACTCGATGGGCATGAGTTTGAGTGAACTCCAGGAGTTGGTGATGGACAGGGAGGCCTGGTGTGCTGCAATTCATGGGGTCGCAAAGAGTCAGACATGACTGAGTGACTGAACTGAACTGAACTGAATGTAAATAGAGAGAAACTCTAAGAAGGAATCAAAAGGATATACTAGAAAAAAAAACTGTAACAGAAATAAATAATGAATTTGATGGGCTCATCATTAGACAAGGGAAGAATCAGTGAATTTCAAGATATATCAATTGAAACTTGCCAAAATGAAATGCAGAGAAAGAAAAATGGGAAACAAACAAACAAACTCTGGAACATCCATGAACTGTGGGACAATTTTTAAAAATGTAATATGTATATAATTGGAACACACACACAAGAAGAAGAGTGAAGAGAGGAAATATTTGAAATAAAAATGGCCAAGAATTTTCCAAAATGAATGACAGCAAACCATAGACCCAGGAGGCTCAAAGAACATCAAGCAAGATAAATACCAGAAAGAAAAGAAAAAAAAAACTCAAAACAAGCCTCACATAGGCATATCATATTCAGAAAGAAGAAAGCCAAATTCAAAGAGAAAGCCTTTTGGGGAGGGGAGAACAGAGCAGGAAAAAAACACTTTAAATATATAGAAACAAGTATAAGAATTACAGTGGGTTTTGTGGAGCCCTGTATCAGGGTCACAGGATAAAAATCTCTGGAACTGACCAAGTCCCATAGCAACTGTTGCCATGAGCCTCTGGATCCAAACCAGCCAGTTCCCTTATCCCATATCAGGTAAAATGCCCACCCTATAGCACCCTAACCAATCACCTAATGCCGCCATTCCAATAGGAATTTTCTGTCTTGAGGCTATAAAAACTGGTTGCTAACCTGTGAAAGGTTCAACTCTCCCTTGAGCTGACCTGCTGCTCTAACAGTGTCTCCACTCTAACAAACTTTATCCTCTTTTCATTCTGCCTCCTGGCTGGAAATTCTTTTCCAACTCGCACACAGACCACTACAGATTTCTCATCAGAAACCATGTGAGCAAGGACTACAAGAATGAAATACTTATAGTCTTGGAAAAAAATTCCTACCAATCTGGAATTCTGTATCCAGGGGAAATTATTCTCCAAAAGTGAAGGAAAAATAAAAGCTTTCTCTACTAAACAATTAGGACTTCACCACTAGCAGAGCTGCCTTAAATGAAATGTTAAAAAGGAGTTATTTAGGGGAAAGGAAAACTAAGTAGGTCAGAAACTATAATTACAAAAAGGAAGAGTGTTAGATGAGCATAAAGGTAAAATAAAATCTTTAACTTTAAAATTTTTAACTGATATAGAAGATTACCATCTAAGGTAATAACAACAAAGAATTGACTGGTTATAACATATAGATAAGAAAATTAATGACACCAATGTCATAAGATGTAAGGTAGGAATTGAGAATAATCTGTTATGTTACCTTCTCTACCTGTGAAGTGGTATTTAAGTGTTTTAAAATATACCCTGAGAGTATTTGTAAAGGCAAATTGCAAACTCTAAGGCAACCACTAAAAAAATTTAAAAATAACTATAATATATATGACATAAAAAATAATGGACTTATTTCCCTTTCATGCACTGGAGAAGGAAATGGCAGCCCACTCCAGTGTTCTTGCCTAGAGAATCCCAGGGACGGGGGAGCCTGGTGGGCTTCTGACTATGGGGTCGCACAGAGTCGGACATGACTGAAGCGCCTCAGCAGCAGCAGCAGCAGCATAAAATGTTCAATTAAAACTAGAAAAGGCAGAAAAAAGGGGGAAGGAAAAAAAATACAATGAAATAAAAAATAATTACTAACATGATAGGTATTTATTCAACTATATCAATACACACTTTAAATGTGAACGGCCTAAATTTACCAGTTGAAAGTCAGAGATTGTCACAGTGGATAAAGAAATAAAACCCAATTATCAGTTCAGTTCAGTCAGTCAGTCGTGTCTGATTCTTTGTGACCCCATGGACAGCAGCATGTCAGGCTTCCCTGTTCATCACCAACTCTGGGAGCTTGCTCAAACTTACGTCCATTGACTCAGTGATGTCATCCAACCATCTCATCCTCTGTCATCCCCTTCTCCTGCCTTGAATCTTTCCTAGCATCAGGGTCTTTTTAAATAAGTCAGCTCTTCACATCAGGTGGCCTAAGTGTTGGAGTTTCAGCTTCAGCAACAGTCCTTCCAATAAATATTCAGGACTGATTTCCTTTAGGATTGACTGGATTGACCTCCTTGCAGTCCAAGAGACTCTCAAGAGTCTTCTCCAGCATCATAGTTCAAAAGCATCCCCTCTCCACCTCAGGATCATGAGGGAAAGGAATATGGTCATTTTTTTTTTTTAATTTCCTAGTGCTCTGTATGCTTTTCTCTTCCATCATCTGAGTCTTCAGGGTTGAGCCTGATGAAGAGAAGCTTAAAGGAAAAGGGTCAAGAGGAAGATATTCAAATACAAGCAGTTTCTCAGGCGTAGATGTAGGTTCCTTGGGAACCTCTGAACTGCAGTTTCTCAACACGGGCCATACACTCCCTAGCTGATGTCTTGTGATCCCTACTCAACTACTGTCTCTCGTGGTTTATCCCATAGTCACGTTGTCCTTGTAGGAGACCCCACTGGGAGAAATGGTTTCCAGAGACTTGAGGCTCTCTACCTTTGGAGATATCTACTTGGCCAACGGGAGCAGTTTCTTGCCATAAACTTTTCTGTAAGTGGGGCTGTTCACACCACTGCTGGGCTCATGTCCTTCCCTTCACAAGCTATTCCCACTGGCTCCCTGACTTTAGAGCTCTTCACACAGGAGAAGGGACCAGTCCTATGCCCACACTTCCTAAACCAGAGGAAACTCCATCGCCTTCTCCTTGGAGCTCTTCCACTGCATTCACTCCCAACCTGCGGGTTGAATAGAGATGGTCTACAGATTTCCAGAGTTTAGCTATTCCTTCTTTAGGAGGTCCCCAAAGGTTTAAGGCATGAAAGGGAGAAAAGGCTAAGTATCCTCCACTCCCACGTAAGCTCTTTACTGAATTTTCTCCAAGAATCTCCAGTCCTTGCTTATAAAGACTGGCGGTATTAATTCGGGTAGAGAGCAGATGACAGGTTAGCTACTTCTGAGTGGGTCCATAGAGATAACATCTTTCAACTGTCTTTAGAGAGTGAGGGTACTTGTTACCCATCTCCACAGCTTTAGAGTTGGACAAGTACTCTAGGGTAACAGAATAAATTTCATTTCCACAGAGTTTTCTCTCCCTGAGTAATGTCTACAACTGCTGAATAAGTAAATATATGTAATACATATTGCTAGATATATTGCTAAGAGCTTAACATGTGTGTACCAATTTAATCTTTACTATAATTCTATGAAGTAAGGATATTTGTCATTTTACAAATGCATATAATAAGACAAATGGATTAAGCAAGTTGCTCAAAGTTAACCAGGTAGTTATTGCCAGAGGTGGAATGCAAATCCCTTTAATCTGCCTCAAAAATTCATGCTCTTAACCTATAAGCCATCCTGCCACATCAACATGCCACTGTAGTTCCCAGGATTTCTCAGTCCATAAAGAATTATGGAATTTTTCTTACCACTGACAGGAAGCATGAATTAATGGAAAAGATCATAGGAAAGCTGAAGTTTACCTTTCAGTTCGGTTCAGTCTCTCAGTCCTGTCTGACTCTCTGCGACCCCATGGTCTTCAGCACGCCAGGCCTCCCTGTCCATCACCAACTCCTGGAGTTCACTCAAACTCATATCCATTGAGTCGGTGATGCCATCCAACCATCTCATACTCCGTCATCCTCTTCTCCTCCTGCCTTCAATCTTTCCCAGAATCAGGGTCTTCCCCAATGAGTCAGTTCTTTGCATCAGATGGCAAAAGAAGTTTGCCTTTATAACAGTTATTTAATAAAAAGCAACAGTGTATTGAGTGGTACTGTCACCTGGGAAGTTATAGAACTGTAGGGGAAGACCAAAATAGACATGGAATCTATCCTGATGGAAGTTATATTATGAGGCGGTCTTTCTCAAACTGCTGGCTATAACAATTACTAGGTAATAAATCAGTTTTGTGCAACAAGATCTATATTAATTTGTTTTTAAAAAAAAACACACAAAAACTAGTATAGAATGAAACATAAATTATTAGAGTGTGTCATATCTAGCAAGGGTAAATTTTGTTTGTCATATACTTGTGTATGTGTACAGGATAATAATACTGGAAAACTATTATTTCTGATTGTGGCCGTGTGTCAGAAAAGGGCACTGGACTTCACAGGGTGGTCTTGAAGATTAAAGATGTCATTTTATGTACATATGTATATGTACATACATACACATACACCACACCCATGCATATATACACATGTAAAGTTGATGCCTTCTTTTCCCAAAATATAAGGATATAAGGATTCGGGTCATTTTATAGAAAGAAACAGAAAACAGAAAGATAATGTCAATTCAAAAATGATGTAGAGAGACAAGAAGGTAGTGACATGTATTAGAACCAGGAATGAGGGTGCGTGCATGCTAAGCTGCTTCAATCGTGTCTGACTCTTGGCAGCTCTGTGGACTCTAGCCTGCCAGCTTCTCTGTCCATGGGATTCTCCAGGCAAGGGTACCAAAGTGGGTTGCCATGCCCTCCTCCAGGGGACCTTCCTGACCAGGGGTCGAACTCAAGTCTCTTATGTCTCCTTCATTGGCAGGTGGGTTCTTTACCACTAGCGCCACCTGGGAAGCCTCAGATGTGAGAGTGAACTTTCTCAAATGTATTCCATGGAGTTCTAAATACTTATGAAGTGGAGGACTCAATTTTAGCTTTAATTTTTGTAGTTAAAGAACAAGAAAGGGAAGCATCAGCTCCACCGGTTATCTAAAAGTGCTCAGGGTTGCATGCAGCACACACAGGGAGACCAGGGTTCTGGTTAAGAGTAAACTCTAAAACGCAATGCACAGTTTCACCACAACAAGTAGACACGTAGCTCCATGACTAATTCAGGTCATGAATTAAGGCTATTGTTCTTCTTCCTATCCTATTCTATAATACTCTTCAAGCTCAGATGCACAAAAGAAATAATTGCCTTATAAGTCCTAAGAAAAGCCAGGGAGAGTGACATTTGAACACAAATTAAAATCAACACAGAAACTACTCTCCACAATTGTCAAGTCTAAATAAGCTCTCTTAGGAATTTGTTCTTCAGGTAACAATTTTACAAGCTGTCATACAATTGTAATATATAAATATAACTTTTGCCTCTTAAAACTTTAAGCAAGTATTTATACTCATAGGAAATAAAACTTCCTTAAAACACATTTACCATAAATTGCGTAAGAACAAAAACTTACTACTTAATAAATATGCAAAAATATAGCAGTCTTCAGGTAACACAAAATGAGATATCTTTGGCTCGTTATGAGTATTTCTTAAACCCATTTCCATAGATAAAATGTCAAATTACTAACCAAGGTTACTCATAATCAAATTTAAAAATGATGGAAATCAATTTCCGTAGAGGTCAAAATGTTTGAAAGTTTTACTGGACGCGGAACAAATCTATTGAAATCAGCTGCTCTGGGGCTGACTGGTGGTTGTTATGATCTAAAGAAAGGATTTGACAGGATTTTAACTTTCAAATCTTTATCCTGTTGCCTACAAATATACCAACTTTCTGAGAAGTATTGACAGTACGTAGTTAGAGTATATTTTAAACAGATGCCCTCGCTTGATCACTAGCTGTCATGGGTCCTAAATCAGTTCCTCATGCCAGTCCTAGTGACATTTTGGTATGCCAGCATAGGGACAATACCAGATTACTCACTCCATGGTTGCACTCCTCTGATTCCATCTTAGTTCCCTCTCGGTCTTCCAAAGACCAACCCAGCAACACAGTGGAACTGTCTGAAGGAGCAGAAGTTCTTTTACATAGAAGGGATTCCCAAAGGAGTAGGGTTTGTCCTACTCCAGTTTCATAAAACAAACAAAAAACCAAGTTCTATCTTCTTATGTGGTTGTCTTATTGAGAGTCCCTGAAAATTCTATTTTCTTTGACTTGGTTGAAAGAACACCCCTTGCAAGATGTGGTGAGGGGGTGGGAGAAAGACTAGGGTGTGCCTCACGCATGTTGCCAGAAGGGCCTCGTTACAGCATCTGCCAGCTTGCTGTTCAGAGCAGGACTCTGATAAGGGCAAGTGGCAATAGCATTTAGATTCCTTATGTACCTGGTGAACAGAATGGGTTTATCTTACAGAACATTCAGGGATTGACTGCATTGTTCTCTTATCATGCCCTGTAGGCATTTCCACCATCAGACATTCCCCTCAAAATCATCTTAGGTCCTGAAGTTTTTCATTATGCCTCTTTCCAGTACTTAGGGCTTGCTTTCAGGCTTTAGTCTAGCTCAGTCTAATGTAAAATGTCAGTCTTATACTCTATAGTCAATATAGTAATCTTTTGATGGCTTGGAAACTTCAGTGGGGAGGAGGGATGGCCGGTTTCCCCTCCTGCCATTCCAGTTCTGCTGTTTCCACACTTTGCTCCCTTCTCTGGCGTGCTGCAGCTGGAAGGTAGGTGTGGGGAGAGGCACAGACCTCCGCGTCCCTTCTGACGGGTGCGGTCGTGGGCTGACAGCAGGGGCCTCTGTGAGGCGGGCAGGGCCAGATGCTCTTGGAGCACATCGTGAGTCTCTACGGGAGGCTTCCCGTGCAGTCTTCTGAAATGGTGAACGACTCTTCCAAACAGGGCAAAGTATAGTCTTCCCTTTATTTATTGAGGAATTGTATTCCCTAAATATCAGAGGATGTTAAAAAGGCACCCAAAATTCTAGGCGTTTTCATGTACAGTAAAGTTAAGTTCTGGGCCCAGGGAGGTGTAAAGAGTCATTTCGCCAATGGGCCATCTGAAGGGGTGGGGGAAGTGGGACAGCTCTCTCCTGTGTGGGAGAGTCCTATGTGTTGCAGGATGTCATGCATCTCCACCTCCTCCCACTAAACGTCAGGGGTGGCACCCCCACCCCCTCATCATTGTGACAGACAAAATTACCCCTTCAAATTTCCAGAAACACCCCCACTGGGGGTTGCACTGCCCTCAATGAGACCTCTAGCAGTTGCTTTTTGAGCATGAGGACATATTACCACCCCTTCTCAACCCTGAGCCTCTAGCTGAATCTTGAAGACAAGGTCCTGACTAAGGAAATTACTACAAGGAATTTCAGATTAAGCTACACTTACTGTGATACGTACGCACTAAGAATACAGGTTCTCACAAAACTGTGATAGGGTAAACATTTGCAAATGAGGAAACTCAGGACAGTTAAGTAATTTTTCAGAGGTCATTCAGTTCACAGGTGGCAACATCAGAGTTTAATTCACAGTCTTCTGACTCCAATGTATCACAACAACTCAGCTGGATTTATATGAGAAAGAGAAAGCAAAGAAAAAATAAAAATCACATTATAACAGGGAGCCACAGATCAAGTTTATACTCATAAAACACGTGCCATAAAGTTCCATAGACTGCCTAAGGCTGGACTACAAATTGTCTTGAAATAAAAAAGGGAAACATTTTCAGCGACATGATTCACAAAATCTAAAAGATAAAGAGAATCACTAGGCTTAACTTCATTCTCACCATTCTTTCTAAACTTCTCTTGTCCTAATTATCTATTGCCCTCACTTAGCATTTAGTATGAGGTAGTTTGTAGTTATTTTTCTCTCTGTACATGTTCTCTTAACTGTAGACTTCTCAGAGCGGAGACCATTCCTTATTGCTTTGCAGTTTTTAGTGCATATATCATTTGATTTCTGCAAGTCAATGAGTTTTTTTTTTTTCATTTTGTCATTTTGATAAGAAACTCTAATAGAATATAGATTGTCCTAATTGAAGCGGAGGTAGAGGTCCAAGTTCCTTTTTCTCACCATCCCCTACACCTTCCTACACACCCATGCACACCATGCACACCCAGGCCCCACCCACAGCCCAGCCCTGCTGCGAACACACGGAGCTCTGTGGAGCACACTTTCAGGAGGGGGCACAGTCAGTTTTCCTGGAGAAGGCAATGGTACCCCACTCTAGTACTCTTGCCCAGAAAATTCCATAGACGGAGGAGCCTAGTGGGCTGCAGTCCATCGGGTCGTGAAGAATCGGACACGAATCAGCGACTTCACTTCACTGCCAGTTTCAGCAGGACGATGAGCAGCTGCATTCCATGTGCAGCCTCTCCAGAACACCAGGCATTCCTCGCTCCCCTTGTCTTTTCTGGCCAAGGTGGGGGAAAGCATTTTTCCTGTCTCTCGCAATTTCAGGGGACCTTGTTGGTTTGAACTCAAGCCCACCCCTTTCTAAACTGTTCCTTCATTGAATTCCCACCAGTTCTACCCCATGACTGTGCTATTTGCTTCCTGACAAACAGCAATTCACTGCAAATCAATAAAAACCCACTTGCCAAAAACTAATTTGTGGACTTACTGTAGTGGTTTTCCTGAAGATTTTCTCTCTGCTCTGGTTCTTCCTCCCCTCTTCCTCAATTCCTCTCCAACCACTGCATCTTCCCAGCTGCTCCCTCTTCTGCAAGTTCAGGCTGTCCTAGACTCATCTTAAATTGTCCTTTGGGGGAAAATTAACTTTCAGTTGGCTGGCTTTAAATAAGTTTGCCTTTGGCTAATGATTTTCAGTGAACTGAGCATTCAGAATCTTGCTCTTTCTGAAAATTAGCTGTCAGTAAATTTGACTTTTGAGAACTTCCTCCAAACTCGCTTTGAAAAACATTGTAGAAGGTTGATTTTGTAAAAAAAAAAAAAAAAAAAGATGATGCTGTTGATGACAATCTTTCTCTTCACAACGCATTCAGTACTTTTGGCTGTACTGGGTCTTTGTGGTGGCACACGGGCGCTCTAGCTGTGGGATCTGGGCTCAGTAGTTGCAGCATGTGGGCTTAACTGTACCACGACATGTGTGATCTTAGTTCCCCAACCAGGGATTGAACCCATGGCCCCTTCATTGGAAGGCAGATTAACCACTGCACCACCAGGGAAGTCCCTAACTTCTCTAGAGCCTGCATTCTCCTCTCCATCCTCATCAGTGCTTGTCGGTATCCTGACTTACCTCTTGCCTGGCTCCAACCCAGTCCCCCATATGCTAACTACTTCTTTCTAAAATACAGATCTAACTATATTTTTTTATCTGCTTTAACTATTCCAATGGGTTCTTCATACCTATTGGATAGATGGTAAATGCTCATACTTGGCAATGAACTCTTCTTTGACATTCTGGTTCCTGATTATTCCTGTCTAACCCCACACCACACCCATACCCTGCGTTACCACCTATTGATCGACTTGCAGCACATAGCAGCATTTATAGAACGGAAGGAACTTTTTTGTGCTGTTCTTTCTGCTTGGAAATCCTTTATACTCTAACTTCCTGATGCCCAGGTCTTCCCTCTTTTGATCAGGGATCATTGTGGTAGCCAGGTTTTAGTTGCTATAGGCTAGTAATAAAAAATCCACAAATTTTGTTTGATTGCAACTGTCATTTATCTCAAGCTCACAAGTTTGAAGGTCAGCTAGAGAAGCTCTGTTTCGGGCTGTGGCTTACAGCTACCCTTCATGTCCCTCGTTATGGGAGCTGTGGCTACCAGGTGGCTATTTTTCTCCTGGTGGATGCCAGGGCAAGAGAAGCAGTCAATCACTAAAGCACATTTAAAGCTCATTAGCATTCCATTGTTCAAGGTGAGGCATATTGCCAAGCACAAAGTCAATGGGATGGAAAAGTTTACTTTGCCTATTTCATAGTCAGAGTTACAGTTATGTCCCATGGATATGTAATTCTGTAAGAGAGAGGTAGTAAAGCCCCAGGGACTATAATTCAATTGGTCCTAATCATCTTGGCATGAAGCTTCCTTTAACTACCCCTAGCCCTCAACAGAAGAGCTGCTTCTTTCTCTGTGGATCCACTCCACCATAAATTCTATGATAGCATCTTAACAATAGACATAATTCTGTGATAGCATCTTAACAGTAAATATCTGTCTTCTTCTGTTAGGTGATAAATTCTTATTTTATTCCTCTTTTGCTTTTACAGTTTATCACAAACCCTGGCAGACATCAATAAATTGTTGTTGAATCAATTATTCAATTTTATCACTAAATACATTGAGCAGAAGAGCATAAAGAGTCTAAATGGATTGTGGCAACCTTCGACCAGACACAAACAAGCTGTAGGTCATTTAATCAAGTTCATAAAGAAAGGAGGACTTTTATAACCCATCTGTCTTTGAATGATGTTGCTGCTGCTTAGTCACAAAGTCGTGTCTGACTCTTTGTGACCCCATGGACTGTAGCCCACCAGGCTCTTTTGTCCATGGGATTCTCCAGGAAAGAATACTGGAGCGGGTTGCCATTTCTTTCTCCAGGGGATCTTCCCAACCCAGGGATCAAACCTGAGTCTCCTGTGTCTCCTGCATTGGCAGACAAACTCTTTACCACTGAGCTACCTGGGAAGCCCCTGTCTTTGAATACATACAATAAAGATAGCCAAAGCAAAGAGGTGACACTTGGGACAGTGTGCTTGGTTTCTTGCCAGGAATGGGGCAAATGTTCAAGATTTTTTTAATCCAGACAGTGGGTGGACATAGTGGAAGAGAGGGTCAGGGAAAATGTGGTGAGGGGCTGTCAGGAGGAGGAAAACTCAGATAAGAAAATAGTCTTGAGACTGTATTTATGAGAACATTTTGTGGAGCTCTTTAAATAGGAAAATAGCTACTTTTAAAGCAAAAATCAGTCTGCTGACAAAAGAAAAATGTTCATTGGTTATAAGGTTTTATAATTAATGCACAACAAACTTAAAAATATCTCAGAAATATTGTACAGTGTTTATTTGTAAGATGAGATTAAATATATTTGTAAAACCATATTTTAATTAACATAACATTATGTTTTCAAAAGGCCATAATATGTCTTCACAGGAATGTAATTTTCAGTGTTTACTCAAGCTCTTTAAAGTGAATATTGATTCTAATTTCTGCTTTTTTTTACCAAGTAATCACTCATTATGCCTCATTTAGTTAGATTGTGCAAGATGGGGGAAATATTGCCAAATCAAAAAGAAACTACAGTTTTAAAACTAAAATATCAAACTCTTCTAATTTCTTATTCATCATAAGACTATTTTTTCACTATCTGCCTCCCAGGTCCAGCAAAAAAGGCATAAGAGTAGAATTAACTTACTGTAATTCTCTGGATTCAGCATTTTTTTTTTTTTTTCCATCATCTCTAAACTTGCAGAGTTTTCTCTGTAGAGTTAGGTCCCTTAGAGGCTAAGAAAGACCTCAAAGTAAGAGTTCAGATTGCCTGACAAAAATCTATTTTCCTTTGAGCTTTAATTTTTAATCTTTCCTGTTGGAAGATAAAACCTATCTTAAAGTCCTAAACTTCTACGAAGGGTTTGCTTGCATTTAGTGTCATTTCTTACTGACCTCAACCTGTCTGGATCCAATTTTCACCACCTTCACTTCACCCAATCTGCTTTCATCAGAATCACCAAAAATCTCCCTGGCCTTCTCCAAGGTCAGCACTTAATAATTAGTGATCCTCATTCATTTGGCTTAGCATGTTTTCTCCTCTACACACTATTTTTCTGATGACTTAACTTGACCCTCAACTGTGCCCACATGGCTTCTGTTCCCATCTTTTTGCTCCTATCAAATTCATCATGGCAACTAAGACAACCTCACCCCCGGTTGCCCAGTCCCCCAGCCCCAGATCAAGGTAGTTACGGCCAACCAGTCATATCCACGTAGTAGTTTCCAATGAGGAGAAGGCAATGGCACCCCACTCCAGTACTCTTGCCTGGAAAATCCCATGGACGGAGGAGCCTGGTGGGCTGCAGTCCATGGGGTCACTAAGAGTCGGGAACGACTGAGCAACTTCACTTTCACTTTTCACTTTCATGCATTGGAGAAGGAAATAGCAACCCACTCCAGTGTTCTTGCCTGGAGAATCCCAGGGACGGGGGAGCCTGGTGGGCTGCAATCTATGGGGTCGCACAGAGTCGGACACGACTGAAGCAACTTATCAGCAGCAGCAGCAGTTTCCAATGAAACTCATATTCAATTTGTTCCACAATTGGTGATATCACCATCCACATACAGGTCAAGTCACAAATGTGAAAGTCTTTCTTGACTCCTTTTTTCTCCTTTGCCCATTACTTCCAATCAATGATTAATGAATTTTTGCCCCTTAACATTTCTTGAATAAACCTATATCTTTTTGTCTTAGCTGCCATTGCCTAAGGTCAGGCTCTCATTAACTCTCACCTGACTTGTAAAGATCAACTCATCCCCAAATCATTTTCTATGCTGCAACTGGGATTTTTTTCTTTAATACAAATATGACTTTATTACATTCCTGCATTAAGCTTTCCCATAGTTCCCTACTGTCCTCACAATAATTCTTAACAGTACAAAAGACTCTGATGCTAACAACTCAAATATGTCCCTGGTCTCATCAGATATTATGCTCTCCAAGCCATTTCCACAAAAAATTAATTTATCCAGACATAATGAATGGCTTTCCTTTCCTAAAATGCATCGTCCTTTTCTTTCCAGGCTCTCAATGTACTGCTTCCTTTGTCCTCCAAACAGCACCTCTTCCCGCATCAACTCAAATATCGTCTCCTTAGGTTCACCTTCTTGACTTCTATGAAAGCTCTTTACCTTACCATCTCCAAAAAGTAGCTTATAGAAATCAATCTACCTTTGCTTAAAACAACACAGGTGGTGCTCTTAATGCATCCCTTTACTTGGCCTTCTTCTCTGTAAAATTTTTGCTTTGATTCTAGATGTGAGATCAATCTTGTGCATTGACCTCTAGTACCTAAGTTTCACTACTGTCTGCTCTGAGCTCCTGAGGTCCTTGTGCATAGTGGCCAATTGATGTAGCTAGTTAGGAGCCCAGACCCTGCAACAGGGTCTCGCCTTCCCCACTATTGATTTGTAACCTTTCACAAGTTGTTTGAATTCCTGTGTTTACTGTCCTTACCTGTGAGATGAAGATAATAGGGCTGTTTAGAGGTTTAAGTGAGTCACTAGACATAAATACAGAAGAAAAACAACAGAAGCTCATACCTGGTAACTCTATACATGCATTGTTATTATTTATGGACAGTTCAGTTCAGTTCAGTCCAGTCACTCAGTTGTGTCCGACTCTTTGCCACCCCATGAATCGCAGCACACCAGGCCTCCCCGTCCATCACCAACTCCCTGAGTTCACTCAAACTCATGTCCATTGAGTCGGTGATGCCATCCAGCCATCTCATCCTCTGTTGTCCCCTTCTCTTCCTGACTCCAATCCCTCCCAGCATCAGGGTCTTTTCCAATTAGTCAACTCTTTGCAAGAGGTGGCCGAAGTATTGGAATTTCAGCTTTAGCATCAGTCCTTCCAAAGAACACCCAGGACTGATCTCTTTTAGGATGGACTGGTTGGATCTCCTTGCAGTCCAAGGGACTCTCAAGAGTCTTCTCCAACACCACAGTTCAAAAGCATCAATTCTTCGGTGCTCAGCTTTCTTCACAGTCCAACTCTCACATCCATACATGACCACTGGAAAAACCACAGCCTTGACTAGATGGACCTTTGTTGGCAAAGTAATGTCTCTGCTTTTGAATATGCTATCTAGGTTGGTCATAACTTCCAAGGAGTAAGCGTCTTTTAATTTCATGGCTGCAATCACCATCTGCAGTGACTTTGGAGCCCAAAAAGTAAAGCCAGCCACTGTTTCCCCATCTATTTGCCATGAAGTGATGGGACCGGATGCCCTGATCTTAGTTTTCTGAATGTTGAGCTTTAAGCCAACTTTTTTAGTCTCTTCTTTCACTTTCATCAAGAGGCTTTTTAGTTCCTCTTCACTTTCTGCCATAAGGGTGGTGTCATCTGCATATCTGAGGTTATTGATATTTCTCCTGGCAATCTTGACTCCAGCTTGTGCTTCTTCCAGCCCAGCGTTTCTCATGATGTACTCTGCATATAAGTTAAATACGCAGGGTGACAATATACAGCCTTGACGTACTCCTTTTCCTATTTGGAACCAGTCTGTTGTTCCATGTCCAGTTCTAACTGTTGCTTCCTCACCTGCATATAGGTTTCTCAAGAGGCAGGTCAGGTGGTCTGGTATTCCCATCTCTTTCAGAATTTTCCACAGTTTGTTGTGATCCACACAGTCAAAGTCTTTGGCATAGTCAATAAAACAGAAATAGATGCTTTTCTGGAACTCTCTTCCTTTTTCCATGATCCAGCAGATGTTGGCAATTTGATCTCTTGTTCCTCTGCCTTTTCTAAAACCAGCTTGAACATTTGGAAGTTCGCAGTTCACGTATTGCTGAAGCTTGACTTAGAGAATTTGAACATTACTTTACTAGTGTGTGGGATGAGTGTAATTGTGCGGTAGTTTGAGCATTCTTTGGCATTGCCTTTCTTTGGGATTGGAATGAAAACTGACCTTTTCCAGTCCTGTGGCCACTGCTGAGTTTTCCAAATTTGCTGGCATATTGAGTGCAGCACTTTCACAGCATCATCTTTCAGGATTTGGAATAGCTCAACTGGAATTCCATCACCTCCACTAGCTTTGTTCATAGTGATGCTTCCTAAGGCCCACTTGACTTCACATTCCAGGATGTCTGGCTCTGGGTGAATGATCACACCATTATGATTATCTTGGTCATGAAGATCTTTTTTGTACAGTTCTTCTGTGTATTCTTGCCACCTCTTCTTAATATCTTCTGCTTCTGTTAGGTCCATCCCATTTCTGTCCTTTATTGAGCCCATCTTTGCATGAAATGTTCCCTTGGTATTTCTAATCTTCTTGAAGAAATCTCTAGTCTTTCCCATTCTGTTGTTTTCCTCTATTTCTTTGCATTGATCACTGAGGAAGGCTTTCTTATCTCTCCTTGCTATTCTTTGGAACTCTGCATTCAGATGCTTATATCTTTCCTTTTCTTCTTTGCTTTTTGTTTCTCCCCCTTAATGCTGCAATATACTCTCTTATTCTTGAACTGCATTGCCTCTCTAATATTCAGCCTTAATAACTCCTTGTGGAGTTACTATAGCCATGAAATTGAAAGACACTTGCTCCTTGGAAGGAAAGCCATGACAAACCTAGACAACATTGTAAAAGCAGAGACCTCACTTTGCCAACAAAGGTCTCTATAGTCAGAGCTATGGTTATTCCAGTAGTCAGGTACAGATGTGAGACTTGGACCATAAAGAAGGCTGAGTGCTGAAGAATTGATGCTTTTGAACTATGGTGTTGGAGAAAATGCTTGAGAGTCCCTTGGACTGCAAGGAGATCAAATCAGTCAGTCCTAAAGGAAATCAATCTTGAATATTCATTATAAGATCTGATACTGAAGCTGAAGTTCTATATTTTGGCCACCTGATGTGAAGAGCTGACTCATTGGAAAAGATCCTGATTCTGGGAAAGATTGAAGGCAAAAGGAGAAGGAAGCAGTAGAGGATGAGATGGTTAGATAGCATTACCAACTCAGTGGACATGAATTTGAGCAAAAACTCTGGGAGGTAGTGGAGGACAGGGGAACCTGATATGCTGCAGTGCATGGGGTCACAAAGAGCCAGACAAGACTTAGAAACTGAACAACAACAATTCTTTGTAGACAGGTACCATGTTTTAAACTTCTTTATGCTCCTAAAAGTACCTAGACCAGGACGAGGTGGATAGCAGCTCACTAAGCCTTGATTCTGGTGTGATTATAACTTCGGTGTACTCATTCAACAACTCAGGATACAAATATATTCATACCTCTTAGTTGTGTGCAGTTCATCCAGGCACCTTCTGTTTGCCCTCAGGGACTGCGCCATCCAGAAAGAGTCAGCTCCCCTTCCAGAAACCATGCAGTGGCTGCCCCATGGCTACTCAGACCCTGCACACTCTGGGGCTGGAATTGCTTTAGTACAGGATATCCTTACTGGCCCAGGTCCCTGTCCGAGCCTCACTGGAGCCCAAGATGGGCTCCAAGATCAGGCCTACATGCTCAGTTATCATTCCCAAGCACTGTACCCTGCTTGACTCCACAGGGGCTTCTGATCATGAACAAGCCTTGTGCCAGAATCAATTTCAGGCCATGAGTTTTGGGTCCTCAGCTTAAATCAGTCTTCTTTCCCTTAAAGACTCAAAGATGTTTTTATCTGTCCTCAGGTTCCAGTTAGGGCCACCTCATTCCATCTTGGCCTAATTGTCTAACTTCAGGTTTTAAGGCAGCGAGGGTAGTAGGGCTGGGGAGGGAAGTTGACTCTGTCCTTTCCTAAAGACTTTTGGGATCATTATGCTCATTCATCCACTCCTTCCCTAAGCTTTGTACACCAAAGGTCAGGGACACATTAAAAATCAAATACAGGAAAAAAAATTAAAATCTCCAAAAAGTCAAAATTAGTCAAAAGACGCTGAATCTGAATCATACACTCCAGGGGCAAAGGGGGTCTCTTGTCCATTTAGAAAATTTTCAACTCCCATTTCCAGAAACACTCCATCAGAGAAGTTCTGGTCAAGATGACTTGGTAGATTTTGGAGTCAGTGAATGGACTAGGTAGCTGCTAGACCTCCTTTAACGGAGAAGGCAATGGCACCCCACTCCAGTACTCTTGCCTGGAAAATCCCATGGACAGAGGAGCCTGGTGGGCTTCAGTCCATGGGGTCGCTAAGAGTCGGACATGACTGAGCGACTTCACTTTCACTTTTCACTTTTCACTTTCATGCATTGGAGAAGGAAATGGCAAGCCACTCCAGTGTTCTTGCCTGGAGAATCCCAGGGATGGGGGAGCCTGGTGGGTTGCCGTCTATGGGGTCGCACAGAGTTGGACACAACTGAAGTGACTTAGCAGCAGCAGCAGCAGCAGCAGACCTCCTTTAAAGGTTATTTTTTAACAGTCACCTTTTGAAAGGCTTAATGGTTCTGATTCTTTCCTATTTTTTCCCTCATTTAGTCTTTAATGCAACACTAAAGCAAGAGAATTAGAAGAGTTTATAAAATGCTAAAGAGCAATACATAAAATCCTGTTGGAACAAGCTGGACCTGACAGGAAGTTCTAGTTTTAACAGTGTGAAATTAAAATGTAATTTTACTTCAATTCTGGGTTTTAAATTAGTCATGATGTATACAAATGAGTATTTGGGGGAAAACATGCAAAGCAAGGAGTCTGCCTCAAGCAGCTTCTCATCTGAGAGGGTCAGTGCCATCTTCCACCAAGAAAAGATCCTGAACTACATTCATTTATTCACTTAGGAGAATTGAAATTATTATTATTATCTGTATACCACTCACGTTTCTCAAGAGGAGAGCATGGCAACCCACCTGAGTATCCATGTCTGGAGAATTCCATGCCTGGTGGACTAGAGTGCACGGGGTCACAAAGAGTTGGCCATGACTGAAGTGACTGAGCTCACACACACGCACCTCTCTCAAACTGCACTGAAGAAATGAGTTTACAATATCATGTTCTAGATTTGATGACAGAGGGAAGAAAAGCACGGGAAGGCTCTGTTTCCTGTTTCTACTTGCATATAAGAAAAAGCAGGAATTTTCCCTCCTAGAGAAAGAAGGGCTTATAAGACGATGCTGTGTGTATGGCTTTCTCCTTGTTAGTCATGGTTAAGATGGTTCTGAGCTTGTCTGTGGAAAACCACATCATCATTTATTCTTCCCACTCATGTGCTTATCTCCTTACTCCTCGTATTAAAGTTGAAGTCAGGTGTTATGGTGTGGGTGCGCATCTAGGCCCCACGAGGAAGCCAGGAAAAGAGGAAGGGGGTGGTCTGTGAGCTGGCAGAGGGCCTGGCTGGGCCTGGGTACTGAAAGAGGACCCAGAGAGACCTGGGGAGCTACTTCTTACTCTTAGAGCTGGGATAGTATTTTTAGAAAAATAGTATTTTAGAAAAATAGAATGATGTATTTTATTTCTGCTCCATTGAAGCCTGTAGGCTGAGTTCTGAGGCTCTGTAGGAAAGGAGAGAACAGATCCCTCTAAAAACAGAAGGTCTCCCATCAAATCAACCTTGCTTCTTAAAGGTAGATTCTTTTTGGCTAGAGCAAGACAATAGCACTGAAGCACAGACTTTATCAAAATGCAAAGGAATATTGTAATTTACTCTAATTTAGTCTAATCCTGGCCTGGTATATCTGATCCTCCAGTTTTCAGGAAGGGAATTCTTTACCTGAGAGGAAGAGTGGGAGAGTCTGGCTTATGGGAGAAAGATGAGCAGAGAAGACTAGAAATAGGTAAGGTGACACCATCTCTAGGTGCCCTGTCTCTGAGCAAAAGTCCTGGATGTAGAAAGCATGCTGAATAATTTAAAGGCAGCGCAACACACACACACATACAAACATCACCACCACCACCGACAAGAACAACTGGAGAGCCTTTTGCACCTCTCTTCTTTGAGGGTCCACAGACTGTGGGCATATGGTCTGAGTGGAGATCCTGAGTCTCCATCTAACTCATGGCATGAATGTGTTCAAGTCACCTTGAGTTCATGGGGAGGGGTGTGGATAGCAGGCAATGGTCCTGGCTGACCAGCTCAGGTGAAGGAGGAGTGTCACTGAAGCACAGGCAAAATGCTGGGGGGCCTAAGGCCACAAGCTTGTGCTCAAGTCGGAGTTATTGCCTGACCTCAGGAAGATCAATGGAACCAGTAGTAGTTGAGTAGGGCTTAGTGAGAAGGGAGGGTCCCTGAGAAAGCTGAGTTCATTGCCTGAAGAATTCAGCTTCATATTCTGACAGGTTGCACAGTAATCAGGTAGAAGGGACACTGTGTGAAAGCCGGAAGAGCTGCAGGCCCTGCTAGGGTCTATGCAGAGACCCCTTACCACCTCCCTCATCTGCTGCTATAAGGTTATGCAAACTCGCCACTCCCCACTGTACGTGGCCGCTGAGTCTGTCTGGTGGAGTCTATCTGTCTAGAGCACTGGGGTGAGGGAGGAGGCAATTTCTGGAAGACAGTTATGTAAGAAAATATTTGTATTATTAGATCAAATTTCGTTTTCCAAGTGGGGCTAAATGGTTTTCACTACAGCTCAGATAAGTAGGAGCTCATGAGAAGGATCAGATGTGTTCTGGACAAGGAAGAGACTGTATTTTTGTTTGAACATCTGAATTAATCTGCACCTCTGCTACACCCTTGTGGCTCAGCTGATAAAGAATCCGCCTGCAATGCAGGAGACCTGGGTTTGATCCCTGGGTTGGGAAGATCCCCTGGAGAAGGGAAAGGCTACCCACTCCAGTATTCTGGCCTGGAGAATTCCATGGACTGTATAGTCCACGGGGTCACAAAGAGTCGGACACGACTGAGCGACTTTCACTTTTCTGCTACACATCTCTGAAAATGCCCAGAAGGCAGTTCATGTGTTCTCTTAAAGTGACCGACTCTCTGCAAGTAACTGAATTTGCCTCCAAAAGTGTCAGCTGGTGGATTGGTGTGCCAACTTTCCTCCAGGGAGGGTAACTTCCCGACTCTTTACTTCACACGTTCTAAGCTTTCTTCCCTCTCAGGCGCACCCTGTTGGCAAAGGAGTTAGCTGAATTAAGGAGCAAAGGACTGCTACTAAGTACCACTGTTTCTTCAGTCAAAACGATGCAAAATCTTTAGGAAAAATTCTTTAGCCCCTTCTCTGGTGGGAGCTGAAGTGACAGCTCTCACTGGTGAGGCTGATCCTACACAGGGGTGAGGAGGGCGCGGACGGGGCTGGCGGTCTCAGCGCCTGGCCCGGCGAGTCGGAGGAGCCTGCCGGCCAGGCCGGGGCAGTCCACACCGGCTGGAGCCCGGCCCACCTGCGCGGAACTTGAGGACCCTGGCTGATTCCTCCTTTAGTGCCTCATGCTTCCTGCTGCTGCCACTTTTAACTTCTGCAGTGTGGAAACAGAAATCTTGAGAGCCATTCAGATACATTAGCAGGGGTGGGCTTTCCTTTTAGATTTTTATCTGAAAGATTTTGGTTTATTAAAACTCAGCTCCCCCCAGCAGTTTTCGTTTGACTTTGGTTGGTTAAGGAGTGAAACAAGGTCAAGGGAATAGACTAAATATAGACTTCCATGGTCTTCATTTCTGGATTTGGTTTTTACAAAGTATAGAGGGGTTGAGTCATAAAAAAAGCTCACATATTTGGAAAATTATTTTCTGAGAGGACGTGCCCCAGTAATTGCTTGGTTATCACACTTTATCAGGACTTGTCCTATGTGTCAAACTGTGTGTGTAGAATTTAACAAGCCGTTTTCCTTTCCTGTCTTGTCCCAATAACAAATAATGAATTCTCCTTTGAATATTTACTGAGCATCCACTATGTTCCAGGAATGTCATAAGTAATGGACTTGAAGAGGTCAGCAAAATCTAGTTCTAGGCTTCAAACAGTTCATAGTCTCATTAAGGAGAAAAGTCTTCCAGAATGGAAAATGAACATCGTGCATAACTCATTATAACCAAATGGTGAGACATATGTATGCAATATAGCAGCCTGCAGTGAATGCCATCTGCGTCTGTGAGCCAGAAATTTTCATTCTGAAAAACTTGTACAAAAAGTCCAGAGGCCATATCTGAATCCATGTCATAATCAGTTCAGTTCAATTCAGTCGCTCAGTCATGTCTGACTCTTTGCAACCCCATGAACCACAGCACACCAGGCCTCCCTGTCCATCACCAACTCCCTGAGTCCACCCCAACCCATGTCTATTGAGTTGGTGATGCCATCCAACCATCTTATCCTCTGTCGTCCCCTTTTCCTCCTGCCCTCAATCTTTCCCAGCATCAGGGTCTTTTCAAATAAGTCAGCTTTTCGCATCAGGTGGCCAAAGTATTGGAGTTTCAGCTTTAACATCAGTCCTACCAATGAACACCCAGGACTGATCTCCTTTAGGATGGACTGGTTGGATTTCCTTGCAGTCCAAGGGACTCTCAAGAGTCTTCTCCAACACCACAGTTCAAAAGCATCAATTCTTCAGTGCTCAGCTTTCTTGATAGTTCAACTCTCACATCCATACATGACCACTGGAAAAACCATAGCCTTGACTAGATGGACCTTTGTTGATGAAGTAATGTCTCTGCTTTTCAATATGCTGTCTAGGTTGGCCATAACTTTCCTTCCAAGGAATAAGTGTCTTTTAACTTCATTGCAATCACCATCTGCAGTGATTTTGGAGCTCAAAAAAAATAAAGTCAGCCACTGTTTCCATTGTTTCTGCACCTATTTGCCATGAAGTGATGGGACCAGATGCCATGATATTAGTTTTCTGAATGTTGAGCTTTAAGCCAACTTTTTCACTCTCCTCTTTCACCTTCATCAAGAAGTTCTAAAAAAAAAAAAAAGAAGAAGAAGAAGAAGTTCTTTAGTTGTTCTTCAGTTTCTGCCATAAGGGTGGTGTCATCTGCATATCTGAGGTTATTGATATTTCTCCCAGCAATCTTGATTCCAGCTTGTGCTTCTTCCAGCCCAGCGTTTCTCATGATGTACTCTGTATAGAAGTTAAATAAGCAGGCTGACAATATACAGCCTTGACGTACTCCTTTTCCTATTTGGAACCATGTCATAATGCCACTCCCCAATTTACCCATACCCGAACAAACCTTTTTGACTAATCTACAAGATATTTTTAGATTACACCCAAAAAAGTTGTAGGTGTTGGGGAACAAGTTCCTCTAAAATATCATTGTCATAAGAACAATCCAGGTGACCATGATGCATGGCAAGAATGACCCTAGTTTTGGTGACAAGTGACATGTATATGCTTCCTTTAAAGCTGCTCCTCAATTTAGTCCCCCTATTCACCACTGCTGTCTGCCCCTTCCTTCCTATCTGTCCTTATTTTCTAATGACATGCTTTCTTCTTCCACTTCCTAGGTTTTCATCTAACTCCATTTTCCAAATTTGGAAGTTCTTTTTAATCTACCTCACTATCTCCCACTTTTGAAATCTCAGATTAATTTTCCCCCTAAGCACTCCTCCCTTAGCCTCCTTCCACTGCCTTGAACAGGGAGTCAGGACAAAGTTTTCATACCAGTTCTGCCGCTGCCTAGCTGTGCAACAGCTTTGGATAACTCCCTAACCTCATGGGGTCTCATTAGCTCCATCTGTCAAGGGAGGGACCTGCATCACTGGTCTCCAGGCTCTTTTCTAGTACTATGATCTCATGGTTCCATGAAATTTCCTAGAAAAGTCAAGTCTCAGATGCTTTGTTAATGTTTTTATAGCCATCCTCTGAAGTTCCTAAGCCCTTCTTCCCCTCATTCTTTGGGTGAAACTCCCAAACACAGAACAATGTGGATTGATATGATCCTTTATCTTTTGGGAATGTTGACACCCCAGAGCTAAGAAAGAGGAATGAGAGGTTTCTTAGATATTCTCAGACACATGGACATATTGAGTACCAAAGCCTATGCTTCTTTCACTGTCGTAGTTCCTGCCGTTCTCCCTGGTGTTTTCATACTTTCAGAAATACAGGGCCTACCGCATGCCAGGAACTATTTACAGATGCAGCCATGCTCTTTCACAGTGGCTTTGAGGAAAGGACTCAAGTGTCTATGTCTGCCTGAGAGTTCCTTTCTTCCCAGATTCCTATCTTGGTTTTATCATGCCTTTTGGTCTCATTAAACAAAAGTACTACCTAGGCCAGGGCTCCTTTGAGGCTCAAACTGTCCCTTTAGATGTATAATACACAGTAATCCAAGTCAGATCCTTTCTTTCAGTTTAAAAACTTTTTCTGCAAACTTGAATGTTGAGTCCATCAACCTGGGGTCTCCTGAGGATCTTCCTGACATCTGACTATTCTGTTACAACTTCTGCACACATGGCCCTGCCAGACCTAGTTCATACTCCTGTGATGGTAGATACTCAGATGGGCCTGTGACTGAGGCGAGAACCCTGAAACATCTGGCATAAGCTGAGCCCCAGGTAGGCTCAGATGTTCCAATACAGTCCTGAGAGTGTCCTTAGGGTTCATGCCCAGTACCTAGGTCCTATTGGTAAGTTCACTCACCTCCTCTGTAAAGTTTATTTTCCATAATAGATTGTACTTGTCCAACTAATGTGAAATGTTACCATCTAACTACTTTTAAAAATTATGTATTTATTTGGCTATGCTGGGTCCTTGTGGCTGTATGGGCCTTTCTCCAGTTGCAGTGAGCAGGGGCTGCTCTGGTCCCAGTGCATGCATGGGCTTCATGGTGGTAACTTCTCTTGTTATGGAACACAAGCTTTAGAGTTTTTGAGCTCCAGTAGTTGTGGTGCGTGGGGATTTGTTGCCCTGTGGCATGTGGGGTCTTCCGGACCAGGGATCAATCTGTGTCTCCTGCACTGGCGTGAGTGCATGCTTTGTCTCTAAGTCATGTCAAATTCTTTGAGACCCCATGAATTATAGCTCACCAGGCTCATTTTCCCATGGGGCTTCCCAGGCAAGAATACTGGAGCAGGTTTCTATTTCCTTCTCCAGGGAATCTTCCTGATCCAGGGATTGAACTTGCATCTCTTGCACTGCAGGTAGATTCTTTACCACTGAGCCACCAGGGAAAGCCACCACCTAACTATTAGCACTACAGTTTGGTCCATCCTTGTATAGGTCTTTGGGATAGTTTGCAATGAAATAAAAGACATTCCATATCTTCCAGTATTTTTTCCAAGCTTTTAGGGGGATTATAGCTAAAGTCTTTATATATCCCAGTTAACTGGGGATGAAACCAAGGATAATCATCAGCCAGAACCACGAAATTGTAACTTGATTAATAATGAACTGCAACCCATTTTCCCTGATCAAATTTGTTTCAATTGTTTTTACAAAGCTTGCATATCCTCCAAGGGTCACCTAGGCTAAACAGTAAGATGTTTGTCCAAGCTGTTTTCCAGGAATTTGGAGTCACCTGAGTCTAGTTTGAGTTCCAGCCTTTTAAGACTGATTAGGACCACCAACCCTCCCTCTGGGCCTGCATGAGTGTCTTTGGTGGCCTTTTGATGGCAGAAGGCCAAAAACTCTACCTTCAGGACACGCTAATATGGCTGCCATTTTCTGAACGTGGGTTTGATGAAGCGGCCTGCAACTTACTTGCAAGTGCCCAGAGAATAATTATTTCACCTTTTCTTGTTTCCAGTCACCTTTCCCCATCCTCTCCACACCCTGGCATTATTCCATGAATATCCCTAACCCCTTGCCTTCAGAGAGGAAGATTTGAGATTCATTCTCCTGTCTCCTTGCTTGGCTGCCTCATGAATAAACCCTTTCTCTGCTGCCAGTCTTGGCATCTCAGGGTTTGGCTTGCTGTGCAATTGGTAAGTAAACCTGGTTAGGTAGTAGGTACAGCCCCAGTTTGTGCCTGTTCTCACTTTGTCTTTGTGAATAGAGGCTCCTTTCACTCTCTTAAAGTATCCAAGTTTAATTTGTCTGTGCCCCATGGCATGTCTGAGTTCCCCGACCAGGGGTCAATCAAACCCATGGCCCCAGCACTGTAAGCTCAAAGTCCTAACCACTGGACCACCAGAGAAGTCCCCCTAAAGTGTCCCAGTTTAGATGATACATGATACAGTTTTCCTAGTTCAGGCACTGAGTGGGTTTTCTGTATATGTGTGCCCAAAATCCTGACTCCTCATCTCCATGCTGCTGTCAAGTGGCCCAGTGAATTACCTGTTGAAGCTAAAGAATGACATGGTCACTTGTGTTTCTGAAGCATATCTGACCTATGATAGAAAGAAAATCAATGAAATGAGCCTGGTTAAATTTATTTGATTCTTTACAGTAAAAACAATGGTAGAACTTCTAACAGTATGGAATTAGTTAAAAAAAAAGAGATTGTTCTGTTGAATCTATTCATGATAAAATTACAAAGAAAGTTTTCTAAGAGAATGCAAGCATGACCTGCTGTGTTTTCTACCCTCCAACACAACCTCATACACACCCCCACCCAACCCAAGGCAGGTTGTCTATTGATACATTTGTGTGTGGATAGATAACTTTTCATGGATTCATGGTCCATAGGTGAGCTGCACATTCATTCAGTCTTGGCATATTTTCACATCATGATGAGGTCATGAGCCAGTTCCACCTTTGTCAACAAAGTGAGCCATTCCACTGAAAAGAAAAGACCAATTTAAGAATGTTGTTTCAACAAACAATGAATCAAACATTCAGGAGAGGATAGATTTTGCTTAACTGAGATAATCGAGTTATCATGTGCAGTTTACTTATGCTTTGGAGAAAGATGGCATTTAATTAATGTCTCATGTTTTATCTGCAAAAGAACACATCAATGTCCCAAGAGATATAGCCATATGGATAAAGCACTGCCATCGTATTTATAATGAAAATAATAAAGCTAAAGTTGATCAAGTTTCCTGAATGTAGGACATCACACTAACAGTTTGTGCACCATTCTTCAATTAATCCCACAGCAACCTGCATCAGAAATGCTAGAGGGGACTGCCCTGGTGGCACAGTGGATAGGAATATGCCTGCCAATGCAGGGAACATGGGTTCGATCCCTGGTCCAGGAAGATTCCACGCACCGCAGAACAACTTCTGAGCCTGCTTGTTGCAACTCCTGAAGCCCGGGCACTGAGAGCCAGTGCTTCATGAGACAAGTCACTGCAATGAGAAGCCCACACCGCGATGGAGAGTAGCTCTGGTTCACTGCAGCCAGAGATAGTCTGTGCAGAGCAACGAAGACCCACAGGAGCCAAAAATTAAATAAATAAAAGACATAGACCCCAAAAATAAAATTAGCAAAAAAAAAAGTACTAGAAGGACATTGTAGCATCATATTTGTGGGAGGTCTCAATCTATCTACCAGTGATATATTCTAATGATTTTTTCATGAATTTTCCAGTGATATACTCTAATGAGTTTCTGTTTCAGGGCTGAAAAAATATTCTTATGAATATGAATGACTGTACATGGAGATTATAAATTATTTGTATCAGTCAGAAGGTAGATAGATGAAGTAATAATAGGTAGGCTATATTAAAGTCTCTCTAATCTCTGAAAGATAATATCATAAAGGTTGCTAATTAAAATTTTGTGAATCTTAATCTGATGACTGAAATATTAATCAGAGGAAAATTGTGCATAGTGTTAAATTAGAATTATTTGTCAAGGTGTTGTAGCCACATGTTCCGGGAAACAGACTCACTCAGAAGGACAACGCAGATAGTGGAGTGCAGTTTATTACACCAGCGGGCCCAAGGCAGAGTCTCCTCTTCGCCAAAGACCCCGACCAGTTTTTGTGAAAACCTTAAGTGTACATACCCAAACCCACCTCCCCAGATTCCCTGAAACCAGTCTGAACAAAGGAAAAGAAACATACAATCCAAGTTAACCAGTGATTCATATGCCTTAAGCCTACGTAGTTAACAGTGGACAGTTATCAATAGGCCTGTGGTCATACCCCAATAAGCACAATGGAATTTATGATTCTATTCAGCTACCCAGATAATTAGGGTATTCTTCTAGGTGACGGAGAGTCTAGGTGTGAGCCCTGGGGTTCTTCCTTCTGGGGTGAGGAGCAGGGGCGGGGGGGCGGAGGGTGGTGTTGGTGGTGGTGGTGTCTGGTTTTCCAGTTGGTATGTCGTTTACATAGATACTCGGCATATAACTCAAAGTCCACAGTCCCGCCCAAGATGGAGTCCTGCTTTCAAGATGGAGCCTGTTCTGCCTGTTTCCTCCTTCAAAGGTAGGGAACCAGGGTTTAAGAAGGTGGATATTACTGGGAACCCTTAGAAAAATCCCCTACATGGGTCTGAGGCCCTCTTGACACTCCCATGTCCAATTTTTCCTTCTAAAATAACAAGTTAGTTTAAGTAGACAATGACTTTTATCTATTATTAAATAAGATGTGCCAAAGGTATCTATATTTTTTTCAAGAGCAAGGTTAAACAAATCAATCTTTTATTACATGTAATTTTATATTTATAATATTTCCCCCTATATAGTCCAAATATGACAAAAAATTGTTTGAATATAATTATGGGTTCATAACGTGGCAAGTTAATAAAGAGGGTCAGAAGACTATCAACTCCAACCATCTGCAGGAACAGACCCCAGTTACCCTAACAGTGGATTGGCTTTAGTCTCTATTGTTATGGATCTGTCTAGATTCACACTGACTGACAAGTGAGTGATACCCCGGGAAGGAGCCAGAAATGTAAGCATCAAAAAAGAATCATCTCCATTTGTATAGGACTGCATGCAAGGGAATAATGTAAAAATAAAAGAGAGCCCAACCTTTTAAAGAGCCCATACTCCTTGGTATATTTTATTTTCTAATATGTAGCAATAAAAACAATCAGCTGCCAATATAGCCCATAGGATGGAGGCATTCTTAATTTGGCAGACTCTGCAACAGTGGGCAGCTCCACAGCCCAGACAAGTCAGGACTTTCTTCTTAGCGCAAGGGTCAAGCCCTGGAGATGCAAGGTAGATAATTTAAACTACCACTGTTCTACAATCTGATCACTCCCCATTGTAGGACCAAAGGTTTTGTGTAGCACCTCACATTGGAAGCATCCAATTACAACTTCTGTCTTGAAATCCTGAGAATTTTCTTTTCATCTACTCATTCACGGAGCACAGAGATAACCATAGACTCATTTCTCACCAAAGCACAAATCAGGATGACCCTCTCCCTCTTCTAGACCTTTTATTCTCTGGGTTCAAGTGACACAGAAGGAATGGACTCAAGAGGATGGATGAAGTCACTTAGAAGATGAAAAATCCCAGCCCATTTTTTCTTTAGTTTTTCTCCTTGATTAAGTTCTAGGTAAAAATCAAAATTAAGGGGGAAATTTAAGGAAATGTTATTAGTTGTCTAAAGCTCTATTCAAATTCAAAGTATAAAAAAGAGTATCATTCCTATATTAGATATGAGAAATCTGAAGCTTATAGTTAAGTGGACTTGCTAAACCAGACTTTAACCCAAGTCTGCATTTATTCTAAAGTGAGTCCTGCAAAGCACTCAAATTTTTGGCTCTTTATGGGTGTATTTATCACTTCAGACTTGATGGTGATTTTGGTGCAGAGAAAATGTGGCAAATACTCTTTCACTGCCTCATCTACAGAATCAGGATAATTCTCCATGTACAAGCTAAAGGCTGGGATTGGCAAGTCCTTTCCTTGAGCACAAAGGCTAATATCATGAAGGACACCTTTTCCAGCATTAGGTCCTAGTTGCTAATAATACAAATGGCTCATAATCTAAAACAAATTTATATTAATGTATATGACCTAAAAGGGTATAAAGAATAAATAAATCTAGGACTATCATCTCCTGGAATTATAGAAGAGAGGGTGCCTTATAGTGAAGGCATATTCCTGTATGAGATATTTTTGATAGTACAGGCTTCATAAAATCTGATGGAAACAAAAGAAAATGAGTCTATTTAAAAATGTATGAGGCTGGTTTAAAATGGGTTCAGGGATTGCACTCTCTTGAATTTCTTAGATTTATTCCCCTTTATGCCTTAGAATTAAGATCACCTCAGACAATGTTTGATTGAGGCTCTTCTAGTATAAAGCACATGTAACACTTGCATTTCAGCAGAAATTCAGCTCATAGCTAAATAAACCATTCTGGCTTCAGTCTATAAATAAAGAATATTTGTGTAGTTCATATGGCTTTGAAGTAGCTTAAGTAATAAAAACTTATAGCTAGAACAGAAGACGTGGACTTGATAAATTAGGAGAGGAAAAGGTTTGTATGTGAGCTATAATTTTTGAAAGAAAGAGATAATCTTTTTCATGTTGGAACAAATCTAGAAGATTTTCTTCCCTTTTTTGAAAGTAAACAGTAAAATAAACACGTTTATTGCCACTAGTAATAATAAAGTCACAGAGAGAAATGTAGGCACAGATAAATGACGCTCCTCCTGACTAGTAAGTGGCAGACCGCATTTTGCTGGGTATATTTAGCAAGAATGATCCTTAGATTCTAGCATTTCATCTTCCATGCATATTCCAGACATAGAAATATAGTGCCTTAAAACACTATTCTTAAGGTGTGACTTTTTGTCATCTTTGACATACAAAGAACTTAGAATTCTCTGCAATTGGTATTGAAAGCTATGTTACAAAAAAGTTCTTTTCCAACACAGACCTCATGAGAAACAAATGGTATAGGAAGCAGAAGAGAACCTGAAATACTATAAAAACACAGAATAAAAGGTGGATATCAAGAGACATGAGAGAAAGTAGACAGTGGACACAAGCTTTAAGATTAGGATAATCTGGAAGTTGTAGTTAGCAGGTAGCACTTTGAGTAAATGTGATTAATAATTGCTTATTTTAAATTTATGCATAAAATTAAACAAAATTGTATTGTTAGAAGCATATTGTTTAGAGTTATAGAAACTTAATAGCAAATAGCTCAACTGTTGTTAAATTTTAACAAAATATATATAAAAATACTTTTTTTAAACAAAGAAAAAATAAGTTAAAGAACAGAATGTAGAGGGAAATATAGACAACATGGATGAAAAGATGGAGGGTTAAAATAGAGAATTAGAATCCATAAAAAAGAACTCCAAAATTCTAGAAATGCAAAATACAGAGCAGGCTGAATTAGAAGTCAGTAGTTATATTATCAAAATTGGTTAATAGAAAACATTCGAGAAGTACAGACAGGAAAGAAAGGAAGGAACAAAATAAAACAGAGGAGATGTAAGATCTGACTAAAATGCCTAACCAGCATGTAACTGGAGTCTCTAAAGGAGAGGAGAAAGATTGAGACTGGGCCAAAGAACTAAATAGACATTTCTCCAAAGAAGACATACAGATGGCTAACAAACACATTCTTTGATTGAAAAGATGCTCAATATCACTCATTATCAGAGAAATGCAAATCAAAACCACTATGAGGTACCATTTCACACCAGTCAGAATGGCTGCGATCCAAAAGTCTACAAATAATAAATGCTGGAGAGGGTGTGGAGAAAAGGGAACCCTCTTACACTGTTGGTGGGAATGCAAACTAGTACAGACACTATGGAGAACAGTGTGGAGATTCCTTAAAAAATGAAATAGAACTGCCTTATGATCCAGCAATCCCACTGCTGGGCATACACACTGAGGAAACCAGAAGGGAAAGAGACACGTGTATCCCAATGTTCATCGCAGCACTGTTTATAATAGCCAGGACATGGAAGCAACCTAGATGTCCATCAGCAGATGAATGGATAAGAAAGCAGTGGTACATATACACAATGGAGTATTACTCAGCCATTAAAAAGAATACATGTGAATCAGTTCTAATGAGGTGGATGAAACTGGAGCCTATTATACAGAGTGAAGTAAGCCAGAAGGAAAAACACCAATACAGTATACTAACGCATATATATGGAATTTAGAAAGATGGTAACAATAACCCTGTGTACGAGACAGCAAAAGAGACACTGATGTATAGAACAGTCTTATGGACTCTGTGGGAGAGGGAGAGGGTGGGAAGATTTGGGAGAATGGCATTGAAACATGTAAAATATCATGTATGAAACGAGATGCCAGACCAGGTTCGATGCACGATACTGGATGCTTGGGGCTAGTGCACTGGGACGACCCAGAGGGATGGTATGGGGAGGGAGGAGGGAGGAGGGTTCAGGATGGGGAACACATGTATACCTGTGGCGGATTCATTTTGATATTTGGCAAAACTAATACAATTATGTAAAGCTAAAAAAAAAAAAAAAAAAAGAACTATTTGAAGAAATTTTGGCTGAAAGCTTTTCAAATCTGATGAAAAATAATTCACAGATTCAACTTCAGTGGACTGCAAGCAAGATATATAACAAAGAAAATTTTAGCTCTTATTATTCTAGAAATTAAGAGAAAAATCTTTAATAAACGAAATAAAAACCACATAACCTTTATAAAAATAACAGTAAGAAATACCACTGACCAAATCTATATGCTAGAAGGCATGATTGAAGAACTGAATGAGGCAAACAAAACAAAATGATACTTTCTAGTCTAGGATTCTATACAGAGTGAAAATACCCTTCAAGAAATGAGGAAGAAATTTTTCAGATAACCAAAACTGAGAGAATTGTTGCTAGCAGATCTATAATAGAAGAAATACCAAAGAAAAATTTTCATGTCAAAGGATAGTGTTTCCAGATAATGTTATAGAAGTTCAAGAGTTTATAATTTATGCACAAGGAAAAATGTGACAGCTATAGCAAAAATGATAGTAAGGGAATAAATGGAATTAAACTATTATAATCTCCTTGAAATATTTAGGAAATAGGACAAGTAGGTGGCTCACTGTTAAACAATCTGCCTGCCAATGCAGGAGATGTGAGTGCGATTCCTGGGTCAGGAAGACACCCTGGAGAAGGAGATGGAACCCACTCCAGTATATTGCCTGGGAAATCTCATGGACAGAGAAGCCTGGCAGGTTACAGTCCATGGGTCCCAAAGAGTCAGACGTCACTTAGCAATTAAACAGCAACAAAAGTAGACTGCAGTCATGGTTACATGTTGTAATTTCAGGCTAACTTCTAAAACAGTATTACAAAAATATTTAACAAAAAAGCTAATGAAGAAGATAAAATCCAATAATAAAATGAATTTATTAATATAAAAAATAGTACCCCTAGTCAGTAAAGAATAAAACAATCATATGACTCGGACTCTTTTTAATGACAAAGCTGAAATATTTAAATTCTACTTTGGGTTTTTCATCGGAGAAGGCAATGGCACCCCACTCCAGTACTCTCGCCTGGAAAATCCCATGGACGGAGGAGCCTGGTAGGCTGCAGTCCATGGGGTCGCGAAGAGTCGGACATGACTGAGCGACTTCACTTTCACTTTTCACTTTCATACACTGGAGAAGGAAATGGCAACCCACTCCAGTGTTCTTGTCTGGAGAATCCCAGGGACGGGGGAGCCTGGTGGTCTGCCCTTTATGGGGTCACACAGAGTCGGACACAACTGAAGCGACTTAGCAGTAGCAGCAGCAGCTGGGTTTTTCATATTATTTTAAAACATTGATAGAAGCAACACTTACTTTATTGCCGACTTTATCTTCTGTCCCACTCCATATTGGTATGCACACAATCTAGGTCTATGTAAGTTTAAATTATACACTTGTGTGCCTTAGCTTCCACCACTTTCTCAATTCCAAGTTTATAACACTAAGATGAATAAGATAAGAGTGCAGTCAAAGAGACAAGCTTATTAAGAATCTGGCCAGCACAAAATTTACTATATTTTTTACCAAAATTAATCTTATTCCTCTAGTGGATATCAGAAGGTATTATTCTAGTCTTAGTATATTAAAAAGAACTTGAGAGAAAAAACAATGTTGATCAAGGGGCCATTGGAAGTCAGAGTAAAAGGATTTAAATTCCAGAGTTTTGAAATCCAAATCTCCACTTCTCACCTTCAGCCCTTCCTTTTATTCATTTCCAAATTTTGTAAGTGCAGAGTGTTTTTTTTTTTAGTATTGTATCACAAATACTGTGAGTGTAGCCATGCTGTTTCTAGTGTTAACCATCAATTTTCTTATTCCTTTTGTACAGGCCAAGATTTATCAAATTTTTGGAGTGATTTATAGAGCATTTATGAATATAGATTCTCAAGTATTGCCTTAGAGCTAACTGCGTCATAATCTTCGTGGGTAGGGTTCACTTCCTACCACACAAATGTGTTTGTGCTGTATAAAGTATTTTCTCTGAAGCACATAGCAGATCAATGTGTAGGAAAGATGGTAGACTTCCCTCAAAAGAGCTGACACAGAGTTATCATTGGGTGGATCTCTACTGAGTGCTTTTATTTTTGATAGGGCTAGCTATCAACCTAAGTATGTTATTAATGCGACTTCATACTTTCACAAATATGTGACTCAAACTTATTTATAAGTTACTGAGGTTTTCTAGGAATTATTGTTCTTGCAGCTATTTTCAAATTTGCTAGAGGATTTCAAGAGTTGAAGGGACTGCAGTTATATTGTCTGGCTCCCTGAATAGGTCACTGAGCCTCAGAATTTATTTTTATTTGGGCTTTATTACTCACATTCATATTCTACTTTATTATTTCTTCCAAAATAAAGTTTGGAGGGGATAATTTAGTCCATAAAGCAAAAGTCAGAAAGAGACCCAATGTTTTGTTACTAAGATAAGAAAGGGCATTTGGACAAGAGGAAGAAAAAGGAGGTGTTTGCATGAAAATGAGGGTATCTCCACTGTCATATCTTCCTTTCCCAGGGAGCTGTCCTTGCCCACCTTCCCACAGGTGAGGATGAACTCAAGCAAGGTGGCATGTTTTTATTCCGGCCCAGGTGAGCCCTGAAAGGAGCGAAACACGGCATGAACTGGGCTGTCAAGAGCATCTCTCTGAATTGCACCTTCTCTTTTGCTAACAAACTCAAGCTTGTTTTAACCTTTAATTCCCAGAGCGTACAGGTAACCCACCAACATCTCAGCACAGATAAAACTCGAAAATACTTAGTTCTGACCCAACCACAAGCCAGAGTTCCAAAGGGATCCTTCAAATTAACCTGTTTCCAGTCCTCTTCAAGGCCAGTTCTTTTGCAAATGACCTGGTGCTGTGCAGCAATGGCGCCACCTACAGAACAATGTGTGAAAAAAAGGACAAAGCATCGAAGGTCTCCTTTAGGGGGAGGGAGAGGAATAATACAATTTTTGTCAAGTGTAGCACTTTACAATGTATTTTACATATGCATTTGGTAGGCTAGTGTTATGGTTACATTTAAAGGGAAGCTCTGTATTTTTCATCACTGATTATTTTAAAATGTGAAAAAGAGGGATACAAAAATAAAAGAATGAAGTTGGAATGAATACATCACAATCATTTAGTGCTTGCTAATTCACTTCAGTCGTGTCTGACTCTTTGCAACCCCATGAACGGCAGCACTCCAGGCCTCCCTGTCCATCACCAACTCCTGGAGTTCACCCAAACTCATGTCCATTGAGTCGGTGATGCCATCCAACCATCTCATCCTCTGTCGTCCCCTTCTCCCACCCTCAATCTTTCCCAGCATCAGGGTCTTTTCAAATGAGTCAGCTCTTCACATCAGGTGGCCAAAGTATATGCTGCATGGATCACGGTAAATGAAATGAGTCTTAAGTTAACAATGGTGGTGTTGGTCCTCTGATTCGTCATCTTCCAGACTGTAGCAGAGGAAGCAGCTTCTGGTCAGGCCATTTATATTTTCTGAGAGTAATCCCTGCCAAGCCAGCCTAGAGCCTCTTTCTTCAGTCCTTTCAAAACTGTTGGGAGTCACCTCAAAACTGCTAAGTAACTTTTTTTCTACATAGCCCACCACAGGTGCTCTCTTGCCTTCAACCTTACCCTAACTCTATGTGATGAGGTACATAGGGGTGAAATAGGTCACTGATGAAACTGAGGGTGGAGTCAGGGAGCTCGGCTGCAGCTACCACAGAAAACCAAATGCTCCCGTGAGCCAGGTTCCCTGCAGAGGCAGCACAAGCAGCAGAAATGGGGTGTCCTCTTAGGTCTCATGTATGCTCTTAAATGATTATGACGGGACAGTCAGGAAGGTGATAAATAGGTGCGATTGCTGTGTCTCCCATATCCTGGGCTGATGAGAGATCACGGTGGAGCCTGACTGTGACGGCGTGTGGGAAATGCAGTCTTTAGCTTCTAGACTATGGTGTACAGTAAGGTCCATTCCATGCCCGAGGGCATACAGGTAGCGAGGGACTACTGGTCTCACATGCTTTCAGCCTAAAACTTCTTAGGATTGACCAAACTCTTCTTTGTTCTCATTTGACAGGCAGTTTTGTTTAGTAAGGGCAGCTGGTGATACACCATGTTTTCCAAATTTCGCTCATCCTTGCACCATGCCCAAGCCTAATATTTGCTTAATATTTTTAGAAGTCTTTGAATATTTTAACATAAGTGTTTTCCTGTGCAAGGATGCCTGAGAAATCACAAGCTTGATATAACCACTATGTTTTTCTAGGACACATTGTGATAAACCACCTCAAATTCATTTGTGTGCCACTGCTGAGCACATCTAGTGCATGGAAAGAGTGCAGGCTTTGGAGCTAGGTCTTATCCTTCTCTTCTTCTAATAACCTCCCTAAGCTTCCACCTCCACCTTCCCAGGAGGATCTAGTCAGAACACTTGTAAATACTTGCCAGATCAGTTAGCCACTGGCTCTGGAATTGATACTGCTAGGTTTTTTTTTGAAAATTTTAAAGGTTCTAATATAGTAATTGATCTCTCTGGAAGTTAAAAATAGTCAAGTTTTGAGTCATTTAAATATATACTCTGTGATGGTAACTTTCTATATGATATGCTAGGATTTCACTTAGTAAGAAAGCATGGGGCATAGTTTATAATAAAACCAACATGGTGTCAGCATAAAACATGCTAAAATCACTTTCGTTCATCTTGCTTCATGCTTAAAGCAACTTGTGCATGCTTCTCTATGTACACCAGAGACGGAAGAGAGTTTATAATGAAAAGAGAGAACTGCCAAGACATTTCATTCAAATAAACTTGGATATAGGTGGATTAAGGTAGAGAAAGAACATTTTTTTTTTTTTTTTTACTAAGAATGCATAATGAATGCAGAGTAGATACCTAGGTAGAATGAAGAGACCAAGAAAAAAATTTATACAATTGTGTTCTGCCAATCGTACCTGATGTTATTTTTCAAATCCGAGGGCCTTTTATTTCATGCCATAGTACAAATGAATTTAAGTCAAAAGAGAACAAATAATTGAAAATTACTCTTCATTCAAGGTTCTAGGTTGGCAATTTTCCCCATTGATTTAAGAAAAGATTATAGTTTGTTGGAGAAGGCAATGGCACCCCACTCCAGGACTCTCGCCTGGAAAATCCCATGGATGGAGGAGCCTGGTAGGCTGCAGTCCGTGGTGTCTGGAAGAGTTGGACACGACTGAGCGACTTCACTTTCACTTTTCCTTTCATGCATTGGAGAAGGAAATGGCAACCCACTCCAGTGTTCTTGCCTGGAGAATCCCAGGGATGGGGGAGCCTGGGGGGCTGCCGTCTCTGGGGTCGTGTAGAGTCGGACACGACTGAAGTGACTTAGCAGCAGCAGTATAGTTTGTTATTATAGATTTTCCCCTTGTCATATAATTTTTTTTTCCTTTTCTTTTGGCTTCAAGTAAATATTTGTTTCTCTAGCATTATATCATCATAGTCACAGACAGTTTAAAGGTAGATAGATATTCTTCTTTCAAATACTAAGTACTTTCCGTCTCAGAAATGTGTAGAGAGTGAATTGAAGTAAACTTTAATTCAAGGAACAAAATATGCAAACAGTAGCAGTTATGTAAAGAGTTACATGAAGAGTACAATAGAAATTCTCTAACAATAATGTGAAAGCAGAAAGAGACAACACATTTTAAAAGGTACCACTGGAGAGAGCTATTTTCATCTAAAAAGAAAATTACTCTTAAAGTGTGATTACATTTCTAAGTGGCTCAAGCTGTGGTGACTAAAATGAATTACAGTAAAACCAGTAAGAAACCAAAGTGTGTCTTGGCAGTATCATCTTGAGAATGAATAAAAGTAGGATGGGCCCAAACCTGGATCCTGCTGGCAAAGATAATCACAGACGCATTTGACTTTCTGAGGCAGCTCTCGCAGGAGTCCTAGAGCAGAGTTCCTCATTCTCCAGTGTTAAACAGAACACAGGACATCCATTTTCATGGAATGGATCATGGTGGAAGTGGCATGGTCCTGGAGCCAGCCCAGTCCCCTGTCCATCCATGTTGGATGCCAAATGTCTGACTTTAAAAAAAGACTTGCTTTGTTCAAACACATTGGTAACTAAATCCCAACTAATACAGGATGACAGTGCAATAAATCAGATTAATAATAGAAAATGTAATTATAAAAAAATTTGAGGAAGAATTGTGGTTCATTTTCATAAAATTTAGAATAAGATCAATAATGATGTACTTTTATATTTCAGTGGATTCTTGTCTATGGCTGGGAAACAAGAAAATGTTAGTGTACTTAGTTCTATAGGTTTATGCAGTAGCATGGAAGATGGGATATTACTATGAATTTACAGAAATGAAAAGAATCATAAGGGCATACTATAGAAAGTATATACCTGAAAATTAGCTAACAGTCAGAATTAACGAATTCCTAAAAAGACACAAACTACTGAAACTGACTTCAGAAGAAACAGAGCATCTGAGCAGACCTATAGTAAGTGAACAGATCAAATTAGTAATGAAAGTCCAGGCACAGATGGCTTCATTGATGAATTCTACTAAATGTTTAAAGAGAAATTAATGTATTTGTTAATGCACCCCCAAATAAAATGAAACATAAACATAGGAAGAAGAGCAACTTCCCAATACATTCAGTGAGGCCAGTATTGCCCTGACACCAAAACCAGGTAGAAACATACAAGAAAAGAAAATTACAGACCAATGTCTCTTATGAATATATATGCAAACATCATCAACAAAACACTAACAAACTAAATTCAGCACATAAGAATTATTTACTTATAGCTAAGTGAGATATATTGCAGGAATGCAAGATTAGTTCAACATATGGAAATCAATGTACAGCTTCATATAATTGAAAAAAGGACAAAAACCATATGAACATCTTAAAGATGTTATAAGAATAAAAGAGAACTTATCCAATTTGATAAAGGACATAAATGAAAAACCTATGATTAATATCATACTTCAATGCCATTCTCCAAATCATCCCCCCGCGCCCCCCACAGAGTCCAAAAGACTGTTCTATACATCTGTGTCTCTTTTGCTGTCTTGCATACAGGGTTATCATTACCATCTTTCTAAATTCCATATATATGTGTTAGTATACTGTATCAGTGTTTTTCTTTCTGGCTTACTTCACTCTGTATAATAGGCTCCAGTTTCATCCACCTCATTAGAACTGATTCAAATGTATTCTTTTTAATGGCTGAGTAATACTCCATTGTGTATATGTACCACAGCTTTCTTATCCATTCATCTGCTGATGGACATCTAGGTTGTTTCTGTGTCTTGGCTATTATAAACAGTGCTGCGATGAACATTGGGGTACATCATGTAAGAAATGAATCACCAGTCCACGTTCGATGCCAGATACAGGAAGCTTGGGGCTGGTGCACTGGGATGACCCTGAGGGATGGTATGGGGAGGGAGGCGGGAGGGGGGTTCAGGATTGGGAACATGTGTACACCCATGGCAGATTCATGTTGATGTATGGCAAAACCAATACAATATTGTAAAGTAATTAGCCTCTAATTAAAATAAATAAATTTAAATTAAAAAATTTAAAAAAAAATCATACTTCATGATGAAATACTGAAAGATTTCCCCCAAATCAGGAACAAGTCAAGATGCCCATTCTTATCATGTCTATTCAACATTATCCCAGAGATTCTATCCAGGGAAATTAGAAAAGAAAAAGAAATAAAAGGCATCTAGATAGGAAAGGAAAAATAAAATTACTTCTATTTAGAGAAGATGCAGTCGTATACATAAAATATCCTGCTGCTGCTGCTGCTAAGTCGCTTCAGTCGTGTCCGACTCTGTGCGACCTCAGAGAAGGCAGCCCACCAGGCTCCCCTGTCCCTGGGATTCTCCAGGCAAGAACAGTGGAGTGGGTTGCCATTTCTTTCTCCAATGCGTGAAAGTGAAAAGGGAAAGTGAAGTCTCTCAGTCGTGTCCAACTCTAGCGACCCCATGGATTGCAGCCTAACAGGCTCCTCCGTCCATGGGATTTTCCAAGCAAGAGTACTGGAGTGGGGTGCCATTGCCTTCTCCAATTCATGAAAGTGAAAAGTGAAAGTGAAATCACTTAGTCGTGTCCAACTCTTAGCGACCCCATGGACTGCAGCCCACCAGGCTCCTCCGTCCATAGGATTTTCCAGGCAAGAGTACTGGAGTGGGGTGTCATTGTCTTCTCCATAAAATATCCTAGGAATCCACAAAAAAATTTTCAAGCTAATAATTCAACAAGATGGCAGGGTGCAAGATCAGTATGCAAAAATCAGTTGAATTTCTATACAGCAGCAATGACCAATCAGAAAATAAATTTTTAAAAAATTCCATTTATAATCACATCAAAGTGTAAAATACTTGGAAAAAATTAATTTAAAAAGTATAAATTAATACACTGAAAACTATAAAACATTGTTCATCAATTAATCTGTTGATGCTGCTGCTATGAACATTCATGTATAAGTTTTTTTATATTTAATTAATTTTTAATTGAAGGATAATTGCTTTACAGAATTTTGTTGTTTTCTGTCCAATCGCAACATGAATCACCCATCAGTTCAGTTCAGTCGCTCAGTAGTGTCCGACTCTTTGCAACCCCACGAACCTCAGCATGCCAGGCCTCCCTATCCATCACCAACTCCCGGAGTTTACCCAAACCCATGTCCATTGAGTCGGTGATGCCATCCAACCATCTGATCCTCTGTTCAGTCTTGGAAGATTGAAATTTTCTAAGAATCAGTTCATTTCTTCTACGTTATCCATTTTATTGACATATAGTTGTTCATAATAGTCTCTTATAATCCTTTGCATTTCTGCATTGTCTGTTGTAACTTCTTTTTTATTTCTAATTCTGTTGGTTTGATTCTTCTCTCTCTTTTTTTCTTAATGAGTCTGGCTAAAGGTTTGTCAATTTTGTTAATCTTCTCAAAGAACCAGCTTTTAGTTTTATTAAACCTTACTATTGTTTTTTTCATTTCTTTTTCATTTATTTCTGCTCTGATCTTTATGATTTATTTCCTTCTGCTAATTTTGGGAGTTTTTTGTTCTTTCTTTTTCCAGTTGTTTTATGTGTAAAGTTTGGTTGTCTAATCGATGTTTTTCTTGTTTCTTGAGGTAGGATTGTACTGTTATAAACTTCCCTCTCAGAACTGCTTTTGCTGCATCCCATAGGTTTTGAGTTGTATTTTCATTGTCATTTGTTTTTAGAAATTTTTTGATTTCCCTTTTGATTTCTTCAGTAACCTGTTGGTTATTTAGAAACGTATTGTTGAATCTCCATGTGTTTGTGTTTTTTAGTTTTTTTCTTATAATTGATATCTAGTCTCATAGTGCTGTAGTTAGAGAAGATGCTTGATATGATTTCAATTTTCTTAAATTTACTGAGGTTTGATTTGTGACCTAAGATGTTGCCTATCTTGGAGAATGTTCGTGTGCACTTGAGAAGAAGGTATATTCTTCTGCATTTGGATGGAATGTCCTGAAGATGTCAGTGAGATCTATCTCATCTAATGTATCATTGAAGACTTGTGCTTCCTTACTGTTTTCTGTTTTGATGATCTGTCCATTGGTGTTAAAGTCTCCTACTATTATTGTGTTACTGTCAATTTCTCCTTTTATGTCTGTTAGTGTTTGTCTATATATCAAGGTGCTCCTATGTTGGGTGCATAGATATTTACAATTGTTACGTCTTTCTCTTGGATTGATCCCTTGATCATTATGTAGTGTCTTTCCTTATTTCTTGTAATATTCTTTATTTTTAGGTCTATTTTATCTGGTATGAGGTTTGCTACTCCAGCTTTCTTTTTCTTCCCATTTGCATGGAATATATTTTTCTATCTTCTCACTTTCAATCTATATTTGTCTTTAGGTCTGAAGTGGGTTTCTTGTAGACAGGATATATATGGGTCTTGTTTTTGTATCCATTCCACCAGTCTGTGTCTTTTGGTTGGAGCATTTAATCCATTTACATTTAAAGTAATTATTGATATATATGTTCCTATTGCCATTTTCTTAATTGTTCAGGGTTTGATTTTGTAGATATTTTTCTTTTCTTGTATTTCTTGACTGTATAAGTCCCTTTAACATTTGTTATAATGCTGGTTTGGTGGTACTGAATTCTCTTAACTTTTGCTTGTCTGAAAAGCTTTTGATTTCTCCATCAATTTTGAATGAGATCCTTGCCAGGTACAATAATCTTTGTTGTAGATTTTTCCCTTTCAGTACTTTAAATATATCCTGCCATTCTCTTCTGGCCTGCAGAGTTTCTGCTGAAAGATCAGCTGTTAAATGTATGGGATTTCCCTTGTATGTTACTTGTTGCTTTTCCCTTGCTGCTTTTAATATTCTTTTTTTTGTGTGTGTTTAATCTTTGTTAATTTGATTAGTATGTGTCTTGGTGTATTTCTCCTTTGGTTTATCCTGTATGGGACTCTTTGCCCCTATAGGAGTTGATTGATTATTTCCTTTCCCATGTTTGGGAAATTTTCAACTATAATCTCTTCAAAAACTTTTTTGCACCCTTTCTTTTCCTCTTCTTCTTCTGGGACCCCTATAATTCGAATGTTGGTGTGTTTGATATTGTCCCACAGGTTTCAGAGTTCTCAGTTCTTTACATTCTTTTTACTTTGTTCTGCTCTTCAGAAGTTATTTCTACCATTTTATCTTCCAGCTCACTGATTCATTCTTCTGCTTCAGGTATTGTTACTGATTCCTTCTAGAGTATTTTTAATTTCAGTAATTTTGTTGTTTGTCTCTGTATATTTATTCTTTAATTCTTCTGGGTCTTTGTTAATTGATTCTTGCAATTCTTCATCCTGTTTTCAAGGTTTTTTTTAAAATCACCTTTACTATCATTATTCTGAATTCTTTTTCAGGTAGTTTGCCTATTTTCTCTTCATTTATTTGGACTTTTGTGTTTCTAGTTTGTTTCTTCATTTGTGTAGTGTTTCTCTGTATTTTCATTATTTTTTTTTAAAACTTATTGTGTTTGAGGTTTTCTTTTCCCAGGCTTCAAGGTTGAATTCTTTCTTCCTTTTGGTTTCTACCCTCCTAAGGTTGACCCAGTGGTTTGTGTAAGCTTTGTGTAGAATGAGATTTGTGCTGAGTTTTTGTTTGGTTTTCCTCTGATGGGTAAGGCTGAGTGAGGTGGTAATCCTGTCTGCTGATGATTGGGTTTGTACTTTTTTGTTTGTAGTTTGGATGAGGCATCCTGCACAGGGTGCTACTGGTGGTTGGGTGATGCTGGGGCTTGTGTTCAAGTGGTTTTCTTTGTATGAGTTCTCACTATTTGATACTCCCTAGGGAGGCACCCCACTCCAGTACTCTTGTCTGGAAAATCCCATGGGTAGAGGAGCCTGGTAGGCTGCAGTCCATGGGGTCGCTGAGAGTCGGACACGACTGAGCGACTTCACTTTCACTTTTCACTTTCATGCATTGGAGAAGAAAACGGCAATCCACTCCAGTGTTCTTGTCTGGAGAATCCCAGGGATGGTGGAGTCTGGTGGGCTGCCGTCTATTGGGTCGCACAGAGTCGGACACGACTGAAGCAACTTAGCAGCAGCAGCAGGGACAGTTCTCTTGTAGTCTAGGGTCTTGGAGTCAGTACTCCCACTCCAAAGGCTCAGGGCTTGATCTCTGAATATGGTGGTGAAGTGTTTGTGTTGGCAGGCTCAGGGCTCCTCTTATGGGTTTATCTGCATGGGTATGTTTTCCTGGGGCAAACATGCTAACAAGAAGGTGGTAGGAGTTGTCCTGCAGAAAGAGTTCCTTTTTCTCTTGGCACAGGTCTCTACTGTGTGGCTTCAAAATCAGACCCAAGAAATGGTTCCTGAAAGCCTAGGCTCACTTCATTGTTATTACTGACCGTTCTAGAAGAAAAGAGCCTCTGCCTGTTGCCCTAACAGGTGCAACTGCCCATGTATAAGTTTTTGTTTGAATATATATTTTCCATTCTCTTGGATATGTATTCATAGGATGGAATTGCTGGGTCAAGGTAACTTTATGTTTAACTTTTGGAAGAACTGCCAAACTATTTCTCACCATTTAACATTCCCATCAGCAAAGTTCCATTCAATGAAATATTATTTATCCATGAAAAGGAATGAACTAATGTTAATGTGACTACATGATAATCTTCATAAACATTATACTGCATGGAAGAAGCCAGGCACAAAGGTCACATGTTATACGACTTCATTTATATGAAATTCCCAGAAAGACAAACCTATTGAAACCGAACATTAATTAGGGTTTTCCAAAAACTAGAAGAAAGTCACAGTGAAGAATGGCTACTAACAAGTACAGGATTTCAGTTTAGGGCCATGAAAATATTCTGAAATTAGTTAGTGGCAATGATTGTACAACTTTGTGACTATTTTGAAAGCGATCAGATTTTATATTTTTAAGTGTCAAATTTTATGGCATGTGAAATACATTGCAATAAAAAATATTCAGGTCTTCTTTAGAAACAAAGGCAAATGCTTTTTGCTAAGCATTAAGAAAAATATTTTTGAACCAAATCTAACTTTTTACATGTCCTTTTAGAGATATTCTTCCCTTTTTCAGCCAGAAAGGAGTTAAATATTTCAAATTTTTGAGTTCCCAGAAATAATCTTTTGGAATAAGTGATTTCTTAGAAAAATTCAGAGGTAGAATTCTGAAGAAAAGAAACTAGTATCAGTGGAAAGCAAGTGCTTTCATGTGAATCATAACTTTGGTGTATTCACATAAATGCTTTCTTAATTTTTGCAACAGTATGATATGCTGCATTTATTTATTTACATATTATATTACTATCATTATATAATTATTTATAAATATTTATTTATCATATTTATTATATTCATGGAGAATATAAGAAGAAGGCCACACAGTAACATGCAATCAGGAGATTTTAATGAAGTAATCCCAATTGGAAAAGCCTCAGTCTTAATTGAAGGTTGGATAATGATTCTCATGCATAAAACATAAAGAAAAAATTCTTCAGAAAAGCCATGAGACAGAATAAATAGGAAAGTAATAGAAATTGCTGGAAGACAGGAATAAAACACATCTGGAGACATTTTTAGGGCATAGAAATTTAATATTTCATAAATCAGCTTCTGACTAAAAGCATTAAGTACTTTTAGAAAATACATCTAGTCATTCAAGGCCTTATTCTTTCCATTTATGGTCAATTCTATCACAGGCTTATGCTTGATTGCCATTTATCACCATCTCCAGCATAGCTTCTCTTCTGATTCCAAACCAGCTGACTTCTTTGTAGGTCTGTATTGTTCTCTTAACTTGCCCATTTTACCTGAAGTTTCTCTCCCTTTCTTACACCAATACAGATTATAAGCTCTCAGGGTGGGCACTTATTTTGTGTTGCATGCGCCGTGTTTAGCCACCGTTGGCACTTAATAAGCACATTAAACAAACGGCTACATAAAGGGTAACTCCCCTGCTTTGGTAAAGTAATGAAAACCTCAACATTACGCACAATCACAACACCAAGTACAATTGTGATTTAAATGCACTTGCACTCTACTACTGAGTGTACGTGGGTTTATCTATTTACCCTTTCCACCCTACCTTTCCAAATGTGCGGCGATAAAGAGCTATCATCTGGGAAAAGTAGTACTTCAGTTTCAGTGGACAAAATAAGAATATCTGGGAATTCCCTGGTAGTGCAGTGGTTAGGACTTCTCTCTCTTACTGAGGAGGGCCTCAGTTCTATCTCTGGTCTGGGAACAAAACTCCCACAAGCTGCATGGCCAAAAAAAAAAAATCCTCTTTCTTTTTAGGTCTTGACTTTCGTATTCTCAATGATCTGTAAAAGTAAAAACAATTAGCAGATAAATGACTCTGAACAGCTACTGGAGATTCCTCACATCTCTATTCTTTTTACTAAAAGGAAATTTATAGTCTGCCTCTTTTTTTTGTAATTATGTGCCTACTTTGTCTTTTTTTTTAAATCATGTTCCTGGAAAAACTGAATAGGCATTTAAATTCAACCTATACAATAAGACCAGTTCATGGACATGAACTTGAGCAAACTCTGAGAGAGAGAGAGGGACAGGGAGACCTGGTGTGTTGGAGTTCATGGGATCCCAAACAGTTGGACACAACTTAGTGACTGGACAACAACAAAAACAAGAAACAAATTTCCATAACAGCAAAATATAAATAAATTACTACTTGCAGTAAGAGTTCCCAGTTTAAACTAAATTTCTACCAACCTGGTAAAATTGAGACTGTGATGAGATTTAATTTTATTAATTTTTACATGTATTTACTTTTATTTAAAGCAGATAGATTAATAAGCACACAATCTTGCTGAATCATCATAATTTAATCTCAATCTATAAACAAGAAAGGTGAGAGCCAAAGATATCAGGTGACTGACCCACGTCAATTCAGCAAATAAGTGGCAAAGTGGGATTTGAACTCAAGATATCACATTAGCCCATGTTCCTTCACTATTCCACAGATGACTAACTAGAAAAGAAGCAGGGATGGAGTGCAGGGAAGGTATTTCAGGGCCTCATGAATGTTCCTCCTCTCAGATTAAAAGCTTTTTTCCTCCTCTTGGAATGAGCAGAAGACCCCAGGTATTATCAACCCTGGATAAAGTCTTCATGATGACTAGTGAATTAACCAAGACTTATCCATCCTCCAAGTCTTCCTATATACCACCTTTGGCAAGAGAATCTACACTCTGACCCAGAACTTATATTCATCTTCTACTTTTTTTATGTTCAGCTTCTTATTTTGACTAGCACAAATGTTTCATTATTGGAAAATCAGAGACCTCCCACTAACATTTTCAAGGATTTCATAACCAAGAAACATAAAATGTTAGGTAAATTGAGAGCTTTATTGCACCAACACTGCAGATGGTGACTTCATCCATGAAATTAAAAGACACTTGCTCCTTGGAAGGAAAGCAATGACAAACCTAGACAGCATATTAAAAAGCAGAGGCATTACTTTACAAAGTAATTACATTACAGAGGCATTACATTACAAAGCCCCATCTAGTCAAAGCTATGGTTTTTTCAGTAGTCATGTATGGATGTGAGAGTTTTACCATAAAGAAAGCTGAGCATCAAAGAATTGATGCTTTTGAACGGGGGTGTTTGGACTGCAAGATTAAACCCAGTCAATCCTAAAGGAAATCAGTCCTGAATAGTCATTGGAAGGACTGATGCTGAGGCTGAAACTCCAGTACTTTGGACACCTGATGCGAAGAACTGACTCACTGGAAAATACACTGATTCTGGGAAAGATTGAAGGCAAGAGGAGAAGGGGACGACAGAGGATGAGATGGTTGGATGGCATCATTAACTCAATGGATAGGAGTTTGAGCAAGCTCCAGGAGATGGTGAAGGACAGGGAAGTCTGGTGTGCTGCAGTCCATGGGGTCACAGAGTCAGACATGACTGAGCAACTGAACAGAACTGAACCGAAATTGAGAGCTTATTATGAAGTTCTCAAAAGCAATGATTCAGTATCAGGTTTTATGTACTTGCAATTTTATGTAGAAGAATACAACTCTCCTACACTGCATTCCTATCTTTGCTACTGCTACTGCTAAGTCACTTCAGTCGTGTCCGACTCTGTGCGACCCCATAGACGGCAGCCACCAGGCTCCCCCGTCCCTGGGATTCTCCAGGCAAGAACACTGGAGTGAGTTGCCATTTCCTTCTCCAATGCATGAAAGTAAAAAGTGAAAGTGAAGTCGCTCAATCTTGTTCGCTCAATCAATTCCTATCTTTAGTAGGGCTTTAATATGTATCACATGCATTTTAGAACTGCTACATTTCCTCTGTGCCATATGGATCAGGTTGTTGATAAATACAGAATGAAAATAAACTCATGTGATCTATGCAGGAAAAAAAGGATGCATACCCATTAAAATAAATATTTAATCACCATGAGGTACAAAACACTGTGCTTTGTGTATGAAATACATGCATGTGTATATGTGTATATATAGTATACATGTGCAAACATATGTGTGTGCATGTAATACACACATACACATGTGTTTTATATATGTATAAAATGTACATACATATATATGTATGTATACATTAAATGTGTATACATATATATTCCCTTGAAAGGAGTCTATAAAATAAGGTATAAATGCAACTCATACAGTACTGAGCATGAAATAATTAAACAGCAATTTCTTAAGCCTTTGGCAAAGAAAATATTTAGTACTTTTACCAATATATTCAACTGGCTTTTTATGATTTCTTGAAAGCTTCAAAAACAACTCAAAATGTCTTAGAGAGGATTTCCATGCTTTTCTCTAGGTCTTACATCTCATTAAATGATACCACCATCTACACTTACATTATGTGGGAACCTGGGCTCCATCCCCCTATACCTACTCCCCATAACCAATGCACCAATAAATCATGTATATTCAGCCTACAAAGTCTCTTCAATCTCTTTAATTCTTAACATCTTGATTTGATGTATGTCTCTCTTTAAAATGTCTGGCTTTTTTTTTTTTTTTTTTTAATTAAAAAAAATTTTTTTTTAATCCACCACAGGTATACATGTGTTCCCCATCCTGAACCCTCCTCCCTCCTCCCTCCCCATACCATCCCTCTGGGTCATCCCAGTGCACCAGCCCCAAGCATCCAGCATTGTGCATTGAACCTGGACTGGCATCTCGTTTCATACATGATATTTCACATGTTTCAATGCCATTCTCCCAAATCTTCCCACCCTCTCCCTCTCCCACAGAGTCCGTAAGACTGTTCTATACATCAGTGTGTCTTTTGCTATCTCGTATACAGCAAAAAAAAAAAGAAAAAAAGAAAAAAAAAATAGTGTCCAGGGGAGTTTAGGGGCTTCTCTGGTGGTTCTGAAGGTAAAGGGAGTTTAAGAATGAAAGTCTAGTTTTATCAGGCTGTGAAGTTTGTATTCTAATTCCCCACAAGAAAAAAAAAAAAAAATAATGTCTGGCTTCCCCACTGACAGTAAGCTCCACTGATCAGGAACCACATCTCCTTTTGCTCACCAGTTTATTCTCAGAATCCAGCAAATATTTGATGCTGATTATGACCTCACTAGATGTAGTGAATAAATTAATAAGTAAACACATAGAAAATATCAAAGCATTAGTAAGTCAGGGATCCATTTTCATTTTGAACTCCAAGGAGTCAGTAATATATTTATTAAGTGGTTTTTGAAAATGTGTATCTACACAAACTCCTTCAAATGGATATTTAAAGCAGCTTTACCCATCATGGCTTATATTTTTTCAGTTGTAAGTGACAAAAAAAATGCAAGTAGCTTAAGCAAAATTGAATTTATTGAGACATGTATTTGAGCATTCCAGGGGCTGATTTCTTTCAGTGAGTCTTGACTCAGGTCTGGTTTCTCCTTTTTATGTTTTGTGCCTTCACTTCCTCAGTGAACATTTTATTCTTAAGTCACCGTTTGTCTTATTCACAGGATGGCTGCACCAGCACTTGTCCTGAGTCCAGCAAGAAAGTCAAAGCTTTTTCTGTTTCACAGTGAGTGAAACTTCCAGTCTTAGGACTGACTCTCATTGGCCAGAATAGGACCGTATGCCCATCCCTAAACACATCATTGCAGTTAACAGTAGTCATGGAACATTACTGGAGTTGTGAATAGGGACAATTCCAGTCAAATATCATAATCTAAGCTGGATAAAGAGTAATTTACCAAAGATAATTTTTTTTGCCATAAAAAAGGATAAGCATTTTCAGTATGGCAAAACTTACAAACAACGAATGCCCACCTCAGGGTTTTTACATTTTTCAATTACTGCTGTCACAAGGAAAGAAAAATACTGATATCTATAATATTTCTATATTATAGAAATAATTAAAATACTCAGATAAGAGAGGAAGAACTGTAGCATACACCACAACTCTTCAATGGTATAGGTGGCAGGGTAGGGCAGGAATATTAAAATATGGAACTCAGTATTTGGAAAAAATGAAATAAAACGAAGTCCCTAAATATGGGCCTCAAAACCAGACTGGGAAAGCCCTCAGCAGACCCAACCATGAGAACAGAGCACAGGGCAGAGTGCAGGACGCATCTCTTTATCTCCCAAAGACAGGGCTCCTACTGGCCGACTGAAGATTTAATGACTTAGTGAAAAACAACAAAAAAAAGCTCCAGTACTTTGGCTACCTGATGCAGAGCTGACTCATTGGGAAAAACCTGATGCTGGGAAAGATTAAGGGCAAGATGATAAGGGGGCGGCGGAGGATGAGGTGGTTGGATGGCATCACTGACTAAATGGACATAAGTTTGAGCAAACTATGGTAGATAGTGAAGGACGGGGAAGCCTGGTGAGCTGCAGCCCATGGGGTCACAAACAGTTGGATGCAACGTAGCAACTGAACAACAGCAGCTGAAAAATACTGTCACATTTACTTACATAATTATGGGCGTTTAGATTCTGGTATCCAGAGTGGACAAAACCAGGTAAACAACCCACCTGCTCCTTACTTTTACAGAAATCTGTCTATATGTATCCATGTTGCAGGAGGATGCAGAAACTTAAGTCCTCAGTCAACAACAGAAGGCAGAGCAGGACAAATTGCCAGATAAATGTGCTACAGGAAAAGATGCTTTTAGAGTTGGGAGAGAAATCAATTCAAGCTGAGCTCTTCAGAAAGAAATACAGCCAATATTAGTTTGTCCTGCCCATAATGAAGATGACACAGGAAAAATAAAAACATGTGCTTTTACTTCTTTCCTTCCCCTGGTAAACATTTACATGAAATGACTCAACCATATATTTTGACTTTGTCTCTCTTGTGACATAGGCATATACTGATGAAAGGATATGTATGTTATCTATAACCATGGAAACACAAAGCTTTAATCAGTTCCCAGGCACTTTTAAGAGATAACATTTCTCCTACCCAGTTCTGAAAGCTTCAGTGAGATTTCATTCTCAGAAGACCTTATTACGAGCAAGATCAGAGCCCAAAGGGGAGAAGCGTCTTTCCCCTTCTCCCCCAAGGCCGGTGGCGAAGGAAAGAGGCTGTCTTGGAAGCTCAGCTACATCAAATTGTCAGCTGAAACACTGATGTCAGACAACCCTCAATCTCACCTGTTCTCAAAAATCTGTCTTACCAATGTTTTCTGGGCCACAATGAACACTTCTTAACCTCTAAGCTCCTCCCGTATCCACTCTATCTGTGCTTGATGACAGAGGGGTAACATTTCATACCCACTCATTCCTTTATACACCTTTATCAGTTCTCTGCCTCTTTCCTATCTGTTTTTTCCTGCTTTCTAATCATTTTTTCCATTATTAAAAATAGAACAGCTATTACATTTTCAGGAAAACCCCTCTTAATTTATTGTTCTTTTTGTTTCACCTTCTCTGCTGATCTGAATTTCCCAGACAATGCTATTTACTCTTTGACCTGGTTAGAAAATGTTACTAGATCCTGCTGCCTACATTGACCACTAAAACTTGTGAGACTTTGCTTTAATCTGGCCCACTTTGTCACACAGAAACTCTTTCAATCATTTCCTATTGACACATTCCCCATAGCTGACTGTTCTAGACAATTTCTACACAGTCTAACCATCCAAGCACTATTTGTTACTCATAGTAGAGGCCTTTCCTTTAAAACCATCTTATTGGAGGAGGAGTTAAGATGGCAGAGGAATAGGATGGGGAGACCACTTTCTCCCCCACAAATTCATCAAAAGAACATTTAAACGCCGAGTAAATTCCACGAAACAACTTCTGAATGCCAGCAGAGGACATCAGGCACCCAGAAAAGCAGCCCATTGTCTTCGAAAGGAGATAGGAAAAAATACAAAAGACAAAAAAAGAGACAAAAGAGGGAGGGATGGAGCTCCATCTCAGGAAGGGAGTCTTAAAAAGAGAGAAGTTTCCAAACACCAGGAAACACTCTCACTGCTGAGTCTGTGCCGAGCCTTGGAAGCACAGAAGGCAACATAACAGGGAGGAAAAATAAATAAACAATTAAAACCCACAGATTACAAGCCCAATGATAATTCCCCCAGTGGAGAAGCAGCACAGACGCCTGCACCCACCACTAGCAAGCGGGGCTGGGCAGGGAGGCGCGGGCTGCATCGCTTAGAGTAAGGATCTGGCCTGAATGCCCCGAGTGCTATCTGAGCGAACTAATTTGGGCTAGCAAACCAGACTGTGGGATAACTACCACGTGAAAAGCCAGCCCTAACCTAAGACACTGCCAGGCCTGCGCATGGAACTAAGGACTGAACAGAGGTAGCCGGCTGCAGACCACACCACTCCGGTGACAGGCAGCCAGAGCTGGAAGGGGGCAATCGCAGCCCCAGAGAGACGTTATCTACAAAACTGTAAGCAGGCTTCTTTGCTAAGACTTCTTGGGGTTCTGGACAGTCAACATCCGCTTGAGAAGGTGCACCAGTTGTACACCCAGAAAACCGAGCAGCAGGGAGGTGATAAGTCGCAGCAACCACGCTCGCCAAACACCTCATCACCTGAGCTGCTAGGACCTGGGAAGGGCGCAAAACGCAGGCCCAACCGAGTCTGCCCTTCTGAGGACTACCCGAGTGCCTGAACCTGAGCGGCTTAGACTTGGGAGGTGCAGGCAGCCCAGGGCCGGCCTTGGATGGTTCCCGGAGGAGCAACCTAGGAGCAACCTAGAGCCTGAGCAGGGTGGGCAGGGAGGGTACACGTGCCATGAGCGGGGGCAGGCCCAGTGAGGCTGAGGCACTGCGAGCACATGCCAGTGTTATTTGTGTGCAGCGTCCCTCCCTCCCCACAGCGTGACTGAACAAGTGAGCCTAAAACAAAAAAAAAGTGTCCACCACCGCCCCCTCTGTGTCAGGGTGGAAATCAGACACTGAAGAGACCAGCAAACAGAAGAAGCTATAACAGAGGGAACAGCCTTGGAAGCTACAGGCAATAGATTAAAACCCTGCATTAGTACCGACTACATAGGAAGGGGCCTACAGATCTTGAGAAATATATGCTGGACCAAGGAACTAGCTGAAAATGAACTGACCCCATAATACCCACAACAACACCAGAGAAAGTCCTAAATATATTTTTACTACTTTTACGATCATTCATTCTTCCTTTTTTTCAATTAAAAAAAAATTTTAAGTCCTCTATTACTCTTTTAATTTTCACTTTTATAACCTACTATTTATTACTCTGTAAAAAAAAAAAACATTTTTTTAAAAAAGCAAACTTCATATATTTTTTAAAATAATTTTTGTGACCTTGTTTTTTTTTTTTTTTTTCTCTTTCTTTTTTTGTTTTCTTTTCTTTAACATTGTAATTTTGAAATTCCAAACTCTACTCTAGATTTTTAATTTTAGCTTTTTGGTATTTGTTATCAATTTTGTACCTAGTTTTTTAAAAATAATTTTTGTGACTTTTTTTCTTACTCTCTTTCTTTCTCTTCTTCTTCTCTATAACATTGTATTTCTGAAATTCCAAACTCTACTCTAGATTTTTAATTTTTGCTTTTTGGTATTTGTTATCAATTTTGTACCTATATTTTCTTTATAATTTTTGTGACTTTGTTTTTTTTTCTTTTTCTCTCTTTCTTTTCATTCTTCTTTTCTTTAACATTGTATTTTTGAAATTCCAAACTCTAGATTTTTAATTTTTGCTTTTTGGTATTTGTTATCAATTTTGTACCTTTAAGAACCCAATCTTCAGTACCCATTTTTTACTTGGGAGCAAGATTACTGGCTTGACTGCTCTATCCCCCTTTGGACTCTCCTTTTTTCTCCACCAGGTTGCCTGTCTCCTCCCTAATCCCTCTCTACTCTACCCAACTCTGTGAATTTCTGTGTGTTCCAGACGGTGGGGAACACTTAGGGAACTGATTACTGGCTGGATCTGTCTCTCTGCTTTTCATTCCCCCCTTTTATCCTCCTGGCCACCTCTGTCTCCTTCCTCACTCTTCTTTTCTCTGTATAACTCCGTGAACATCTCTGAGCAGTCCAGTTGTGGAGTTCACATAAGGAAGTGATTACTGGCTAGCCTGCTGTCTCCTCTATTGATTCCACCTCATCTCATTCGGGTGTAACTCCCTCCTCCCTCTTCTCCTCTCCATGTAACTCTGTGAACCTCTCTTGGTGTCCCTCATGGTGGAGAAACTTTTCATCTTTAACCTAGATGTTTTATCAGTGGTGCTGTATAGAAGGAGAAGTTTTGAGACTACCGTAAAAATAAGACCGATAACTGGAAGCAGGAGGCTTAAGTCCAAACCCTGACTCCAGGGAACATTAATTGACAGGAGCTCATCAAATGCCTCCATACCTTTACTGAAACCAAGCACCACACAAGGGCCAACAAGTTCCAGGGCAAGACATACCAAGCAAATTCTCCAGCAACACAGGAACACAGCCCTGAGCTCCAAGATACAGGCTGCCCAAAGTTACTACAAAACCACAGACATCTCATAACTCATTACTGGACACTTCATTGCACTCCAGAGAGAAGAAATCCAGCTCCACCCACCAGAACACCGACACAAGCTTCCCTAACCAAGAAACCTTGACAAGCCACCTGTACAAACCCACACAGAGCGAGGAAACGCCACAATAAAGAGAACTCCACAAACTGCCAGAATACATAAAGGACACCCCAAACTCAGCAATATAAACAAGATGAAGAGACAGAGGAATACGCAGCAGGTAAAGGAACAGGATAAATGCCCACCAAACCAAACAAAAGAGGAAGAGATAGGGAATCTACCTGATAAATAATTCCAAATAATGATAGTGAAATTGATCCAAAATCTTGAAATCAAAATGGAATCACAGATAAATAGCCTGGAGACAAGGATTGAGAAGATGCAAGAAAGGTCTAACAAGGACCTAGAAGAAATAAAAGAGTCAATATATAATGAATAATGCAACAAAGAAGATTAAAAAAACCACTCTGGAGGCAAAAAATAGTAGAATAACAGAGGCAGAAGATAGGATTAGTGAATTAGAAGATAGAATGGTAGAAATAAATGAATCAGAGAGGAAAAAAGAAAAACAAATTAAAAGAAATGAGGACAATCTCAGAGACCTCCAGGACAATATTAAATGCTACAACATTTGAATCATACGAGTCCCAGAAGAAGAAGACAAAAAGAAAGACCATGAGAAAATAATTGAGGAGATAATAGCTGAAAACTTCCCTAAAATGGGGAAGGAAATAATCACCCAAGTCCAAGAAACCCAGAGAGTCCCAAACAGGATAAACCCAAGGCGAAACACCCCAAGACACATATTAATCAGATTAGCAAAGATCAAACACAAAGAACAAATATTAAAAGCAGCAAGGGAAAAACAACAAATATCACACAAGGGAATTCCCATAAGGATAACAGCTGATCTTTCAATAGACACTCTTCAAGCCAGGAGGGAATGGCAAGACATTCTTAAAGTGATGAAAGAAAATAACCTACAGCCCAGATTACTGTACCCAGCAAGGATCTCATTCAAATATGAAGGAGAAATCAAAAGCTTTACAGACAAGCAAAAGCTGAGAGAGCTCAACATCACCAAACCAGCTCTCCAACAAATACTAAAGGATATTCTCTAGACAGGAAACACAAAAAGGGTGTATAAACTCGAACCCAAAACAATAAAGTAAATGGCAATGGGGTCATACATATCAATAATTACCTTAAATGTAAATGGGTTGAATGCCCCAATCAAAAGACAAAGATTGGCTGAATGGATACAAATAGAAGACCCCTACATATGTTGTCTACAAGAGACCCACCTCAAAACAGGGGACACATACAGACTGAAAGTGAAGGGCTGGAAAAAGATTTTCATGCAAATATAGACTAAAAGAAAGCAGGAGTAGCAATACTCATATCAGATAAAATAGACTTTAAAACAAAGGCTGTGAAAAGAGACAAAGATGGTCACTACATAATGATCAAAGGATCAATCCAAGAAGAAGATATAACAATTATAAATATATATGCACCAAACACGGGGGCACCACAGTATGTAAGACAAATGCTAACAAGTATGAAAGGAGAAATTAACAATAACACAATAATAGTGGGAGACTTTAATACCCCACTCACACCTATGGATAGATCAACTAAACAGAAAATTAACAAGGAAACACAAACTTTAAACGATACAATAGACCAGTTAGACCTAATTGATATCTATAGGACATTTCATCCCAAAACAATGAATTTCAGCTTTTTCTCAAGCACTCACGGAACCTTCTCCAGGATAGATCACATCCTGGGCCATAAATCTAGCCTTGGTAAATTCAAAAAAATTGAAATCATTTCAAGCATCTTTTCTGACCACAATGCAGTAAGATGAGATCTCAATTACAGGAGAAAAACTATTAAAAATTCCAACATATGGAGGCTGAACAACACCCTGCTACATAACCAACAAATCACAGAAGAAATAAAAAAAAGAAATCAAAATTTGCATAGAAACGAATGAAAATGAAAACACAACAATCCAAAACCTGTGGGACACTGTAAAAGCAGTCCTAAGGGGAAAGTTCATAGCAATACAGGCATACCTCAAGAAACAAGAAAAAAGTCAAATAAATAACCTAACTCTACATCTAAAGCAACTAGAAAAGGAAGAAATGAAGATCCCCAGGGTTAGTAGAAGGAAAGAAATCTTAAAAATTAGGGCAGAAATAAATGCAAAAGAAACAAAAGACAACATAGAAAAAATCAACAAAACCAAAAGCTGGTTCTTTGAAAGGATAAATAAAATTGACAAACCATTAGACAGACTCATCAAGAAACAAAGGGAGAAAAATCAAATCAATACAATTAGAAATGAAAATGGAGAGATCACAACAGACAACACAGAAATACAAAGGATCATAAGAGACTACTTTCAGCAATTATATGCTAATAAATTGGACAACGTGGAAGAAATGGACAAATTCTTAGAAAAGTACAACTTTCCAAAACTGGACCAGGAAGAAATAGAAAATCTTAACAGACCCATCACAAGCATGGAAATTGAAACTGTAATCAGAAACCTTCCAGCAAACAAAAGCCCAGGTCCAGACGGCTTCACAGTTGAATTCTACCAAAAATTTAGAGAAGAGTTAACACCTATCCTACTCAAACTCTTCCAGAGAATTGCAGAGGGAGGTAAACTTCCAAACTCATTCTATGAGGCCAGCATCACTCTAATACCAAAACTGGACAAAGATACCACAAAAAAAGAAAACTACAGGCCAATATCACTGATGAACATAGATGCAAAAATCCATAACAAAATTCTAGCAATCAGAATCCAACAACACATTAAAAAGATCATACACCATGACCAAGTGGGCTTTATCCCAGGGATGCAAGGATTCTTCAATATCCACAAATCAATCAATGTAATACACCATATTAACAAATTGAAAAATAAAAACCATATAATTATCTCAATAGATGCAGAGAAAGCCTTTGACAAAATCCAACATCCATTTATGATAAGAACTCTCCAGAAAGCAGGAATAGAAGAACATACCTCAACATAATAAAAGCTATATATGACAAACCCACAGCAAACATTATCCTCAATGGTGAAAAATTGAAAACATTTCCCCTAAAGTCAGGAACAAGACAAGGGTGCCCACTTTCACCATTACTATTCAACATAGTTTTGGAAGTTTTGGCCACAGCAATCAGAGCAGAAAAAGAAAGAAAAGGAATCCAAATTGGAAAAGAAGTAAAACTCTCACTGTTTGCAGATGATGTGATCCTCTACATAGAAAACCCTAAAGACTCCATCAGAAAATTACTAGAACTAATCAATGAATACAGTAAAGTTGCAGGATATAAAATCAACACACAGAAATCCCTTGCATTCCTATACACTAATAATGAGAAAACAGAAAGAGAAATTAAGGAAACAATTCCATTCACCACTGCAATGAAAAGAATAAAATACGTAGGAATATATCTACCTAAAGAAACTAAAGACCTATATATGGAAAATTATAAAACACTGGTGAAAGAAATCAAAGAGGACACTAATAGATGGAGAAATATACCATGTTCATGGATTGGAAGAATCAATATAGTGAAAATGAGTATACTACCCAAAGCAATTTATAGATTCAATGCAATCCCTATCAAGCTACCAACCATATTCTTCACAGAGCTAGAACAAATAATTTCACAATATGTATGGAAATACAAAAAACCTCAAATAGCCAAAGCAATCTTGAGAAAGAAGAATGGAACTGGAGGAATCAACCTGCCTGACTTCAGGCTCTACTACAAAGCCACAGTCATCAAGACAGTATGGTACTGGCACAAAGACAGAAATATAGATCAATGGAACAAAATAGAAAGCCCAGAGATAAATCCATGCACATATGGACACCTTATCTTTGACAAAGAAGGCAAGAATATACAATGGATTAAAGACAATCTCTTTAACAAATGGTGATGGGAAAACTGGTCAACCACTTGTAAAAGAATGAAACTAGAACACTTTCTAACACCATACACAAAAATAAACTCAAAATGGATTAAAGATCTAAATGTAAGACCAGAAACTATAAAATTCCTAGAGGAGAACATAGGCAAAACACTCTCTGACATACATCACAGCAGGATCCTCTATGACTCCCAGAATATTGGAAATCAAAGCAAAAATAAACAAATGGGACCTAATTAAACTTAAAGGCTTATGCACAACAAAGGAAACTATAAGCAAGGTGAAAAGACAGCCTTCAGAATGGGAGAAAATAATAGCAAATTAAGCAACTGATAAACAACTAATCTCAAAAATATACAAGCAACTCCTACAGCTCAATTCCAGAAAAATAAATGACCCAATCAAAAAATGGGCCAAAGAACTAAATAGACATTTCTCCAAAGAAGACATACAGATGGTTAACAAACACATGAAAAGATGCTCAACATCACTCATTATCAGAGAAATGCAAATCAAAACCACTATGAGATACCATTTCACACCAGTCAGAATGTCTGCCATCCAAAAGTCTACAAGCAATAAATGCTGGAGAGGGTGTGGAGAAAAGGGAACCCTCTTACACGGTTGGTGGGAATGCAAACTAGTACAGCCACTATGGAGAACAGTGTGGAGATTCCTTAAAAATCTGGGAATAGAACTGCCTTATGACCAGCAATCCCACTGCCGGGCATACACACTGAGGAAACCAGAATTGAAAGAGACACGTGTACCCCAATGTTCATCGCAGCACTGTTTATAGTAGCCAGGACATGGAAGCAACCTAGATGTCCATCATCAGATGAATGGATAAGAAAGCTGTGGTACATATACACAATGGAGTATTACTCAGCCATTAAAAAGAATACATGTGAATCAGTTCTGATGAGGTGGATGAAAATGGAGCCTATTATACAGAGTGAAGTAAGCCAGAAAGAAAAACACCAATACAGTATACTAACGCATATATATGGAATTTAGAGAGATGGTAACAATAACCCTGTAACCAAGACAGCAAAAGAGACACAGATGTATAGAACAGTCTTTTGGACTCTGTGGGAGAGGGAGAGGGTGGGATGACTTGGGAGAATGGCATTGAAACATGTATAATATCATATATGAAAAGAGTCGCCAGTCCAGGTTCGATGCATGATACTGGATGCTTGGGGCTGGTGCACTGGCACGACCCAGAGGGATGGTTCCAGGAGGAAGGAGGGAGGAGGGTTCGGGACAGGAAGCATGTGTATACCTGTGGCAGATTCATTTTGATATATGGCAAAACCAATACAATATTGTAAAGTTAAAAAATAAAATAAATAAAACCATCTTATTAGAATTTCTACAAAATTCTCCCTCACCACCTCCAGGAACCTAAATTTGCACTACTTTCCTTATGTACCGTGTTCTTTCTTCCCCTGGTCATTCCACCCCATATCTGCTCTAAATACTTCAGATGTGAGCTACCACTTCTCTTCTGTCTCCTTGACTACTCCAAGACCTTCTCCAAATTTCTGTATTAATATTATATCTCTCATTTAACACATCCTTTGCTATCTAGTGTTGTCTAAGCCTCCAGACAGGAATCCTAACTTTTATTGCAGTATCTTAGAGTTTACACTTAACCAGGCTGTATCTTAAAGTATAAATTATTTTTTACAGATATAAATATTTTATTTTTGGAAAATTTATAAATTATGGTTTTATCACATTCTTGGAGATTTAGAAAATGGCCACTAGTAAAGTTATGAGCATTTACTTATATTCAAGATGATAAGTTAGTTTTTTTTTTTGTTTGTTTTTTTGAAGACCTAGCCTATTTTATGGACAGAGTCAGCAATAACTAGAATTAACTATCTTGCATATGCAAATTTGGCATATAGAAGTCATTCAACAAATAGATATTGGATAGATACAGAAATGGATAAGGTAAAAATGTGTGTGGGTTCATCCTCACTGAAAAAAGGAATTCAGCTGACATCATAGTGAGATGGCCAGGTTTGCCTGAGGACAAAAGGAACAACCCAGGATGGCATGTCTAAACTGGGGCACTGATCTGCCCCTGTAGCACATTCTCTCCGTAAACTCACTAAGAGGCAATATTCAGGTCTTTTAAGTTCTCTGCATATTACTAACCAAGATCTCTAATACTTTATGAGGGAAATAAACTCAAAGGGTAAATTAAGGAGACATCTAAAAAACACAGCTACTATTAAAGGAAGATAATAGACTTAACAATCTATGCAGTAATACAAAATAAATGGAATGAGGAGGTCAAGTATTTAAAATGCAGCATCATAAGTATCCTTCAAGAAATGTTAAGGAAGATTTTGGGGACATGAAAAGGAAATCTAGCAGTTGCAATGAAAAGTCAAGTGGATACACTGCATATAAAAAATATAAAATTTGAAATAAAAGTATTATAAAGCAGAGTAGGTTAGAGCAAGAATGAATTAAGGAGCAGGAATATTAAGAAACTCTCTGAGAAGGACATCAGAGAAGTTTTGATGGTTGAAAAAAATCATCAGTTGAAACTTCAATGAGAAGGAGAAGTGTCAAATACATACAGTAGAAATCCCAAATGGAAAAATAAATAGAGGAAAGGAAATACTTGAAGAAATAGTAACTGGAACTTTTCAAAAATATAGATTAGAAACCTCAGACTGAAAGTACTCAAATGGTATAAAAAAATACACATATAAACACGTGATAGTGAAATTTCATAGGATCAAAGGGTTGAAGAACTAGCCTTAAAATAGCAAAGAGAAAGAGGGTATGTCAGACTTATATCAGAATTCTGAACAGCCACACTAGAATCAGAGACAAAACATTATAGGCTTAAATGTATTGAAGGAAATGAACTTAGACCTTAGACCTTTTACATCCAGCAAAGCACCATTTAAATATGAACGTGTGACTATCAAATGTTCAGGGACACATGTACTGGATATCTTGTTTGCCTGTTCTGAATCATCTACCCTGCATTACTTTGCCCAATGCTGGGGTCAAGGGACTCCCTAGGCATTTGATTGTGTTGAAGAACAGAGACCACTTAGAGATCAAAGAGACGGGGAATCAGGTCACTTATAAAGAGTCACAGGACCTCCCATGAGGGCAGCATGGACTGGCTTCCTGCTTCTGCCCAAAGTCATAGCTCCAATTCAGTTTCTATTCCCACATAGCTCTCTCCCTCTCTATCTCTCTGTTTCCTCTTTTCCTTCTTCTGCTACTCCTTTTCTCCCTGCTCTTGTTTGTTTTTCTCCTGCTTCTTGTCATCCCTTCAGGCCCAGGGATGGGAAGAGAGCCTTGCTTTTAGCAGTTGGTACTGCACTAATGGAGAAGGCAATGGCAACCCACTCCAGTACTGTTGCCCGGAAAATCCCATGGTTGGAGGAGCTTGGTAGGCTGCAGTCCATGGGGTCGCTAAGAGTCAGACACGACTGAGTGACTTCACTTTCACTTTCCACTTTCATGCATTGGAAAAGGAAATGGCAACCCACTCCAGTGTTCTTGCCTGGAGAATCCCATGGACGGAGAAGCCTGGTAGGCTGCAGTCCATGGGGTCGCACAGAGTCGGACACGACTGAAGCGACTTAGCAGCAGCAGCAGCAGCAACTGCACTAATGCCTCTGTTTTTATGTAGCCCATTCACTCCTTTGTGAATGGTCCCTTTGTTAATCTCACCTCAAGGTACTTGGTTTGAATGTGCCATCTGTCTCCAAACAGCACTCCAAATGATAAACATATGCTCACTCAGGTTGCCATACAAACATCCTTTAGAAAACACTTTTGCAGAAAGTTTTGCAGAGGCTCTTATTAAATATGTGGGAAATAAAGATGAGTAAATTATCTGTTTTTAACCTCAGAAATCTATTTCTTAATTTCCCAATGTTTTATGAATCCAATTGTTCTTTTTCACAGCATGCTTTTTTTTTATAAAAGCAATATTTTCTTAAATCTTTATGAGAATAGTAATTAAATTTATGTCCAAGTTCTCTTTTGTTACGTTGTATTTATTTGATTATTCTAGAGCTAGTTTTCTACTTATCTTAATCTTATTCTTTTACTTTTCAGTTTTTTTTTTTTTTTTTTTAGAATGTCTAACAGTCCTTTAAGAATGCAGAAATGTGAACTGACCAAGAGCTCTGTGGAACATGGGATGGTAATTGGGTGTGGATTCAATCAGTACAGTTGGCCATTCTGGCATTCCAGAACACTGCAGTTTCTGTCAATATTAACACTAAATGCTGTGGTTCACCTCTAATTTCTCTCAAGAGGAAACCTGTGCACCTGTGCGTGCATGCGTGTGTGTTTGTGGAGGGAGGAAGTGTCGAGGCCTGAAGGGTAAATACCTTCCTGATGCCCATTCTGTCCATGGTGAGTGCTAGAGTGGACTGGGGTGGCTAACTGTTCTGTAGACAAACCAGTGAATCTGCCCTCTTCGCCCATCTCTTTCTCCAATTCAGATACTATCTAAAATTTCCCGAGTCTCTCTAGGATTCTGCTGAAGAGACTAATTTTTGTTCCTGTGGTCTTCTCTGAGTTTATCCTAATCTCCGACTTCCACTGTTTTTCTTCATAGTTATGTTATTGATCCAGGCTCATTTGCTTGATGTATAGCAAGCCAAACTCTGAGACACTGAGATTTGTAGCAGTGCACGCTTGTGTGCTCAGTGGCTTCGCTCGTGTCTGACACATTGCGACCCCTGGGATTTTTCAGGCAAGAATACTGGAGTGGGTTACCATGCCCTCCTCCAGAGGATCTTCTAGACCTAGGGATCAAATCCATGTCTCCTGCGTCTCCTGCATTTCAAGCGGATTCTTTACCACTGAGCCACCAGGGAAGCCTGAAGTTTGCAGCAGAGAAAGCGTTTATACACAAAGCAGCTGAGTGAGGAGACAGAACAAATATCAAATCTACCTCCCTGAAGGTGAGAGGCTTAGAATATTCATGGGTAAAGCTGAGAAGTGTGGGGAAAGCTGACTGGAAACAAGAAAAAGGTGAGGTGATCATCCTTCTATGCAGGAGCAACTAAGCTAAATGCTTCTCTATAGGGTGCTTGTTCAGAAAAATGTCCTGAAGATGGAGTTTTGGCCCTCTGATGTTCAAAGGTCACCGAGGACACTCACACATGCCCAGATGGAGGGCTGATGGCCCAGTCTTAGCTGGCTGGAGCTCAAACTAGACACAGCTGACTCCAAGTCCCTGGAAAATAACTCAGGCAAACATCTTACTGTTTAGGCTAGGGGACATTTGGAGGATATGCAAGCTTTATAAAAACAATTACAGCAAGCTTGATCAGGGAAGACAGTTACAGTTTGTTATTAATTAAGCAAGTTACAGTAAATGGATCTAACTGATGACTACTCTCGGCTTCAACATGATGTTCATAATCAGCAGCCTATTTTTGTTTTCAAGAAATGTATTGAAAATTCTCATTCACTGTGACTATTCTCTTTTTCTTTATTGTTGTGGATTTATACACTTTGTTTTCTTTCATTGTCACTCTGGTAGGATCTTGGGAGAAAAAATAAATGTTTGGACAGTCTACTGTCTTAAGAAATTATTCCTTAATTAGTTTTTAAACCACTCATGTTGGTGGAGTCTAGAGTTTGTCACGCTGAAATGCCCACTCCCTACAGAGAAGGAACGTAAATTGAAGTTTCTTGGATGCTCTTTTCCCTTGTGATGTCCCCCTTTTAATTGCCTTTGCCAATTCATTAAAAGTTAATTTTAAAAATAGCTTCTTCTTATCTATTTTCTAGGTTTTGCCAAGGTAACATCATTTTATAAGTGTATCAGTAGTCAAGAGATCTGGCAGAGTGACCAGAAGCCAAAGGAGTCAGAACAGTAGCATTTCCCCATACCATCTCATGGGGTGTTGCATTCATATAGCAGCATTTTGATCTTATTTTATCTCATTTCTTTCTGATTTTCTTCTTATATAGAGAACTCATATTCTGTTCTGGAAAATGAGGTTTTGCTGAGCAAGAGGAAAAGGAATTTGAGATCTAAGCTAGTAAAACTCTGTATGTTTTTAAAATGTATAGATTCAACTGAGGAGAGATATGACTCTCCTCACCTACCCCACCCCCCATTCTCTAATTTGCCACCCAACTCTTTTCAGCCTCATCTGATTCAGAATAGAAATGCTTTTGCTGATCCCAAAATGGAAAGAAGGTGTCTAGGTCTGACACACAATAGGAGCTCCAAAAATATTTGTTGACTCAGTTCTCTGGTCGTGGACAACACTTTTTGATAGGTGGGTCTGTTTTGTTTCAACATTTTGAGTCATAGCTTACAGTGTCGGATTCTTGATCTCTGAAGAAGACTTAGCTTTGGGACCAAGGACCAGTTTTGATCACTCAAGAGCTTTTGTGTGGCAGAGTTTTATTAAAGTGTGAAAAGGGAGAGAGGAAGGTTCTGACATGGACATCAGAAGGGGGATGGAGAGTGCCCCCCTCTGTAGTGTTAGCGAGGGAGTTATATACTTTTTTCATTAGTTATTACAATAAATAAAAAGAATGTCTCAAGGTTGTGAAGACCTTACCACACTCACTCCCATAATTTACATTCTAAGATAACAGGATTAGCCAGGAGGTTTTTAGGAAGGAGAAACTGTCCTCAAGCAGGATACATTGCTGTTCTATAATCCTTAGTACAGAGTTTAAACTGAGTTGTTTGTTGTGTAATCATCAGTTCTGGGCTTAAAGAAAAAACGTTTTATGTGACTAAGACTAATGTATGTAGAGAAAAAAAGACGTTTGTCCTTTTCTCCTCCTTGAGAATTCCAGACCCTTATCTCTGCTTTGAGAGCCCCAGACCCTTTTCTCCTCCTCAGGGACCTGGGACTTTTTATCAACCTGCCTAGGAATTGACTCTCTCATCCCCCCCTTTTCTTTAGGAAAATTATATTGCCAAGGAAAAGGGGCATTGTTTTCATTCCATAACTACTTCCTGCTGTTGAGGGGCATTGTCCCTAAATTGTTGAGGCAACATATTCTCCTCACCCTCATATGGAGGGTCTCTGATCCAGGGATCACAAATAATAGTTGGAGGAGTCTGTGGCACTGGTAGGAGCCTGGACAACCATTTGTAACTGAAAAGCTTTCAAACAGTTAGAAACAAACCGAGTTACACAGTTACAGATGCACGGAGCAAAGAGTGAAAACAGAACGATTAGAATTGTTTTCTGCCATGGGGAACTAGTTAACATTTCCCAAAGTGAGGTGACTGAGGCTTCAGGAGAATCCATAGCCCGAATCATCTTGCTCACGTGTTTAGTAAAGTGAGTAACATTAGTACTCATATCTGGTAGATATGTACAACATTGGGTATGAATAATAGCACAAGTTCCTCCTTATGTGGCTGTTAGAATATCTAAGGCCAATCTGTTTTGTAAAACCACCCTTCTAATTTGCATTTGTTTAGCATTAAGGGCCTAGTTTTGAAAATCTTGTAAAGCTTCATGAGTAAACTTAGAGCATCAACTCATAGCATAACATCTGTAGTTCCCAGAGAGGGAACAAATAGTGCTGCCAGATAATCATACCAGTGAAATACAGACCTTGTCCAGTGAGTTTTAAGATGTGGCAGATTAGCAGGCTTCTCTGGAAGCTCTGGAAATATGAAGCCATGAGTAAAAGGTAAACCTAGGGAGCACCTCCCTATCCAGGCACGGGGGAAGCCATGCCTGTAGGTAAGAGCCACATTTGGAGCAGACCAGCATGACTGAAGCCCATTGAGTTCCTGGCCAGGCAAAAGAAGGACCTGAGCTGGGATTGGAAAACACAGGAATGATTACATCGCATATTTCTTGAGGCAAAAACCCCAATCGTTTCCAATCATTATAATTAAGTTGTCAGCTAACTTCTGGGTATGGCTTTTTTGTTCCCAGCATATGGGAACATTAGATAGTAGGCATCCATTTTCAGGCATTAGCCATATGATCTCATCCCATAGCTCATAAACATCAGGTAGGAAACCAGCAGATCTAGACCCATTTACCTTCTTATGTGCAGCAAAATAGTCATTAAACCAAGATAATGTGTATAATCAAAGTTGAAAGTCACATTATGTCCATCGTTAAGGTACAAAGTGTTACACCAGTCCTTCTTAGGACTGCTAGATGTCATCAAATTAAAGTGATTGTTGTTGGTAAAGATATTGACAGAGTTGAAGAAGGTCTTTTCCTCAAAGTGGAGGAACCCACTATGGGAAGTCTTCAACTGATGAGGAGAGGGAGCACTCTGCAGACCCAGCAATTATATGATTGTGGAATGCAGTGTAAGAATGAGCCCAGGACAGGAAGGCGTTATCTTAAGGGTCAAACGGCAGACTCAGGACTTTTGGAGTCAGCAGAAGCAAGCCCATATAGATTCTCTGGCCCATCTCAGTTCCTGGCTCAAACACTAGCTTGTTTAATTCAAAGGCTGGGTCAGGAGCTAACCTCCTGGTAATGTCTTTTTGAAAAGGCTGAAAGCTGAGTCACATAGTTAAGTCTAAGGTTTCAGGGTCTATAACAATGTCTGTGCACAAAACCGTCTGTCAGACTGTTCTGGGGGGTTAGTTTGAGCTCTCATTAAAGCTATGGGTAGAACTGTGAACCAATTGTCTTGTGTTTCCTGAGTTAGCTTACATGGATGTCTTTTAACAACGTCTTTAGCCTTTTCAACTTTTAAAAATAATGTCCTTAGCCTTTTCCTAGTCTCTAGGAACAGTATAAGTGATATTTTATTCCTAGAGCTTTTGACACCCCTTGAGTTACAGCAGCTTTAAAGATGGAACCACTGTTACTCTGAACTTTAGAGTTTAAGATCCCACTTACATCGTAAGAAGTCAGTACAGTAAGATTTTGTCCATTAGTAAACTTATGAGCTTTAGACATTAGCAAAACAACAGTAGCAATTACCCTTAAAGAATGTGGCTATAGCCTTTTTTTCAGTAAGGACCAAACGTGGATCCTGTGGGCAAGCTCAAAGTTGGAGCCTGCAGGAGAGCAGTATGAAGAGCCTTAAAAGTTTTTGAGTCTCTGAGGACCAAACCATTTGGTTTGGTCTGCTGAGTCTCAGTTATAAGTTTATATAAAGGCTGGCAATTTCCCATAAGCCAGAATCCAAATGCGGTAATAGCCTATAATGCCCAAGAATTCTCTCAATTGTCTTAAAGTCATAGGAAAAGGATGATTTAATGTAGGTTTAACTGTAGAAACCATCCTTCCATTTATCATTTGACATTTTTATACCCAGAAATAGCAGTGTTGCATGAACTGTTATAGGGAATTAGTAGCCCTTGTTTCTTTAAATTTTCAATTATGGATTTTACCCCATCCTTAACCTCAGGTTTTAATGGATACTGCTTTTAATGTGGAAATAGGTGAGAGTCTTTGAGCTTGATAATGACAGGAACAGCATTCTGTGCTTGACCCACAGTTTTTCTATCAGCCACACTTTAGGATTTGCATTTTGTTCCATTAAAAAGAGTAAGTTCCATATTCATGAAAACAGAGGCCTGGACCTTGCTCATTATATCCCTCCCCAGAAGAGTGTGGGAGACTCTGACAGGATCATAAACTCATGAGAAAACAGCACAGAGTCCCAGTTGCAGCTTAAAGGATGCCTGAAATAACTGCATTTGGCTCATCCAGACAGCCCCGTTACAGTAGCGGATTGGGAGGAAAGCAGACCAGGGGCTTTAGTGAGCAGAAAGTTGCCCTAGTGTCCAAAAGAGATCGACTGATTGGCCCCCCAGAGTTATTAATACCTGGGGCTTCTCAGGTGTTTTTAGGATGGGAGCTTGTGTGGGGACCCTGAGGCACCTTCAGTCCTGATTGTCCTGAGATCCTGACCCCTGGGGCCTACACCTCTGGGGGCAGTCTCTCCTCCAGTGTGGTCCTTTATGGAGCCGGGGGTGGCTTAGATGTTGAGGGCAATCTTGCTTGAGATGCCCCTCCTTTCCACAGTAATTACAAGTCTGTCTCATTTCACCTGGGTTCCTCTGGGCATTTTTCCTCAGGCTGTTTCAGAACAGATCTAACTGTCATGCTGGGGCTTCAGTCTTTCCCTGGTCTTTCTTGCCTCTGATTTTCCTCCTTGTATTGTCTACCATAATATACCATATAAGCCAGTTGCAACAGATTATCTAAAGACTGATTTGGTCCATACATCTGTTTTTGTAACTTACAGCAGCTATCTGGAGCTAACTGAGTGAGCTATCTATTTTTTAAGGTTATCCCTCCTCTGAACTTTGGGAACCAACATCAGTAAACTTGTAGACAGCCTCCTATATTATCTAGAAATTTACCAGGAGTTTCCTTCTCTCCCTGTTCTATTTCAACCAACTTAGCATAGTCTAAAGCCTTAGGGTGCACTTGCTTAGGTCCTTGGAGAATACATCAGGCAAAGTGGCTCTGTTATGGGAACTGCTTGATTCCCAGTAGGGAGGAGGGCTATTTTGTGTTCCCTCTTTCCCCTTGCCTCATGTTCAAGCCATTCATCTCCAAAAGTAATAGATTTCCCCCAAACTTGAGCTCTTGAGTCAGGAGTCAGCGTCTGTCCCAAGACATGCATTATATCTCTTCAAGTAAGCTCAAAAAGTAGTCAGTCCTTTAAAGGCTTCTATGTACCTTTTGGATCCACTAAATAGTCTCAACCACAGTTGGTACTGTTTGAATTTCTACCTACATTGAGGCAACTCTTCCTGGAAGGGTACCCTGATTCTCAGCCTGTTCAGTTGGGAGCCCCAGATAAAGGGGCAAAGTACAAGAACAGGAGGCAGCTGAAGGTTTCACACCCAAATCTGTACCCTTAGGACATAAGTCTGGCATGTCTTACAGAGAGATAAAGAGTAAAACATGTGTCACTTCTTCCATTTTCCCTTATTTTCTACAGAACTGATCTAGTTGTTAAAACAGTAATAATTGAGCTCCTTCAACAGGTAAGCGTTCCCTGTCTTCCAAAGTATACCATGGCCATTCTGTATCACAGAAGAAGATCAGGAATGTCTTTTTTAAATTCTGGGGCTCAGACTTGTCCCAGTATTAAAATACATTGTAAAGGAATGGTTCTGGAAATGCTAGCTCCCATCTGTAAGAGAGAAAAAAGTGGCATCCACAACCATGGCTTTTTTCCACTGGAAGCATCCTTCCCTGCTCTTGATGGGGGTGTAGACAGACTTTGCACTGAAGCTTTCCTTCCCTGCTCAGACTTAGTCTGTCCCTTACTGATGCAGGCACCTTACTCACCCCTCCTGGTTCTACCACTGAGGTGAGGTGGAAATACACCAGGGGTAGACCTGACGGCACCTCAGACTGATTTAGTTCCATACCACCAACAACTTTGTTTGATTTGCCCTTTTCTCTGATGCCACCCGGCGTGGAGTAGAGTAGCTTTTTGGAATGTTTCTCAAGCTAGTACTACCAGGGGGAGCATCCATTTTACCCGTGCCCGTGCACATTCCCGAGTACAGTCTTAACTGCAGTAGAAATGGTGAGTTATAAAGGGATGAACAGCAACCAAGGTGTCTCTTCTGAGTGTCACCAATCCAGTAAATGTGACAGCAAAAGAGGTGGTGGAGGGTTGGCCAGTGAGGAAAAAGTGATTTTGTCCTTGAGCTTAGGGCCAATCCTTCGAGTTCATTTCCACAGATTCCACAAAAGGACTATTTAAGGAGTTGAAACAGAAACCACTGGAGGGTTTCCTCTGGTCCACTAAGAGCTAGTGCTACCAAAGGAAGAAGCCCATTGCATTTCCAATCTACCAGATCCTTCAATGCCCAATCTGTGTTCTCAAAAACCTCATGGTCACCAGCAATGCTTATATCCACATAGGTAGGAGACACAGCCATGACAAAGACTCAATTTTAGGCGCTGGCCCCTGAAGCAGGCAGCCAAGACCTCTAGCCTGAGAGACATTCCTGGAGCTAGAGTTCCGCCTCGATTCCAAATGTGCTCCTGTAACTTTTGGCTCCTAGAGAGGCTAGGCACTTCCATACTTGGGGTCTAAGTAAAAGAACACAGTAACAGCATTGACCACAAGTCCCTTGAAAGTCTATGATTCGACAGATTATCTTAGTAGTTCTAATTCCCCAGGCAATTACAAAATGGTCAAAGAGACCAGGAAAAGATGACAGAGAAGGGAGAGATCGGTCCACGTGCTTTGCCCGTCTCTGGCCGCTCCCCTTGCAGGGACACTGGGTGTCTCTTGGCATTGGCAGGTCAGTATGAAGCCCCGACAAGGGGCCCCTTTTGGGGGCTGCCTTCAGTCATTTCAAGGCTCTGCAAAACCACAGAGCAGGGTTCAACTCACTTCGCGCAGGGCACATCATCCATTCAAACAAGCATACCACAGAGTTAGTAAAGTAAAGCAGAAAACGTATGTATTGAGAAAGCAAAGACCTACAGCTCTGAGTGTTCTTACCTTGTCCTGAAGATCCTGGATGAGCCCCCAAGATGATAGTTTACAGTGAGCAGTGTTGGATTCTTGATCTCTGAAGAAGATTTAGCTTTGGGTCCAGGGACCAAGTTTGATCACTCAAGAGCTTTTGTGTAGCAGAGTTTTATTCAAGTGTGAAAGGGAGAGAGAAAGGTTCTGACATGGACATCAGAAAGGGGATGGAGAGTGCCCCCCTCTGTAGTGTTAGCAAGGGAGTTATATACTTTTTTCATTAGCTATTACAGTAAATCAAAAGAATGTCTCAAGGTTGTGAAGACCTTACTACAACCACTCCCATAATTTACATTTTAAGATAAGAGGATTAGCCAGAAGGTTTTCAGGAAGGAGAAACTGTCCTCAAGCAGGATATATCTTGTTGCATAATCCTTAGAGTTTAAACTGAGTTGTTGTGTAATCATCAGTTCTGGTCAGTTCAGTCAGTTCAGTTGCTCAGTCATGTCCGACTCTTTGCAACCCCATGAATTGCAGCATGCCAGGCCTCCCTGTCCATCACCAACTCCCGGAGTACACCCAAACTCATGTCCATTGGTGATGCTCTCCAGCCACTTCATCGTCTGTTGTCCCCTTCTCTTCCTGCCCCCAATCCCTCAAAGCATCAGAGTCTTTTCCAATGAGTCAACTCTTCGCATGAGCTGGCCAAAGTATTGGAGTTTCAGCTTTAGCATCAGTCCTTCCAGTGAACACTCAGGACTGATCTCCTTTAGAATTGACTGGTTGGGTCTCCTTGAGGTCCAAGGGACTCTCAAGAGTCTTCTCCAACACCACAGTTCAAAAGCATCAATTCTTCGGTGCTCAGCTTTCTTCACAGTCCAACTCTCACATCCATACATGACCACTGGAAAAACCATAGCCTTGACTAGACAGAACTTTGTTGGCAAAGTAATGTCTCTGCTTTTGAATATGCTGTCTAGGTTGGACATAACTTTCCTTCCAAGGAGTAAGCGTCTTTTAATTTCATGGCTGCAATCACCATCTGCAATGATTTTGAAGCCCCCCAAAAGAAAGTCTGACACTGTTTCCACTGTTTCCCCATCTATTTCCCATGAAGTGATGGGGCCAGATGCCATGATCTTCGTTTTCTGAATGTTGAGCTTTAAGCCAACTTTTTCACTCTCCTCTTTCATTTTCATCAAGAGGCTTTTTAGTTCCTCTTCACTTTCTGACATAATGGTGGTGTCATCTGCATATCTGAGGTTATTGATGTTTCTCCTGGAAATCTTGATTCCAGCTTGTGCTTCTTCCAGCCCAGTGTTTCTCATGATGTACTCTGCATAGAAGTGAAATAAGCAGGGTGACAATATACAGCCTTGACGTACTCCTTTTCCTATTTGGAACCAGTCTGTTGTTCCTTGTTCAGTTCTAACTGTTGCTTCCTGACCTGCATATATGTTTCTCAAGAAGCAGGTCAGGTGATCTAGTATTCCCATCTCTTTCAGAATTTTCCACAGTTTGTTGTGATCCACACAGTCAAAGGCTTTGGCATAGTCAATAAAACAGAAATAGATGTTTTTCCAGAACTCTCTTGTTTTTTCGATGATCCAGTGGAAATTGGCAATTTGATCTCTGGTTCCTCTGCCTTTTCTAAAACCAGCTTGAACATCAGGAAGTTCACGGTTCATGTATTGTTGAAGCCTGGCTTAGAGAATTTTGAGCATTACTTTACTAGCGTGTGAGATGAGTGCAATTGTGCGGTAGTTTGAGCACTCTTTGGCATTGTCTTTCTTTGGGATTGGAATGAAAACTGACCTTTTCCAGTCCTGTGGCCACTGCTGAGTTTTCCAAATTTGTTGGCATATTGAGTGCAGCACTTTCACAGCCTCATCTTCCAGAATTTGAAATAGCTCAACTGGAATTCCATCACCTCCACTAGCTTTTTCATAGTGATGCTTTCTAAGACCCATTTGACTTCACATTCCAGGATGTCTGGCTCTGGGTGAGTGATCACACCATCGTGATTATCTTGGTCATGAAGATATTTTTTGTACAGTTCTTCTGTGTATGCTTGCCACCTCTTCTTAATATCTTCTGCTTCTGTTAGGTCCATACCATTTCTGTCCTTTATCGAGCCCATCTTTGCATGAAATGTTCCCTTGGTATCTCTAACTTTCTTGAAGAGATTTCTAGTCATTCCCATTCTGTTGTTTCCGTCTATTTCTTTGCATTGATCGCTGAGGAAGGCTTTCTTATCTCTTCTTGCTATTCTTTGGAACTCTGCATTCAGATGCTTATATCTTTCCTTTTCTCCTTTGCTTTTTGCTTCTCTTCTTTTCACAGTTATTTGTAAGGCCTCCCCAGACAGCCATTTTGCTTTTTTGTATTTCTTTTCCATGGGGATGGTCTTGGTCCCTGTCTTCTGTACACTGTCATGAACCTCCATCCATTGTTCATCAGGCACTCTATCTATCAGATCTAGGCCCTTAAATATATTTCTCACTTCCACTGTGTAGTCATAAAGGATTTGATTTAGGGCATACCTGAATGGTCTAGTGGTTTTCCCTACTTTCTTCAAATTAAGTCTGAATTTGGCAATAAGGAGTTCATGATCTGAGCCACAGTCAGCTCCCAGTCTTGTTTTTGCTGACTGTGTAGAGCTTCTCCATCTTTGGCTGCAAAGAACATAATCAATCTGATTTCGGTGTTGACTATCTGGTGATGTCCATGTGTAGAGTCTTCTCTTGTGTTGTTGGAAGAGGGTGTTTGCTATGACCAGTGCGTTCTCTTGGCAAAACTCTATTAGCCTTTGCTCTGCTTCATTCTGTATTCTAAGGCCAAATTTGCCTGTTACCCCAGGTGTTTCTTGACTTCCTACTTTTGCATTCCAGTCCTCTATAATGAAAAGGACATCTTTTTTAGGTGTTAGTTCAAAAAGGTCTTGTAGGTCTTCATAGAACCGTTCAACTTCAGCTTCTTCATCATTACTGGTTGGGGCATAGGCTTGGATCACCGTGATATTGAATGGTTTGCCTTGGAAATGAACAGAGATCATTCTGTCATTTTTGAGAGTGCATCCAAGTACTGCATTTCAGACTCTTTTGTTGACTATGATGCCTACTCCATTTCTTCTAAGGGATTCCTGCCCACAGTAGTAGATATAATGGTCATCTGAATTAAATTCACCCATTCCAGTCCATTTTAGTTCACTGATTCCTAGATGTGAACATTCACTCTTGCCATTTCCTGTTTGACTACTTCCAATTTGCCTTGATTCATGGACCTAACATTCCAGGTTCCTATGCAATATTGCTTTTTACAGCATTGGACCTTGCTTCTATCACCAGTCACATCCACAACTGGGTATTGTTTTTGCTTTGGCTCCATCCCTTCATTCTTTCTGGAGTTATTTCTTCACTGATCTCCAGTAGCATATTGGCCATCTACTGACCTGGGGAGTTCCCCTTTCAGTATCCTATCATTTTGCCTTTTCATACTGTTCATGGGGTTCTCAAGGCAAGAACACTGAAGTGGTTTGCCATTCCCTTCTCCAGTGGACCACATTCTGTCAGACCTCTCCAACTTGACCCACCCATCTTGGTTGGTCCCACAGGGCATGGCTTAGTTTTATTGAATTAGACCAGGCTGTGGTCCGTGTGGTTAGATTGACTAGTTTTCTGTGATTATGGTTTGAGTTTCTGCCCACTGATGGCTCTTGCAACACCTACCATCTCACTTGGGTTTCTCTTACCTTGGACATGGGATATCTCTTCATGGCTGCTCCAGCCAAGTACAGCCACTGCTCCTTACCTTGGATGAGGGGTATCTCCTCACAGCTGCCCCTCCTGATCTTGAACGTGGCGTAGCTCCTTTTGGCCCTCCTGTGCTCTCGTTGGTAAATGATCAGCTTACAATGCAGGATACCCCAGTTGGATTCCTGGTGGGGCATATCCCCCTAGAGAAGGGATAGGCTACCTATGCCAGTATTCTTAGAATTCCCTGGTGGCTCAGACGGTAAAGAACCCGCCTGAAATGCAGGAGACCTGGATTCGATCCCTGGATTGGGAAGATCCTATGGTGATGGGAACTCCCACTCCAGTATTCTTGCCTGGAGAATTCCATGAACAGAGGAGCCTGTCATGCTATAATCCATGGGGTCCTACAGAGTAGGACCAACTGACCAACTTTCACTTTCACTTTCACCAGGGAAAACACACCCCCTTCCCTGATTGGTCCTGGGTATAACCAATCAGGCACATGCTGGCTCCGTCCCATATTTGCATAGGGCCAAACCTGGGAAAGCTCAGCTAGTAAAGCATCAGCCTACAATGCAGGACACCCCGGTTGGATTCCTGGGTCAGGCATATCCCCTGAAGAAGGGATAGGCTGCCTATGCCAGTATTTCTAGGCTTCCCTGGTGGCTCAGAAGAGAAAGAACCCGCCTGAAATGCAGGAGACCTGGGTTGGAAAGATCCCCTGGCGATGGGAACTCCTACTGCAGAATTCTTGCCTGAAGAATTCCATGAAAAGAAAAAAAACCTTTTATGCGACGAAGACTGAGGAATGTAGAGAAAAAAAAAAGACGCTTGTCCTTTCCTCCTCCTTGAGAATTCCAGACCTTTATCTCCGCTTTGAGGGCCCCAGACCCCTTTCTCCTCCTTGGGGACCCCGGACTTCTCATCAACCTGCCTAGGAACTGACTCTCTCACAAGGACTCCTGTATTCCCAATAAAACCTATAAAGACTACATTTGAAAGGTAGCTAAACTTCTTGTTTACCTCCACTCATAGTAATAACCTCTCAATATTGTATTTAAAGAGCCTGCTAGCCTTACGGATAATTAAATTAAATGACTCCAGGTTGAATTTTAGAGAAGTAAAGCAGAAAAACACATTAAGGCTATTCAGTGAGCTGAGAATGTAAAAAGAACTCTTTATGGAATGATAAAGAAAGGAATTTTAGTCTTACAGACTGCATGAGGAGTAGAGAGGGTCAGATTGAGTATTAGGAGGAAATTCCTGAATGTGCAGTTTTCACTTTTTATTAGCATTACTTCACCTGCCACACATGATGATAAACATTATTTGAAAATATAGGTTTTGTGGATGTAACAATTTATTTGGCCATTCCCATATTGGCAGGCACTAAGGCTTTTTCCTATCTCTGAATTGTTTCTATTGATAAACACCAGTACAAGTCATTTTATTAAATATATTTAAAGATGGACCTAGAGACTGTCATACAGAATGAAGTAAGTCAGAAAGAGAAAAACAAATACGTATTAACGTATATATGTGGAATCTAGAAAAACGGTACAAATGAACCTATTTGCAAAGCAGAAATGGAGACCCACAGAGAGAACAAAGAGGGGAAAGAGGGGAAACCAAGAGGGACACCAAGAGGGGAAAGAGGGGTGGGATGAACTGGGCAATTGGGGTTGACATCTATACACTACTTTGTATAAAACAGATAAGCAGTGAGAACTTACTATACAGCACAGGGAGCTCTACTCAATGCTCTGTGGTGACCTAAATGGGAAGGAAATCAAAATAAGAAGGGAAACATGCATACATATAACTAATTCACTTTGCTGTTCAGCAGGAACTAACACAACATTGTAAAGTGGCTATAAAATTTTTTTTAATGAAGATATTTTGATAATTTTTTTTTCTCTTTGAAAACTTCCTTGTTGCTACTGAAGATAGAAAGGAACATTTCATAATGATTAAATAGCCAATCATAATGACATATGAATCCTAAATGTCTGTGTACTTGACAGCATAACCTGAACAGATTAGCAAAAGCTGGCTGATGTAAAAGAGGAAATAGATAAATATAACAGCAGAGTGGTAGAATTTGAGACATCTATGTCAGTAACTGATACTGTAACAAACAGGAGAACATCCATGTGAGCTAAGAAAGAGACCTTGGTGCAGGACTGTTGAGGGATATGGAGGGTGTGCCCTCTGGACCTGCTCTAAATGATCTTGGATGTACTACTTTCTTTTTATTATGCATTATTTATGGGACTGCCCAGTCTATGACTTAGTAGATGAGACTGCCCAGCTCATGATAGGCAGTTTTGGTCACGTGGTGACTGGATAATATGACACTTGGTCTGGAGCGACATTTTGACGGTGAATAGATGACAGAGCTTTGCTCCAGAAATTCAAGGGTATGCAGCAACTCTTTAACTGCAGTTTGCTAGAGGCTCCACATGACATCTGTATCTCACACAGATACTTTTCTATGGAATTTTGTGGGGCATATGATCCAGGTGACCACATTTCTCATACTGCAACCTAGGCTACTGGATCTTCTAGGTCATCTGGTCCAAGTGACAGGTCTGCTTGGATGTAACCTAGATCAGTTACAGAGTCCCTTCTGGCTCTGGGACCCACTCAAAATCAGCAATCTACCATATTACCAATAAATGGGTCAAAACTAGAGGAGAATATAATGCCTCTGAAACTTAGGAGAGGTCTATTAAGTACTGTGCTTTGTTAGTGGTAGCATGTTCAAGGTACAAAAACCCATAAATTACTTTGAAAGCTATGTCCTAAAACTTTCCAGAGCATAAGACACCCTAAAAACTTCACCAAGGTGGCAGCCTTTAAATGTTTTACAGTTTTATCACTATTATTTTCTTCTCTCTGGAGCACATGTGATAATGAAAGCAGAGCCCTTGCCAATTTTTTCCTTCTTATCAGATTTAAGTAATGTGATAAATATAATGGACCAAAATGATCTTCTGAGGAATATCCAGACTGTTCATTTCCTTTTGGATTATATTATGAAGAAGCAGGAAAAGTAACATAATCTTGGTTAATGCAGTGGAATGTACATTATTGTCTATCTCACATGAATGTAAACTGCTGATTCTCCTTATAAGTGGGCATTGAAAACAATGCATTTGGTGATCCACAGCTGCATGAAATGGACCAGAGGATGTGATAATCTGCTCTACGAAAGATACTGCACTTAGCACAGCAGCAGCACTTGGAATTATGACCTAAATTTGTGTAAACCCACTGTCATTCATTAAGATCTGATCAGCTCTGGGGGGTTTTCCTGGTAGTCCAGTGGTTAAGAATCTGCCTGCCAGTGCAGGGGACACGGGTTCAGTCCCTGGTTTGGGAAGATTCCACGTGCCACAGAGCAACTGGGCCCATGTGCCACCACTCTGTGCTCCCCAACCAGAGGCCATGCAATGAGAAACACGAGCACCGCAATAAGAGATTAGCCCCTGCTCTCCGCACCTAGAGAAAGCCCGTGGGCAGCAAGGAAGACCCAGTGCAGCCAAAAATAAATAAATAAATAAGTTAAAAAAATTAAACTAATTAGTTTTAAAGGCCAGCTTTTTCAGGGGTCTGATTGGTGAGTTAAATGGGGATACGATGGGTACTTATGTGCATCATTTAAACTTTGAGAGTGGCACTAATCTTTGTTCATCCTGGGAAGCAATATTGTTTTTGGTTTACTCTCTTGGTTGCTGGAAGTGAGGAGGGGTAGTTTCAAAAACTTTCCTACTATGGCAAATCTTGTGCTACCAGTCAAGGAACCAATATAAGGATTTGACATTTTTGCATTGCAAAATGAAATTCCCTTATGTATTTTTTTAAATTGAGGTATAATTTTCATACAATAAATTCATTCTTTTAAAGTATACAATTCAAAAAATTTTGACAAATGTATAAAGTCAACTAACCATGATCAGAATCAAGATATGGAACATTTCTATCATTCAAAAACGTCCCTCATGGCCTTCTCATTCAATTGTCTGGACTTAGCTAGCCCCTGGGGCTTCCCAGGTGGCATTAGTGGTAAGGAACCTGCCTACCAATGCAGGAGACATAAAAGATGTAGATTCCATCCCTGGGTTGGGAAAATCCCCTGGAGAAGGGCATGGTAACCCACTCCAGTATTCTTGCCTGGAGAATCTCATGGATAGAGGAGCCTGGCGGGCTGCATATAGTCCACAGGGTCGGAAAGAGTTGGATATGACTGAAGCAACTTAGCACACATGCAAATAGCCCCTAGCGACCACTTGCTTGTTTTCTATCCCTACCTACTTGCCTTTTCTGGAATCTCACATAAATGTAATCATAGAGTATATATTCTTTACTGCATCACCTTTTTCATTTAGCAAAATACTTTTGAAATTGATTCTTGTTGTTACATGTATTAATAGTTAACCCTTTTTATTGCTGAGCTATATTCATTGGGATAACATTACCAAAATTTGTTTATTCATTCACTAGTTGACAAGTATTGGGTTGTTTTCAGTTTTTGATTATTTTGAAATAAGTTCCTATGAACACTCCTGCACAGATTTTTTAAAAATTTAATTTATTTATTTTAATTGGAGGCTAACTACTTTACAGTATTGTAGTGGTTTTGCCATACATTGACATGATCAGCAATGGGTGTACATATGCCCCCATTCTGAACGTCCCTTTCACATCCCTTTCTATCCCATCCCTTAGGGTTGTCTGGGTATACTGGCTTTGAGTGTTCTGTTTCATGCATTGAACTTGGACTGATTATCTATTTCACATACGGCAATATATATGTTTCAATGCTATTCTCTCAAATCATCTCACCTTCGCCTACTCCCACAGAGTCCAAAAGTCTGTTCTTTATAGTTCAAAAGTCTCTTTTGCTGTCTTCCATATAGGGTCATTGTTACCATCTTTCTAAATCCCATATATATGTGTTAATATACTGTATTGGTGTTTTTTTTTCTGACTTACTTCACTCTGTAGAATAGGCTCCAGTTTCATCCACCTCATTAGAACTCATTCAAATGCATTATTTTTAATAGCTTAGTAATATTCCATTGTGTATATGTACCACAGCTTTCTTAGCCATTCGTCTGCCAGTGGACATCTAGGTTGCTTCCATGTCCTAGCTATTGTAAACAGTGCTGCGATGAACATTGGGGTAAACGTGTCTCTTTCAATTCTGGTTTCCTAGGTGTATATGCCCAGCAGTGGGATTGCTGGGTTGAATGGCAGTTCTATTTCCAGTCTTTTAAAAAATCTCCACACTGTTCTCCATAGTGGCTGTACTAGTTTGCATTCCCATCAACAGTGTAAGAGGGTTCCCATTTCTTCACACCCTCTCCAGTAATTATTGTTTGTAGACTTTTTGATAGCAGCCATTCTGACCAGTGTGAGATGGTACCTCATTGTGGTTTTGATTTGTATTTCTCTGATAATTACTCTGATAATGCTCTGATGTTGAGCATGTTTTCATGTGTTTGTTAGCCATCTGTATGTCTTTTTTGGAGAAATGTCTGTTTAATTCATTGTATTGAGCTACAGGAGTTGCTTGTATATTTTTGAAATCAATTCTTTGTCTGTTGCTTTGTTTGTTATTTTCTCCCATTCTGATGGCTGTCTTTTCACCTTGCTTATAGTTTTCTTTGTTGTACAAAAGCTTTTAAGTTTAATTAGGTCCCATTTGTTTATTAGATGGGGAAACAGTGGAAACAGTGGCTGACTTTATTTTTCTGGGCTTCAAAATCACTACAGATGGTGACTGCAGCCATGAAATTAAAAGATGCTTACTCCTTGGAAGGAACGTTATGACCAACCTAGATAGCATATTCAAAAGCAGAGACATTACTTTGCCAACAAAGGTCCGTCCAGTCAAGGCTATGTCTTTCCCAGTAGTCATGTATGGATGTGAGATTTGGACTACAAAGAAAGCTGAGCACTAAAGAATTGATGTTTTTGAACTGTGGTGTTGGAGAAGACTGTTGAGAGTCCCTCGGACTGCAAGGAGATCCAACCAGTCCATCCTAAAGGAGATCAGTCCTGGGTGTTCATTGGAAGGACTGATGTTGAAGCTGAAACTCCAATACTTTGGCCACCTGATGCAAAGAGCTGACTCATTTGAAAAGACCCTGATTCTGGGAAAGATCGAGGGCAGGAGGAGAAGGGGATGACAGAGGATAAGATGATTGGATGGCATCACCGACTCAATGGACATGGGTTTGGGGGAACTCCAGGAGTTGGTGATGGACAGGGAGGCCAGGAGTGCTGTGGTTCCCGGGGTCACAAAGAGTTGGATACGACTGAGCGACTGAACTGAACTGACTATTTTTGCTTTTATTTCCATTACTCTGGAAAGTGGGTCATAGAGGATCCTGCTGTGATTTATGTCAGAGAGTGTTTTGCCTATGTTTTCCTCTAGGAGTTTTATAGTTTCTTGTTTTACATTTATATCTTTAATCCATTTTGAGTTTATTTTTTTGTATGGTGTTAGAAAGTGTTCTAGTTTCATTCTTTTACAAGTGGTTGACCAGTTTTCCCAGCACCACTTGTTAAAGAGATTATCTTTTCTCCATTGTATATTCTTGACTCCTTTGTCACCGATAAGGTGTCCATAGGTGCATGGATTTATCTCTGGGCTTTCTATTTTGTTCCATTGATCTATATTTCTGTCTTTGTGCCAGTACCCTACTGTCTTGATGACTGTAGTATAGTCTGAAGTCAGGCAGGTTGATTCCTCCAGTTCCATTCTTCTTTCTCAAGATTGCTTTGGCTATTTGAGGTTTTTTTGTATTTCCATACAAATTGTGAAATTATTTGTTCTAGCTCTGTGAAGAATATGGTTGGTAGCTTGATAGGGATTGCATTGAATCTATAGATTGGTTTGGGTAGTATACTCATTTTAGCTATATTGATTCTTCCAATTCATGAACATGGTATATTTCTGCGTCTATTTGTGTCCTCTTTGATTTCTTTCATCAGTGTTTTATAACTTTCTATATATAGGTCTTTTGTTTCTTTAAGTAGATTTATTCTTAAGTATTTTATTCTTTTTGTTGCAATGGTGAATGGAATTGTTTCCTTAATTTCTGTTTCTGTTTCCTCATTGCTAGTGTATAGGAATGCAAGGGATTTCTGTGTGTTGATTTTATATCCTGCAACTTTTACTATATTCACTAATTAGCTCTAGTAATTTTCTGACGGTGTCTTTAGGGTTTTCTATGTAGAGAGAGGATCATGTCATCTGCAGACAGTGAGAGTTTTACTTCTTTTCCAATTTGGATTCCTTTTATTTCTTTTTATTCTCTGATTGCTGTGGCTAAAACTTCCAAAACTATGTTGAATAGTAGTGGTGAGAGTGAGAACCCTTATCTTGTTCCTGACTTTAGGGGAAATGCTTTCAATTTTTCACCATTGAGTAATGTTTGCTGTGGGTTTATCATATATGGCTTTTATTATGTTGAGGTATGTTCCTTCTATGCCTGCTTTCTGGAGGTTGTTTTTTTTTTTTTTTTTTTTTTTTATCAGAAATGAATGTTGAATTTTATCAAAGGCTTTCTCTGCATCTCTTGAGATAATCATATGGTTTTTATCTTTCCATTTGTTAATGTGGTGTATCACATTGATTGATTTGCGGATATTGAAGAATCCTTGCATCCCTGGGATAAAGCCCATTTGGTCATGATGTATGATCTTCCTAACATGTTGTTGGATTGTGTTTGCTAGAATTTTGTTGAGGATTTTTTTCATCTATGCTCATCAGTGATATTGGCCTGTAGTTTTCTTTTTTTGTGGCATCTTTGTCTGGCTTTGGTGTTAGGGTGATGGTGGCCTCAGAGAATGAGTTTGTCAGTTTTACCTTCCTCTGCAATTTTCTGGAAGACTTTGAGTAGGATAGGAAGGAGAGTAGGAGAGCTCTTCTCTAAATTTTTGGTAGAATTCACCTGTGAAGCCATCTGGTCCTGGGCTTTTGTTTGTTGGAAGATTTTTTATTAAAACTTTTATTTCCATGCTCGTGGTGGGTCTGTTAAGATGTTCTATTTCTTCCTGGTTCAGTTTCAGAAGGTTACACTTTTCTAAGAATTCGTCAATTTCTTCCAAGTTGTCCATTTTATTGTCATATAGTTGCTTATAGGGAGAAGGCAATGGTAAACCCTCTCCAGTACTCTTGGCTGGAAAATCCCATGGACAGAGGAGCCTGATAGGCTGCAGTCCATGGAGTCGCGAAGAGTCGGACACGACTGAGAGACTTCACTTTCACTTTTTACTTTCATGCATTGGAGAAGGAAATGGCAACCCAATCCAGTGTTCTTGCCTGGAGAATCTCAAGGACAGCGGAGCTTGGTGGGCTGCCATCTATGGGGTCGCACAGAGTTGGATGCTGCTAAGTTGAAGTGACTTAGCAGCATCAGCAGCGGTTGGTTTTAGTAGTCTCTTATAATCCTTTGAATTTCTGTGTTGTCTGTTGTGATTTCTCCATTTTCATTTCTTATTTTCTTGATTTGGTTCTTATCGCTTTTTTCCTTGATAAGTCTGGCTAATGGTTTGTCTAAAATAAATTTATCTTCTCAAACAACCAGCTTTTACTTTTGTTGATTTTTCCTATAGTCTCCATTGTTTCTTTTTCATTTATTTCTGCCCTAATTTTTATGATTTCTTTCCTTCTACTAACCCTGGCATTCTTCATTTCTTCTTTTTACAGTTGCTTTAGGTGTAAAGTTAGGTTATTTATTTGATTTTTCTCTTGTTTCTTGAGGTAAGCTTGTATGGCTATGAGCCATCCCCTTAGCATTGCTTTTACTGAATCCCATAAGTTTTGGGTTGTTGTGTTTTCATTTTCACTCATTTCTATGCATATTTTGATTTCTTTTTTTATTTCTTCTGTGATTTGTTGGTTATTCAGAAGCATGTTGTTTAGCCTCCATAAGTTTGTATTTTTAATAATTTTTTCCCCTGTAGTTGACATCTAATCTTACCACATTGTGATCACAAAAGATGCTTGAAATGATTTCAATTTTTTTTTTTAATTTACCAAGGCTAGATTTATGGCCCAGGATGTGATCTATCCTGGAGAGTGTTCTGTGTGCCCTTGAGAAAAAGGTGAAATTCATTGTTTTGGGGTGAATGTCCTATAGATATCAATTAGGTCTAACTGGTCCATTGTATAATTTTAAGTTTGTGTTTCCTTGCTAATTTTCTATTTGGTTGATCTATCCATAGGTGTGAGTGGGGTGTTAAAGTCTCCCACTATTATTATGTTACTGTTAATTTCCCCTTTCATACTTCATATGTAAGGCATTTGCCTTACATATTGTGGTGCTCCTATGCTGGGTGCATATATATTTATAATTGTTATATCTTCTTCTTGGATTGATCCTTTGATCATTATGTAGTGTCAGAAAGGCATCTATTTCTGCTTTATTTACTATGCCAAATCCTTTGACTGTGTGGATCACAATAAACTGTGGAAAATTCTGAAAGAGATTGGAATACCAGACCACCTGATCTGCCTCTTGAGAAATCTGTATGCAGGTCAGTAAGCAACAGTTAGAACTGGACATGGAACAACAGACTGGTTCCAAATAGGAAAAGGAGTCCCTCAAGTCTGTATATTGTCACCCTGTTTATTTAACTTATATGCAGAGTACATCATGAGAAATGCTGGACTGGAAGAAACACAAGCTGGAATCAAGAGTGCTGGGAGAAATATCAATAACCTCAGATATGCAGTGATACCACCCTTATGGCAGAAAGTAAAGAGGAACTAAAAAGCCTCTTGATGAAAGTGAAAGTGGAGAGTGAAAAAGTGGGCCTAAAGCTCAACATTCAGAAAACGAAGATCATGTCATCTGGTCCCATCACTTCATGGGAAATAGATGGGGAAACAGTGGAAACAGTGTCAGACTTTATTTTTCTGGGCTCCAAAATCACTGCAGATGGTGACTGCAGCCATGAAATTAAAAGATGCTTTCTCCTTGGAAGGAAAGTTATGACCAACCTAGATAGCATATTCAAAAGCAGAGACATTACCAACAAAGGTTCGTCTAGTCAAGGCTATGGTTTTTCCTGTGGTCATGTATGGATGTGAGAGTTGGACTGTGAAGAAGGCTGAGCGCCAAAGAATTGCTGCTTTTGAACTGTGGTGTTGGAGAAGACTCTTGAGAGTCCCTTGGACTGCAAGGAGATCCAACCAGTCCATTCTGAAGGAGATCAGCCCTGGGATTTCTTTGGAAGGAATGATGCTAAAGCTGAAATTCCAGTACTTTGGCCAGCTCATGCGAAGAGTTGCCTCATTGGAAAAGACTCTGATGCTGGGAGGGATTGGGGGCAAGAGGAGAAGGGGATGACAGAGGATGAGATGGATGGATGGCATCACTGACTCGATGGATGTGAGTCTGGGTGAACTCCGGGAGTTGGTGATGGACAGGGAGGCCTGGCGTGCTGCGATTCATGGGGTCGCAAAGAGTCGGACACGACTGAGCGACTGATCTGATCTGATCTGATCTGAGTGTCCTTCTTTGTCTCTTTTCACAGCCTTTGTTTTAAAGTCTATTTTATCTGATATGAATATTGCTACTCCTGCTTTCTTTTGGTCTCCATTTGCATGAAATATCTTTTTCCAGCCTTTCACTTTCAATCTGTATGTGTCCCTTGTTTTGAGGTGGGTCTCTTGTAGACAGCATATATAGGGGTCTTTTTTTTTTTTTTTTTTTTTTGTATCCATTCAGCCAGTCTTTGTCTTTTGGCTGGGGCATTCAACCTATTTACATTTAAGGTAATTATTGATAAGTATGATCCTGTTGCCATTTACTTTATTGTTTTGGGTTCGAGTTTATACACCCTTTCTGTGTTTCCTGTTTAAAGAAGATCATTTAGCATTTGTTGGAGAACTTGTTTGGTGGTACTGAATTCTCTCAGCTTTTGCTTGTCTGTAAAGCTTTTGATTTCTCCTGCATATTTGAATGAGATCCTTGCTGGGTACAGTAATCTGGGCTGTAGGTTATTTTCTTTCATCACTTTAAGTATGTCCTGCCATTCCCAGCTGTTATCCTTGTGGGGATCCCCTTGTGTGTTATTTATTGTTTTTCCCTTGCTGCTTTTAATATTTGTTCTTTGTGTTTGATCTTTGTTAATTTGATTAGTATGTGTCTTGGGGTGTTTCCCCTTGGTTTCCTGTTTGGGACTCTGGTTTTCTTGGACTTGTGTGGCTATTTTCTTCCCCATTTTAGGGAAGTTTTCAACTATTATCTCCTCAAGTATTTTCTCATGCCCTTTTTGTCTTCTTCTTCTGGGACTCCTATGATTCAAATGTCGGGGCATTTAACATTGTCCCAGAGGTCTCTGAGGTTGTCTTCATTTCTTTTAATTCTTTTTTCCTCCCTGCTTCATTTATTTCCACCATTCTATCTTCCACATCACTTATCTTCTGCCTCAGTTATTTTACTGTTGGTTCCTTCCAGACTGCTTTTGATCTCAGATATTGCATTATTCATTATTGATTGACTCTTTAAACATTTCTTGCATCTTCTCAGTCCTTGTCTCTAGTCTACTTACCTGTAACTCCATTTTGTTTTCAAGATTTTGGATCGTCTTGACTATCAGTATCCTGAATTCTTTTTCAGGTAGACTCCCTATCTTCTCCTCTTTGGTTTGGTTTGGTGGGCATGTATCATGTTCCTTTTACTGCTGACTATTTCTCTGCCTTTTCATTTCGTTTAGATTTTTGTGTTTGGGGTAGCTTTCTGTAGGCTGAAAGTTTGTAGTTCCTGTTTTTTCCACAAAAAAGGTTGCTCCCTGTGGGTGGGGTTGGATTAATGACTTCTCAAGGTTTTCTGGTTAGGGAAGCTTGCATCTGTGTTCTGGTGGGTGGAGCTGGATCTCTCCTCTCTGGAGTGCAATGAAGTGTTCAGTAGTGAATTTTGGGGTGTCTATGGATTTCACATGACTTTGGGAGGCCTGCATATTAATGCTTACGGTTATGTTCCTGCATTGCTGGAGAATTAGTGCGGTATGTCTTTCTCTGGAACTTGTTGGCTCTTGGGTAGAGCTTGGTTTCAGTGTAGGTATGGAGGCTTTTGGATGAGCTTTTGTCGATTAATGTTCCCTGGAGTCAGGAGTTTTCTTGTGTTCTCAAGTTTTGGATTTAAGTCTCCTGCCTCTGGCTTTCAGTCTTATTCTTACAGTAGCCTCAGGACTTCTCCATCCATACAGCACAGATGATAAAACATCTATGTTAATGGTGAAAAGATTCTCCACAGTGAGGGACACCTGGAGAGGTTCACAGAGTTACATGGAGAAGAGGAGGAGAGAGATAGAAGTGACCAGGTGGAGAAGAGAGGGAGTTAAGAGAGGAGAGATCAATATACCCAGTAATCAGTTCCCCAAGTATTCTCCACAGCCCAGAAAAACCAGAGTGATTCACAGAGTTATGTAGAGAAGAGTAGGGGGAGAGAGGAGACTGAGGTGACCTGGGGGAGAAAAGGGAGAGTCAAAAGGGGAGAGAGCAATCAAGCCAGTATTCACACCCCTAAGTAAAAATAGGTACTGAAGATTAGATTCTTAAAGGTACAAAATTGATAACAAATACCAAAAATCAAAAATTAAAAAGCTAGAGTAGAGGTTTGACTCTCAAAAATACAATATTAAGACTACAAAACAAAATCAATCACAAAACTTATAAAAAGTATGAAATTTGCATTAAAAATAGGGTCTCTTATTTTGCAAGATTTAATAGTAGGTTATAAAAATGAAAATTAAAGGAGTAATAAATAACTTTAAAATTTTTAAAAATGATAATAGTAAAAATATATCTAGGAAATTCTCTGGAGCTGTTGAGGGCAGTGTGGGGTCAGTTCAGTTTCAGATAGTTCCTTGCTCCAGCTTATACTTGTTCTCAAGGTCTATAGGCCCTTTCCAATGCTTAGTCAATGTTAACTACAGAGTTTTAATCTGTTGCACCTGTCACTTCCAGAGCAGTTCTCTCTTTTTTGTTTATTTTGGCTTCCACTGTTTGCAAGTCTCTTCAGTGTCTAATTTCCACCCTGACACAAGGGGAAAGGTGGTCACTTATTTAGGCTCACTTGTTCAGTTCTGTTGTGGGGAGGGAGGAACACTGCAAACACACATCACTGGCGTGTGCAAAGAGTGCTTGCAGTGTATATGGACCACACTGGGTTTGCCCCAGTTCATGGCAGTGTGTACTTCCCCTGCACTGCTCAAGCTCCAGGTTCCTGAAGCCTGCTCTGCAGGGGTGCTGTCCAAATTGGGCCCTGCGTTTCATGCACTTCCCAGGTCTAAGCTGCTCAGGTTCAGGCTCTCAGGTACTCCACAAAGGCACAGACACGGTTGGGCCTGTGTTTTGTGCCCTACCCAGTTCCGAGCAGCTCAGGCAACCATGTGCTTGGCAAGCGCACCTTCCCAGGTGGGCTGTGAGTCTTAATCACCACCCGCTCCTGGCCACTTGGTTTCCTGGGTGCGCCATGAGAGTGCCATCTCAGGTGCCGTGTGTCTCCTCTGGGGAGCTGATCTCAGGCTGCAACCCTCCTGGTAGATGTCAACCGTCTAGGATTCCAGGAAGACACGGTTAGCAACTGGAAGCCTGCTCACAGTTTGGTGGAGGATGCCAGTCTCTGGGGTCGAAACTGCCCCTTGCCTTCCAGCTCTGGCTATTGCTCGCCTGCCTCTCTGCCTCCGGTGGGGGGCTGGGCTGGTCTGCAGCCAGCTAGCGCTCCTTTGGTGTTTGTGCAATCCTTTGTTTTTGTGAGTGGGCCAGTCTGCGCCTTAGGTTAGAGCTTTTTGCGGGAAAGTCCTCTCTCTCTTTTTTTCTCTCTCTGGCTATCCCACAGTTTGGGTTGCTGTCTCACGTTAGCTCCCCCAGATTGTCCTCAGGGCATTCAGGCCTGGTCCTTACCCTAAGCAATGCAGCCTGTGCCTCCCTGTCCAGCCCCCGCTTGATGGTGGCGGATGAGTGTCTGGGCTAGTTCTGCACTGGGAGTTGTGGTTAGGTGCATATTCTGTGGGGTTTTTTTTTTCCCTCCCGGTTATGTTGCTCTCTAAGATCCCAAAACTCCCCACAGGCTTGCCATTGAGAGGGTTTCCTGGTGTTTGGAAACTTCTCCTCTGACATGACTCCCTTCCCAGGATGGGTCTCCTTCCCTTACTCTTTTGTCTCCCTTTTTGTCTCTCATATTTTGTCCTACCTCCTTTTGAAGAGAATGGGCTGCCTTTCTGGGTGCCTGGTGTCCTCAGCCAGTGTTCAGAAGCTGTTTTGTAGAAGTTGCTCAGCATTCACATGATCTTTTGATGAATTTGTAGGGGAGAAAGTGGTCCCCCCATCCTATTCCTCTGCCATCTTAGGACCAGCTCTAGAATTTTGTTTTTGATGGAGTTCATTTTATCAGTTTTTTATTTTAGCCTTTCTCCTTTTAGTGCTCTACTTATAAAATTCTGACCTTCCCTAATCTAGGTTGTAAAGATTATCTTCTATATTTTATTCTAGTATTATAGACTTAGCATCTATATTTAAGTCTATGGTGCATTATGATTTAATTTTCATGTGTGATATAAAGATCAAGGTCCTATTTTTGGTACTTGGGTATTCAGTTGGTTTGGAAGCATTTGTTTGAAAGATTGTCCTCTCCCTTTTTAATTATGTCACCATATTGGTCAATACACAGAGATCTTTTTGGCACAGTGTTCCAGAGTGAAACAAAAGACTTAAGCATCTGAACAGGGGTACAGATCTTTTCACTGATTTCATAGACATTTTACCCAAAGGCTGGTAAATGGAAGAATAGTTTTCTTTACCCCTCCTTAACCATGGGCTTCCCAAGTGGCTCAGTGGTAAAGAATCACCGAGCAACCAGAATTTGTGTGGCTGCCATTTCTCTCTTACTTACCAGCTCTTTCTCTTCATCATGGTGATTAATAATCAACCTTTGGGAATTGGGCTTCCCTGCTGGCCCAGACAGTAAAGAATCTACCTGCCAATACAGGAGACACAGGTTCAATCCCTGGGTCAAGAAGATTCCCCTGGAGATGGGAATGGCAACCCACTTCAGTATTCTTGCCTAGGAAATCCCATGGACAGAGGAGCCTGGCAGGCCTCAGCCACTGGGGTCCAAAGGAGTTGAAATGGCTTAGCAATGAAATAACAACAGTCTTAATAATTAAAGAGTCAGGAATAGTATTATTTGTTCTTCATTGACATATTAGGAGCATGTGTAACATCAAATTTAGGAAAAGTCATATGGATATTGGCCAAATAACTATAACCAAAAGTCAGTGAGTATGATTTATTTTTGATGGCATAATGATAATCACTGTTTTGCTACAGAGTAACTAGGGAAAACAGGAGAACAGTATATATAAATAACCCATGGTGAGGCCATTTTAACACAACCAAATAATCAGTTTTTCCTCTTGACTATTAATTTTCTTCTGTCATATTTCCCTCAGTATCATACACTGTTTCATCTGTGTGTTTTTTTTAAACCATGCTCACATTAACATACCTATAAAATTAAATGTCTGTATCTTGAAAGATATCAGTGGCCTCAGTATCATACACTGTTTCATCTGTGTGTTTTTTTTTAAACCATGCTCACATTAACATACATATAAAATTAAATGTCTGTATTTTGAAAGATATCAGTGGCCTGCATTCATTGGTTCCCAAACCTGAAAGCTCTACAAGTGAAATACCTTAAGAATTTTTGAGCTTCCCTTTCTTTCTAATACCTGGCTGGAAGAAGAAGTGTTGGAGGCAGAAGAAACACTTTGGTCACGAGGCTGTGATGAATGGAATTTGGGAAGCTCAGATAATAAAGGGGAAGCAACAGAGTATGATGAGGGTGACCACTGTAACCATGACATTTGGGAGTAAGAGGAAAAGACAAAAAGGAGAGGGGCTGTGTTTAAGGGAGAATTAGGTCAGGAATACAGGTGAGGAACTCTGTTGTTCTTCCTGATCCAGCGCTCTTGAGGGTCAGTTTGGGGCATGATAAAATGTCATGGACTTGCAGCTGATTCTAACTACACCTAAAAGCCCTTTAACATGACAAAAAGTCTTTCATCCCACTAGTGAAAATAAAAGTTTTAAAAATATAAATATTTGATATAGCTAGATTGGCCTAAATGTATTATGTGCTTAGTCATTCAGTTGTGTCCAATTCTTTGTGACCTCATGAGCTGGAGTCCACCAGGCTTCTCTGCCCATGGGATTTTCCAGACAAGAATACTGGAGTGGCTTGCCTTTTCCTTCTCCAAAGTATACTATAGTCAACTTATGAATGAGGATCCCAGGAATATTCTTCTTTTGATGAAAGAAACTAGCTACAAAACAGGGACATGTGAAAGGTTGAATAGGGTTGAGGTCAAGTCTCAGAAAGGAAAAGAGAACAGATACAGGGTGGGGCCGTACCGAGACATGAAGAACCACAATAATGCTTCAGAACTTGGGTGCTTCAGAATGCAAAGTGCATTCCCACTGCTATCTCATTTTGTTTTGGCAGCAACTTCCTCAGAGAAGGCAATGGCACCCTACTCCAGTACTCTTGCCTGGAGAATCCCAGGGACGGCAGAGCCTGGTAGGCTGCCATCCATGGGGTTGCACAGAGTCGGACATGACTGAAGCGACTTAGCAGCAGCAGCAGCAGCAGAAACTTCCTGGAGTTGGAGGAACCACTCCAGTTTACACAAGAAGGAAAGGAGACTTGAAGACATTGAGTGGCTGGTCAGTCATTACAACCATGGTGATGGGTAAGAAACTGAAACCCAAGCATCTGGCTCAAAACCTAAGCTGTCACTCTGCTGTGTCTTCACTGTCTTTGGCTTTATGATTATTGGACACACTTCATTTGCAAGAGACTATCACCAACCTTCAATGGTGCACTAAAAATTACATTATAGTGTTCAACTGTTAAACTTCAGAAAAAAAATACAAGTGTTAAATGATCTCATCCAACTTAGCAATAAATAGAAAGCCATATTACACTGACTGCACATGGAGAAGGCTTTTAGATAAAAAGCAAGTCTTTAACTTTTGTTCAAAATAATTTTCAGATTCAGCTATGAATAGCATGAATTATGAAGACAGTTATAATTAATGCCCACTGCCTAAACCAGAATTCTCCGAAAGTTCAGAATTAAAGAGGGTAAGGTGTCGTTTGAGATGTTTCTTCTCTTCAGGTTGTTCACACAACTTGACTTCAATATTGCCATCACTGAAGGCTTCTCCTTTGGTCTCCTCAACTGGGTTCCCTTTCCGGGAAAACACTGCTTTCTTCTGCATCATCGTAATCCCTGAATTTCCATGCCTTCGTGCTGGGGATAAGGTTTCTTTTACAATGCAATAACAAACTGCAGATAAAAAATTCTTTTTGAAGTTTTCATTCATAAATGCATAAACAATTGGATTACAGATGGAATTGGAGAATCCAATTATTTGCACTATAGCAAAAATCATCTTGATTGTAACATCGTCATATTCCTTCTCCAAGTTGCCTGAAATAAAAAAATAATCCTTTAGAATGGACATTTGTTTGAATGAATATAAAACAACATTTTTGTTTATCTTCCATCTTTATGAAACAGTTACACTTGTACAACTATGTAAAATTCTCTGTGAAAAATTCTCCAAGACTTTGGGGAGAGCCATCTGATGTCTGAAGAAGAGGACTCATTGTGATGAGTCCTCCTTGTTAAAGAATCTAGGGTTACAAGCCCAGCACATGTTAGAGGGCTTATTGCATTTCAACATGATTTCAAGCTTCACATAAACTGGAAGATGCAGTCACCCTTCAAATGTCCACTTGTCTTACAGAAACAAATCATCTGAGAACCATGTTAAGGCTCAGATTATCAGAGATGATATATTAAAGATCTAGCTGAAATCCTGGGTGTTATTAAATTCATGTGGTTCACGTGTGGGTTCCAAATAGGGAACACTCACAGGATGTCACACTTCTTCCAAGGTTTAAATGATTTAGGGAGACCAGAAGGCATAGCATGGGAGATGCATCTCAAACATTTTTCTTTATTTTCTATAATTACTAAAGCTTTGATCAAACTCATATATAATTACCCATCACATAATGATCTGGTTATCTTGTAAATTTGAAAGAAACCTAGTAAATGTTTGAGATTTGATTACCCAAGTGAATGGCTAAATATTTCAATGATTCACTGTCCATTCTATCAGGGAATGAACCAAAACTTCCATCAAGTGAGAAGGACAGTCACTCACTGTATTCCATCATCATGTGAACAATGTGGAAAGGTGCCCAGCACACAGCAAAGAGAGCCACCACTGTCACCATCATAACGACAGCTCGCTTCTTCTTCCTGGGTCCATAAGGATACACTGTGTCAGTTAACTTTTCCTTGGCAGATGTGTCAAGTTTAGACCTCTCAGTGATAATTTTCAAATGTAAATGAAGCTTGTGTATGCTCAGTCTCTTCAGTTGTGTCTAACTCTTTGTGACCCTAAGGACTGTAGCCCACCAGGCTCCTCTGTCCATGGGATTCTCCAGGCAAGAATACTGGAGTGGGTTATCATGCCCTTCTTCAGGGGATCTTCCCAACTCATGGATCGAACCTCTGTCTCTTGCATCTCCTGCACTGCAGGTGAATTCTCTACCACTGAGCCACGAGGGAAGCCTCTAATGAAGCTCATAACAAGCTAACTAACTGTGAGCTGTTTATCATCCTTCCCCATCGTTACTATCCTCATCCCTATATTTCTAATATTACAAATATCCTTAAGATATGTGCTCATTATGAGCCTAGCAGCATGCTGGATGCTTGGCACAGATTAGTCTTCCTGACAAGCCATTGGACAGAAGCAGGAACTGAGGCACAGAGAAGGTTACTGCTAAGTCTCTTCAGTCATGTCCGACTCTGTGCGCGCCCATAGATGGCAGCCTACCAGGTTCCTCCGTCCCTGGGATTCTCCAGGCAAGAATACTGGAGTGGGTTGCCATTTCCTTCTCCAATGCATAAAAGGGAAAAGTGAAAGTGAAGTCACTCAGTTGTTTCCGACTCTTCGCGACCCCATGGACTGCAGCCCACGAGGCTCCTCCGTCCATGGGATTTTCTGGGCAAGAGTACTGGACTGGGTTGCCATTGCCTTCTGCTCAGAGAAGGTTAAGTAACTTGCAAAGTCAGATGGCTTTGCAGATCAGAAAGTTGAGAATTTAAACGATAAAGTTTAGTTTGGATTTAAATGTAGGCAGTCTAACTTCAGTGCCAAAGCTCTTATTCATTTTATATCAAAAAACACTCATGCCTGTGATAGAAAAATATGGGAAGTCCTCAGGACAGAATTAAAATGTAATCTTCCATTATATAATTAAATAATATGATTAACCAGGGATTCAGAGTTTTCTGTATTAGTCACGATTAACGTCTGCAAGAGATCTGCGCATTTTCAAATTTTAACGAGTCGCATTCATTATTATCTCAACGTGTTAGCCTTTTCTTCGGAGGAAAAGAGAGCTAAATCAGCAATAGTCCCAAGATGCTGAACAGCGTAGCACCCTGTACATGGAGCCGTAGTACGTCTTTATACAAATCGGGCACTAGAGGTCGCTGCACACTTCAAGAAATGATAAACCGCCACACCACTAGACTTCTAAGCTGGTGCCATGCAGTGTAGCTTATAAAATAAACCAAATGGCCCACAAGTACCGTAGCAGTAATTGTGTTTTTAAATTTCTGTTAGTCCATATGATCAGAAAGTAAAGCCCTTAGGTAAGAATAACATATAAAATAATTAAATTATTTTAATTTTTAATAATTAAATTATTTTAAATTAAATAAATAACATACTCTCACCTCCAAAGGACTTTCATATGTATCATCTCACTCTTTTTAGCATCATTCTTTGGGTATGTATGTGTGTGTTAGTTGCTCAGTCGCGTCGACTCTTTGCGACCCCATGGACTGCAGCCCACCAAGCTCTTCTGTCCATGAGATTTTCCAGGCAAGAATACTGGAGTGGGTTGCCATTCCCTTCTCCCAATCCAGGGATTGAACCCAAGTCTCCTGCATTGCAGGCAGATTCTTTACCAACTGAGCCAGCCATCAGGGAAGCCCCAAAATAAAATATAAGATAACAATTTAAAATAAATAACATACTCTGGTTTCCAGAGTATTTTTATACATATCATCTCAAATCTTTTAGCATCATTACTTGTACAGGAGGAAGTATGGATGGATATTTTGATGCTTTCTAGTACATATGAGGAAAGTCAGGGGCTTGGGAGTAAGGAGATTTATCTACATCAAGTGGCTGGGGAGTAGCAGAAAGGAGAGAGTCACAACAATTTGCATCAACATGCAGATGAAAATATAACAATTAAAAAATTTTCAGGCAATTATCTGTAACAGTGACCTCCCCCTCTAACTTGGGAGCTGGTGATCTTGCTCTTTCTTTCTGTCATATGTAAAATAAAAAGTTCAAAGTCAGCGCATGTGCGCGACATAAATTACCAATGACACTTTGATTACATTATCCAGGCATCTGAGATCTCTGGCTACTGTCTCTAAAACAGGTGAATGTTTTAAACAGGTGAATGTTCCATGCAACACACCTGGCTATTTTTGACATTTCTTTTCCATGAATAGTTCGAAGCACAGAGCCATCCCCAACTCTTTTCTTTATCCAAAGTTCATAGCCAATCTTACTGTACAGGATAAGCATCACCATGAGAGGCAGGAGGAAAAGGATGACAAGGATGAAGGTGGTGTAGATTTTCTGGTGCACAGGGCTGCTCCACTCTTCCAAGCAGCACACATGTTCTTTCTCATATAAGAAGTCATACTTAATCTTTAAAATAAGTATAATTCAGTTAGAAGAGCCAGAGGCAGCATCAAAGCACACAAAGCAACCAAGTCTACTGTCAGGCAGGCTTCTCAGAGCCTCACATGTTTACTGTGGGTACATATTTCAAATGAGATACAATTTTGCTTCTTCTTTTGTTGTGAAGTGTGCTTTCTCGCCTTCACTGCTTAGATACTTGACAGTTTGATATTTTCTTTTCGATTTTAAATGGAATCGAGGTTCATAGCCTGTTCACTTTAAAAAAAAAATCTTTTCCACCTTCTTACATGATAGTCAAGGAAATGGCAACCCACTCCAGTGTTCCTGCCTGGAGAATCCCAGGGATGGAGGAACCTAGTAGGCTGCTGTCTATGGGGTTGCACAGAGTCAGACATGACTGACATGACTTAGCAGCAGCAGCAGCATTAAATTTTCAGTTGAGTGAAAGAAAGAACACTAGAATGACCAAAGTATGTATGAAAAAAATATTTTATTCTAGCATGCCAGCTGGTTATGCTGCATGCATACTCCATCACTTAGTCACAGCTGACTCTTTGCAACCCTCTGGACTGTAGCCCACCAGGCTCCTGTGTTTATGGGATTTCCCAGGCAAGAATCTTGGAGTGGGTTGCCATTTCCTTCTCTAGGGGATCTTTCCAACCCAGGGATCAAACCCTGTCTCTTGCATCTCCTGCACTGACAGGCAGATACTTTATCACTGTGCCACATGGGAAAGCAACCAGCTAGTTTGCTGTTACATGATTTTGCTTCCTCAATTGTTGATGAGATCAGTTTTGACAAGGCATCAGACTTCTTCCAATTGAATAAGTACCAAAAACATGCATTTTGTTTCTGAACTGAAATTCTGTATTTTGCTACTGCTGTTTCAGATTGTAGTGATCATGCTGTTCACAAAGATTTTAGAGAGGAAACTTGTAGCTTTTAGATTTTGAGATGAATGAGAAATTAGAATCTGAACTATTGCCAGTGTACTAATATTCAGACCCAATTATAAGCCTTTGACGTATATATTATACAGAAAGGCAATTTCTATTTATAAGTACTATTTCTAAGAGACTGACTTATGAGTTCAAAAATTAATAATAACAATTACAATTTGTTGCTGTTGTTTAGTCGCTCAGTCACGTCCAACTCTTTTGCGAGCCTATGTACTATAGCCTGCCAGGCTCCTCTGTCCATGGGATTTCCCAGGCAAGAATACTGTACTGGAGTGGGTTGCCATTTCCTTCTCCAGGGGATTTTTCTGATCCAGGGATCAAACTCATGTCTCCTGCATTGGCAAGTGGATTGCTTACAACCAAGCCACCAGGGAAACCATAGAAAATGCTAATATGAGAAAAATTAAACATTTACAGTACATTCAAAAGTCATATATCTGGATAATAGGAATTAAAGTTAGAGAATTGATCAAAATTCTTGTCATCTGAGTCACTCTGGAGCTTTACAGATGAGGAACATTTAAGTCTTAACACATATTTCGGCCTCCATTCCCAGAGTATTATCACCAATTTTCAAAGCCAATTGAATGGCGGGGGCGGTGGGTGGGAAGCTTTCTGGTATTGTTATCAAAAGTATGACAATTCAAGTTTTGATCTAGGCATTACTTTTCAAATGCAATGAGGAATGAAAGTATTAAACAATAACTTCAAGGTCTGTACTCCCTGGGAAGAGGATATGAAGGTGAAGCTCATTCTGACTCATGTAAGCAGAGCCCACAGGGCCTAAAACCATGGGGGTCACATATTGATGCGTTCTAAAGCATAAGGAGAGGCTGACAGCCTCTGAACTATGCACTTTCCCCTGGGGACAAGCAGAGACCTTCTTGTCTCTGAGAAGAGACAAGAGGGTGTGCTCAGATGGTTTCATGGGAACCAATTTCAGACCTTCTATGTCTAAACTCACAATTCTCCAAAAATCTCACGGCCTAAGAGAATGTGTGGGGTGGGGTTGAAGTGTCATGCTGGGTCTACATTCCCAGTTCCTTTTTCATAATCCCCCTCCTTTCAGTCTCCACAAGTCCTATCTCTCACCCAACTGCAATCTCACTCTGGACCACCAAAATAAGAGGTAGTCCAAACTACGGATGTCAGTGAAGCCCCCTTGATCAAGGCACCATAAATCCAGGACAGGGTTTTGTGCCTTTCCCTGTATTAAATGGATTTCTGTTCAGGGGAAACTTGACATTAGAAAAAGAAAAAAAGGTGTTTTGACAGTTGATGAGATGTGAATTCCCATTATCTGCATAGTAAAGGGCAGAAGTGATGACAACTTTAACTTAACCACCTTGTTGCTTCCAGCCCCTGAAAGCTGTCAGATACATCACTCCTGGGAGAGAGCGCAGCAGGAGCAGAGCAAAGACAACATCAGTGCAAATGGTGACATCACTGGCACTTCATTTCAGCCGGCCGAGGAATTAAAGCGTCTTGCATGCTTGCACTCTTGCTAATACAATTTAGGAGGGAGAAGGTGGCCGTGGGAGAGCGTATTAATACATTTATTTGACTTGAAAAATGAAATCATACTTTTTCTTGACAGAAAGCAAATCTGATTTGGCTGATCCGGCTGACAGAGGGAACTGGTTTTGCCAATTAGATTTAATTAATTTTCTACAAAATAAATGAGTTATATTTTAAAATATATTTAAAGCATATGATAAAATAATTTTATTTTTAAAAATGGACATATCTCCTTGTGTTCTGTGAGCCAGAATTAGACTCCCTATGGGAACTGGGTTGGGTTATTTTTAAAGGTATGGGTTTCCTGCTGGAAATAAGGGCAGCCTCAGAGAAAGGAGTTGGCCACGTCCAGCTGTGTGTGAAAGCTTAAGGAAGGGAGTAGCCATTGGAAGCCCCAGGGATATTATTTGTGAGGAACCCATGAAATAAAGAATCAATCATGAGAAACAGTAATATGCAGAATAAGGGGATCAAAGCTCCTCTCCATACCCTAGGATTCTAGGCCTAAAATGGCTCAAACTGGGGAAAGGGAGATATCTTAAATTGATTTGAAAGTATGGACTTGAGGGATTGTGACACTGGACTGGATATTTTGATAAGGGAACTAACAATATTCAGTGACCAGTTACTGTTCTTGTGACTGAAAATGACCGGAGGAATTTTATTCTCTGAATGACCACAAGAGTTACAGGACCCATTCAAGGCTTCATCCATCACATTTTTAGAGGTGGTAAGAGAGAATAAAACTGCCTTCTGTTGTTACCTGTGCACTCAAGCTCATTTATATACAGGTTGCATCGAACATCAAAGTGAAAAGTGAAAGGGTCAGTCTCTCAGTCGTATCCGACTATGCGACCCCACGGACTATAGCCTGCCAGGCTCCTCTGTTCATGCAATTCTCCAGGCAAGAATACTGGAGTGGGTAGCCATTCCCTTCTCCATGGGATCTTCCCAATATAGGGATCAAACCTGAGTCTCCTGCACTGCAGGTAGATTCTTTAGCACCTGAGCCACCAGGGAAGCCCTAAGTCACTTTTTAAAATGCACTCTTCCTGAGGGCTCAGTTGATATCCTGGCCAGGGGAACACTGAGTGTCCAGCAGCTTCATGTTTACCTACACTAATTTAAAAAGGTACAAAAGATAAGTAATTTAAAAAATTATCTCAGAGGCCATGTGAGCAACCCTCTAGTGTCTTTGAAGACCACTGTCTACACTAGCTCTCCCAGGCAGGACACATTCAAGTAGGCCCCAGTAAAGAGACCAGGTCACCAAAAATGGTGCAGTGTTTTCTTCACTGTGAATCACCACTGCAGGCTGGGCCCAGCTGACAGAGGTGTGAGGGGAACAGAGAGGTTTATCTTTATTATAAAGATACACACAGACTGATATCACGTATAGAAAGTTATTAAGAATCAATCATTTAAGGTCATTTTCAGGTCCACAAATCAATGGCTTGCATGTTCCAGTTCAGATATTTGTCAGTGACTAAGAGGCAGCGGAAGTGCTTATGAAGGAAAATCAACCAATAAGTAGATAAATGGTTAACATTTTTTTGTGACTTAAAAACAAAAGAAAAATCTAGAGCAAGCATCAAACTCTTAGGATGTAACAAGACATTGAACAACACCAGGAACGGTATGTTTCTGCTGGCAGGCAAATGCAGAAAGTGACCCTGGAACATTTTATTTTAAGCATTAAAGTCTTAACAATATAAGTTCAAGGAAGAGCTGAAAAAAGCAGAGAAAACTATCTTAAAGCAAATTATTTTATTCCACTTGAAAAACCTCCAGTGAAAAAACTGAGATCACACAAATTTGCAGTAATGTGCTTGCAGGGAGGAAAATGATTACAAGTAAGAGGGGTGGAAAAACATTTCAACACTGATTACCAATCCCAGCCCCCAGTCTACCTCAAGTCGTTGCACATGCCACATGGGAGCTCCCACGATGATGGCCACCAGCCAGACCAGCCCTGTAAAACGTTAAGATTATTAGAATGCAACTCAGCAAAGCAAAATCCACCTGCGCTTAATTCTCTAACCATAAAGATTCCTTATGTTCAAGGGACCGCATCATATTTTCCCTGGCGCAGGGCAGTGGTCTCCTCACATTTTCCACTCTACCCTCCAAATCGTCACTGGAGCATAAAGAACAGACTTTTGGACACATTGGGAGAAGGAGAGGGAGGGATGATTTTCGAGAATAGCGCTGAAACATATCGGTAAAATAGGTAGCCAGTGGGAGTTTGATATATGCATGACACAGGGAACCCAACCTGGAGGGAAGGAGTGGGGAGGGAGGTGAAAGAGGGGTTCAGGAGGGAGGGGACGCGTGTATGCCTATAGCCGAAGCATGCTGATGTACAGCAAAAACCATCACAATATAAATTATCCTCCAATTAAAAGTAATTAAGCAACTAATTTAAAGAATAAAAAGCTGTTGCTGGATAAAGCGCAAATTCCTTAAAAGGGTCCCGGAGGTTCTCTACAATGTCGCTTGCCTCTCTGTGTCCTGTGACATTTCTGTTCACGTTCTTCACGCCCGAGTCCTCTCATGAGGAATTTACAGAATTGGTCTCAGCTCCCATTTCCCTTGGCAGGAACAGATTGGGCACCTACTGTTTGTTTTTTGAATGGATGAATAACATAAACATGATAGAGTGAATCCTCTATAGCTTCTTAAAGTTGAAATTATATTTATTTTAAGCATAATTATATAAGCATTATTTTCTTGTTTACAAAACAAACATGTGTAAAAAAAAACCAGAGTACTTTTTCCAAATTTCCCGTTTTCCATGAGTTTGTTGAGGGGATTACTTCAATGATGCATTCCTTAGCAAAGAACAAAAGAGAATCTTAACATACCAGGGCAAGGCCAGAACCAAGAGCACTGCTTTTGAAGAAAATTTCCCAGCTCAAACTCTGCTTGCTCTTTGTGTATTGAGTGGGAGCATTTAAAAAAAAACACTGCGTAGCTGTAGATCTCAAGGAACCCACTTAAACTGTGATTGGAATTTATTATAAAGATACACACGGACTGACACCACCTATAGAAAGTTATCATGAATCAATGATTCAAGGTTGTCCTCAGGCTCACAGATCATTGTCTCTGTTTCTGCCCCCCACTCTCTCTTCATTTCTACACACATCCATTCTCTCCTAGTCCAATAATTATTTTATTGTTATCTCATATCCAATCATTTTTCCAGTCTTTAGTAGAAATTTTGGAGGAATTGAGCCTACCTGGCTTAGCTCATTGCCAGTTCTCTTGACTCCACTGTCTGCTCAGTGATAGAAGGGCAATAAGTGGTATAATCTAGGCAAGGAAGCCTAGCAGGTTCTGCCGGCTGAGGCATGGGGGTGGGGGATTCATCTAGAGGGCGGACCCAGTGAGGGGGCGGACCCAGTGAGAGGACACAGCTGGTTTCCCTAGTGACAGAGACAGAGGGAGACATGAGTCAGTGCTGCGGAAAGCCTCTTGGGGAGATGAACCTTCTTGATTTAAATGCCTTTCTGTCTCCTACGACTTTTTTGAGTAGGAACTGCCTTGGCTGCCTATTATCAACTTTGCCTTCAAATGTCAAAACTCTCTTTCCTTCTCTGTCTTTTTGAGAATAACTTCCGCCCTCCATGTATTTCTTTCCTAACCCTCTTTCCACACCCACATGCTATTTTCAGATGTTCTGATGGTGGAAACATGTCAATTATTAAAAGCCAAGAGGTCTTTGAATTCTTTTTCAGGGAGAATGTGACATAAATTTGAAAATAATTAACAGTTTTTTCCCTCTATGGGCCTATCTATTTGGTTCAAATTATTTCAAAGAGTTTAGTGTAGCAAAACTTTCAGGAGTTCTTTCTGTAACTCTATTATCCCATGCTGGCTAAATTCTTAACAGCAGAAATAAATGTTTACTCATTCCTCTCAAGTGAGATATTAGTAAAAATTCCTCTTTGATTATCATATTTGTTCTTCTGAAACCTCTGGTTATTCAGCTATAACGCATTCAAATCGCTGAGAACCACCCTGAAGTTTTAAATGGCTCAATTATAATTACCAAATAAAGAAATTTTTCCATTTCACTGTGCTATGCTTTATGACATTGCTTTCGGTTTACATACATCACAGGACACACGGTGATTCAGAAATGGTTACAGCAAGCTGGGGATTCAGGAGTGCCTGAAGCACAGTTAGGATGTGAATGAAATCCACCTTTGTCAGGCATCTCCAGCGCTTGGGTGTCCTCACAGGTCTTGCCGCCTTCTGCTGTTGTACACTTCGCACTGAGACCCGTCTAGGCAGCACCCGTGTTCCCCACTCTTCTAAACACACCTTCCTGGCCTCTGTCAAAACCTACCTGTTGAAATCTGCTTGCTTCTTACCTCAGGATGACAGCTGACTAATCTAATGAATATTAATATGGAGATGCCACTGACAGATTTTAGATCAGCTGTGTGCCTGTGCGCGTTAAGTCGTTTCAGTCCTATCCGACTCTTTGCAACCCTATGGATGGTCGCCCACAAGGTTCCTCTGTCCATGGGATTCTCCAGGCAAGAACACTGGAGTGGGTTGATGTGCCCTCCTCCAGGGGATCTTCCTGATCAGGGATTGAACCCGCATCTCTTATGCCTACCTGCACTGGTAGGCGGGTTCTTTACCACTAGCGCCAGGCTAAAAAGTTAGGAACAGTAACTCAGGGAAATCTGAGAGAAGAGATTTTCAGAGCTGAGCTAGGGCTCAAGGAGAGAGGGGAGGGGAACAGTAAGTTCGGAGATGACTGAAACTGTAAAATGACACCCCAGTGCCTCCAAGACAGACAGGCGGTTCCTCCTTTAGTTCATAAACATGGTTCACGTTACAGAAATTCTCTTTGGTCTGTAATGAAGCACAGCTTTAATGCTGCCAGGGGCATGTCCTCACCCAGCATTGTGAAAGCCCTTTGGTTGGTGTACTGCCATTTCATTTTAAAAGGATGCACCAGCCCCTGGTGTCTCTCCACAGCAATGCAGGTCATCGTGAGGATTTCTGTCACGACAGCGGTGGACTGGACAAATGGCACCATCTTGCAAATGAAGGCACCTGCAGCAAGGAACCAGGACAAGTTAAGCAGCAACAGGAATCCAAGTGTTATCTCTCTTTGTCATTATCACAATAAATTAGTTCTGAGCCTCTGTTTAAAAGTTTTATGACTATAATTACACAGTAGATACAAAATAATTGAGGAAGTTTGCACTGGCTGATATTTTCTTTCCTTAAGTGGATTTCAAGTTACTAAACGATATGTAATTATGTATAGTGGGATGATGAAAGGACAAATAAGTATCTGGTCATTGACAATAAGCAGAAGAAAATCAGTGTGACCCTTCCTTGAGAATAAGCAAAGTTGCTATTAACTGGTTTCTTGGGGTCTAAACCACAAAGTGGTTCTTGATTCTTTCTTCCTTTTTGGTTCCCTGTCAAATCATAACAAAGGAATAATTTTCACCAAAGACTCTCTGATTTCTTCTTTTATCTTTTATTGTCCTTTGACTTCCTGTCCAAGACTTAATATGCAGATTATACCTTTAGGCTCTTAACTGATTTCACATTCTCTAATGCAAAGTCTCAAAGTCTGCGAGCATACTTCATTTGATATACATAATATTTTAAATAAAAATATCTGAATGCATTGTCTGCATTTATAAATTTCTTACACTGTGTGTCCGGCCCCCTCACCACTGGTATTTGTGAGATACGGTCTGATATCTCTGCTCTTGAATCCACCCTGCTCATCAATACCAAATTAATTACTTTGAACTATCTGAAAAACATAAGCTCAGGGAGTATAAAAAGTTGGAAGAGACTTCAATCCACTTGCTCAAACCAGAGACCTTCTTTTCACCTCCTCTCCCAAATGCTCTGCCTGGCTCTGCTTAGAGACCTAAGGAAGCCCTCCTTGCTGGCACATCCTCACTTCAGGTCTTCTCATGTCTTTTCCTTCTGCTTGGAATGTTCTTCCCCAGGAGAATATTCCTCACACCTTTCACCAAAGTCTTTGCTCAGATGTCACCCTCTCAATGAGGCTGACCTACTTGAACAACCCTGTTGTCACTACAGCATGTCCCTTGCCACCTCCTTTCGTTCCTCCTCTCTTATTCTACTCTTTTCCCATAACTCTTCCAATTCCAACATGCTATGTAATTTACTGACTTGCTTTACCGTTTATTGAAAGTTTCCTCACCCCTGTGCATGCATGCTTAGTCGCTTCAGTTCATGTCCGACTCTTTGTGACCCGACTCTTAAGTTCATGGACCTTAGCCCACCAGGCTCCTCTGTCCATGGGATTCTCCAGGCAAGAATACTGCCGTGCCCTCCTCCAGGGGACCTTCCTGACCCTGTGTCTTCTCCTCCTCCTGTGTCTCCTGCATTGGCAAGTGGGTTCTTTACTGCTAGTGGCACCTGGGAGGACCTTCCCCAGCCCTACTAGGATGTAAACACATTGAGAGTAAGGGTTTTTGTCTCTTTTTGCACTGATGTGTTCCAAGCACAGAGAATGGCACATGGAAGGTGCTCAACTGGCATTCACTGAGCCGAAGAGGATGAGTGACTAGCAAGCTCTTAACCTTGTTAAACTGACATCATTCAACTTTGGAGAGGCTCTCACTGGGAAAAAGATCTTTCAATAATTCCATCCACTTCTAATTTTTCTTTCTGAGAGTTCTAGAATTAACCTTTCCCAAAGAGCAATTCTTCATATATTTAAAATATACTTTTATGTCACTCTTAAGTCTTTTCCAGTTGCTCCAGCTATTCCTCATGATATGCTTTTCAGATCTTGCAACTCTCTGGACACCTTCCATTGAACTTACTCAGGTTGTGACTATGTGGCCCAGAAGGGAACCCACCATGCTCAGGATGTGGCCTGGACAAGGCGGAAACTGTAGGGCTGTACTGCTTCCCTGGGTCTGAACATCTTCTTCTGTGAGTTTAACTGAAATACACATCAGCCCTTCATGCTAGAATTTTCAAATGGTTGGTGTCTGTTCAACTTGAAGTCAATTTGAAATGAATTGGGTCCATTTAACATTACACCATCCTTATGGCAGAAAGTGAAGAGGAACTAAAGAGACTCTTGATGAAAGTGAAAGAGGAGAGTGAAAAAGTTGGCTTAAAGCTCAACATTCAGAAAACGAAGATCATGGCATCTGGTCCCATCACTTCATGGGAAATAGATGGGGAAACAGTGGAAACAGTGTCAGACTTTATTTTTCTGGGCTCCAAAATCACTGCAGATGGTGACTGCAGCCATGAAATTAAAAGACACTTACTCCTTGGAAGGAAAGTTATGACCAACCTAGATAGCATATTCAAAAGCAGAGACATCACTTTGCCAACAAAGGTCCATCTTGTCAAGGCTATGGTTTTTCCAGTGGTCATGTATGGATGTGAGAGTTGGACTGTGGAGAAAGCTGAGTGCTGAAGAATTGATGCTTTTGAACTGTGGTGTTGGAGAAGACTCTTGAGAGTCCCTTGGACTGCAAGGAGATCCAACCAGTCCATTCTAAAGGAGATCAGCCCTGGGTGTTCTTTGGAAGGACTGATGCTAAAGCTGAAACTCCAGTACTTTGGCCACCTCATGTGAAGAGTTGACTCATTGGAAAAGACTCTGATGCTGGGAGGGATTGGGGGCAGGAGGAGAAGGGGACAACAGAGGATGAGATGGCTGGATGGCATCATTGACTCGATGGACGTGAGTCTGAGTGAACTCTGGGAGATGGTGATGGACAGGGAGGCCTGGTATGCTGCGATTCATGGGGTCGCAAAGAGTCGGAGATGACTGAGTGACTGAACTGAACTGAACTGAACACAAAATTTCTGTTAACTCAAGATATCCTTAATTTCCATCCTGTGATTTAGTTAAAAAAAAAAAAAAAAAAAAAGACCTAATATTGCTAGAGATACTTTCATTCTAATCCTTCTTGGAAGCTCCACATGGCAACCTAAGAGCCTGTCCCACAAACTCCAAATCTCTGTTCCAGCTCCTCAAATTCCAACCCTGTTCAAAGTTAAGGTGCTTCCTTTCCAGCAAGATAGTTTTGAGCTAAATGCAGTAATTTATCAATACTTTCAGTACCCATATATTTCACTACTTGAACACTGACCATATTTTGAATGAAATAGCTTACCTCAAATCCTGTTTTGGATGTGACATTTGAATAAATGAATATGTGACCAAATTATTCATCTGGGTATTTCTCCTGTTTGTTTGTTTTTTTTTTTTGGAAAATTTGATCAGAATTTCCTTGATTCTTTCGGCCAAATTGACTCTTTCGGAACAAAAGTTGGATAGGCTAAAGCTAAAGAAATACCAGAAGAGACTTTCCACGAAATGGACATGGATCCATTATCAACACATTTTACGTATAACTACCCACACAAAGATAGGCTTGATAAAGGACAGAAATGGTATGGACCTAACAGAAGCAGAAGATATTAAGAAGAGGTGGCAAGAATATACAGAAGAACTGTACAAAAAAGAGCTTCACGACCCAGATAATCACTGTGGTGTGATCACTCACCCAGAGCCAGACATCCTGGAATGTGAAGTCAAGTGGGCCTTAGGAAGCATCACTATGAACAAAGCTAGTGGAGGTGATGGAATTCCAGTTTAGCTATTTCAAATCCTGGAAGATGAGGCTGTGAAAGTGCTGCACTCAATATGCCAGCAAATTTGGAAAACTCAGCAGTGGCCACAGGACTGGAAAAGGTCAGTTTGCATTCCAGTCCCAAAGAAAGGCAATGCCAAGGAATGCTCAATCTACTGCACGATTGCACTCATTTTACACACTAGTAAATAATGCTCAAAATTCTCCAAGCCAGGCTTCAGCAATACATGAACCGTGAACTTCTGGATGTTCAAGCTGGTTTTAGAAAAGGCAGAGGAACCAGAGATCAAATTGCCAACATGAACTGGATCACCAAAAAAGCAAGACAGTTCCAGAAAAACGTCTATTTCTGCTTTATTGACTATTTCAAAGCCTTTGACTGTGTGGATCACAATAAACTGTGGAAAATTCTTCAAGAGATGGGAATACCAGACCACTTGACCTGCCTCTTGAGAAACCTCTATGCAGGTCAGGAAGCAACAGTTAGATCTGGATATGGAACAACAGACGGGTTCCAAATAGGAAAAGGAGTTCATCAAGGCTGTATATTGTCACCCTGCTTATTTAAGCAGGTAGAATGCAACATGAGAAACATTGGGGTGGAGGAAGCACAAGCTGGAATCAAGATTGCTGGGAGAAATATCAATAACCTCAGATATGCAGATGACACCACCCTTATGGCAGAAAGTAAAGAGGAACTAAAAAGCCTCTTGATGAAAGTGAAAGAGGAGAGTGAAAAAGTTGGCTTAAAGCTCAACATTCAGAAAATGAAGATCATGGCATCTGGTCCCATCACTTCATGGGAAATAGATGGGAAACAATGGGAACAGTGTCAGACTTTATTTTTTTGGGCTCCAAAATCACTGCAGATGGTGATTGCAGCCATGAAATTAAAACTTACTCCAAAGGAAAGTTATGACCAACCTAGATAACATATTGAAAAGCAGAGATATTACTTTGCCAACAAAGGTCCGTTTAGTCAAGGCTATGGTTTTTCCAGTGGTCATGTATGGATGTGGGAGTTGGACTGTGAAGAAAGCTGAGCACTGAAGAACTGATGCTTTTGAACTGTGGTGTTGGAGAAGACTGTTGAGAGTCCCTTGGACTGCAAGGAGGTCCAACCAGTCCATCCTAAAGGAGATCAGTCCTGGGTGTTCATTGATAGGACTGATGCTAAAGCTGAAACTCTGATACTTTGGCCAGCTCTTGTGAAGTGCTGACTCATTGGAAAAGACCCTGATGCTGGGAGGGATTGGAGGCAGGAGGAGAAGGGGACGACAGAGTATGAGATGGCTGGATGGCATCACTGACTCGATGGACATGGGTTTGGGTGGACTTCGGGAGTTGGTGATGGACAGGGAGGCCTGGCGTGCTGCGGTTCATGGGGTCGCAAAGAGTCAGGCACGACTGAATGACTGAACTGGACTGTGGCTTGTGGGTCAGTTTTTGACCAGGGATCAAAACCTGGGTCCTGGCCATGAAAGTTCTGAGTGCAAACCTCTAGACTGCTAAGAAATTCCCTATTTTTCACATTTTGATTGTTTACCATCCACCTTCACTTTCTAATAGAAGCACAATTTCCTCTGGTGCATGAACTCTCTATGCGGGAAGGTTAGGGAAGAGGCCCTACTAGAGAAGATAAGGCAAACACAGGATGGAGTCTCTCAAAGAATCTATCGTCTCCAAATGCGCCAAATTTATCTCAGTTCTTTTAACTTGCTGAGAGAGTGCAGTGAAGACGGAAGGGAGATTTGAGGTGGTGGGCCCTGTGCTCACCAGATCACGAGTGTGAACAGAACACTCTTTAGTTGTGGCTGCTCACCTCTGTGCACCCTTGGTCCCTGCCTGTTGCAGGTCCTTCCTATAGATTCATGATCCTGTGAGCCTCCAACATCTTTCTGGTATATCCCCTTCTCTTAAGCTACTTAGCTATCAACTGCAGACCAAGTAAACTCATTTGGCTACTTCTCTTTTGTCACTTTTTCTCTGGAAGGTAGATTTCCTAAAATGTAGAATACTCCGGTCAGCATCCTCCTGTGTGTATTGTTAAGGCTTAGATAACAGTTCAAATCCTACTGTTATAGTTTGCTTCCATTGTTGTTCTATTTCTACTACATCAAATTCTTTCCCAATAATTTACAATAATTCTCCTTGGCCTACTGGATTAGGAACAAATGCTTTGATTAAATATTTATTTCCTTCTTTATTTATTGCCTTCTTTCCTGGTGGATCCCACCTGCAATGCGGGAGTCCTGGGTTCAATCCCTGGGTTGGGAAGATCCCCTTGAGGAGGGCATGGCAACTCACTCCAGTGTTCTTGCCTGGAAAATCCCCATGGACAGAGGAGCCTGGTGGGCTACAGTCCATGGGGCCGCAAAGAGCTGGACACGACTGAGCGACTAAGCACGGAAAGCCTTCTTTTTACCACCTTTTTATACAACTCAATTTTCCAGAAAATGAACTCTTTGCTCTGCATATGAATGATATCCACTCTTCTACCTACCCACACCTGTCCTCACCTCCTATTGTATGCAGTGTAGGTCTCAATAATTCAAATCAAAACAAGATCTCATTATTTCTAAAAATGATACTTGGAAATTGAAAACAACTTGGCCAGTATTTGTTTTCATGCTTGGGTAATAGTGACTTTAAAAAGGATCCAAGTGGAAAGGACAGAGTGAAAAACAACCAGAGTTTTCATACTTAGAAAATATTAAAAACATTCCTTTATTAATTTAGAAAATGGTAGAATGAACTATGATTTCAAGAAATGATGATAACTATGATGATGTCTATGAATAATTCATTCCAAGGTTGGTAATAAACAAAATGAACACATATTTGCAGTTTTAAAGGAAAGATTATACAAGTATAAAGTATTGAAACAATAGTCTAACAAACTACAAAACAATCTGGCACTTAATTTCCTGTACAGAAAAATTAAGCCATATTCAAACAACTGATGCATCCTGCCCCATTATGGCTGTTAGTTTCTAGTTTTTTTCTACAGCATTTCTTAAGCAGCTAGCTGCTAATAAATTTACCAAATCCTGAATCCTAACCACATTTCCCTCAAACACATCCAATGGTTGGGAACAAACTAAATACAGTCAGAGTCAGAATTGCTATACAACCTGTAGCTAAGGACCACAGTGGAACAGAACTGTGGAATTCCTTGGCAGGAAGGCCCTCCCAGCAATGATCCAGGCTGAGGGTTTCCATCAGTGGTCCATGGAGCCCTGTGCTCCTGCAGGAAGGCTCTAGGAACTGCCAAGAAAGGAGAGGAGGCTCTGAGCTCCATTCCTGCTGCAGCTGGATCAGCTCCATCTGCATCCAGTTTAACTTAACGTGGCTCCAGCATATAAGTCACCGGCAATTTCAAAGAAGTTAGAACTCCAAAGTGAACTGGGAGATTCTGCCAATTTAAACCATAACAGACTAAATTTTAAAACAGTGCTCCATGGAACACTGATGGAAACCCTCAGCATGGATCATTGCTGGGAGGGCCTTCCTGCCAAGGAATTCCACAGTTCTGTTCCATTGTGGTTCTCAGCCACAGAAGTCTCCTAGAATTTCAGCCCTCCTGATAATTACAGTTGACGCTTGAACAACATGGGGGTTAGGGCATTGACTAGGGCACAGCTGATTATCAGACAGTAACTTCACAGTCAGCCTTCCGTATCCAAGAATTCAATCAACCTTGGATTGTGCAGTACTGCTGTGTTTACTGTTGAAAATTTTGCATATAAGTGGACCCTTGAAGTTAAAGTCTGTGTTGTTCAGGAGTCAACTGTATCCCTAATTAGTGTAAGACCTTTACAAAGCAATCTAGTAATTATCCTCTGATTTACGAACTTTCTGATAATGCTGCATCTGTGCAGCAGAAAAGAGGGAGGAACTGAGCTGAGGGAAAGGAAAGTTTGGCTCCCAGTGAAAGGGGAAGGCTCAAAGGAGGCAGAAGGCACCTTGACTCCTGCAGAGTAGAGGGGCAAGGAGAAGTCTTACAGTTCCCAGGTGCCAAGAAGAGAGAGTCTCTATTGAGAGACAGTAGGAGGAAACTGACAGCAAGGGAGATAAGCCACTTTTTTTTTTTTCTTTTCCAGAATTCTTGTTATACTTAGGGAAGGAGACAGAAGGCCCCCCAGCTGGCTCTGAGAGGAAGCATGTCCATTTGGGATGCTATAAGAACATCCCATGGATGGGATGACTTACAAAGACATTTACTTCTCACAGCTGTGGAGGTTGGAAGCCTGAGGTCAATGTGAACAGCATGGTTCAGGGAGGACCCTTCAGGGTTGCAGATCTCTCACAGTGTCCTCAACTGGCAGAGAGGACCAGAGAGCTCCATGGGATCTCTCTTACAAGAGCACAAATCCCACTCATGAGGGCTCTGCTCTCCTGACCTCTTATTTCTTCTTTCTTTTTATTAATTGAAAATGTCATAATTGTAGAGTCACATGCAGTTGTAAGAAGTAATACAGAGCGACCCCTTGTTCACTTTGCCCAGTTTTCCCCGATGGTAACATGTTGTAAAACTACACAAATATCACAACCAAGACATTGACATTAATATAACCCACTGATCTTATTCAGATTTTGCTTGTACTCATTTGTGTTCTATGGATTTTTATTAATAGGTTCATGTATCTGCCACCACTGTTAAGATACTGAATAGTTCCTCCCGTTGCCCTTTTATAATCACATCCATGTCCCTCCTGTCTCTGCCCCTCCCTGTCCCTAACCACTGGCAACCTTTAGTCTGTTTTCCATTCCTAAAATTTTCATTTCAAAAATATTATGTAAATATAGTAATATAGTAAATAACATTTTGAGATTGGCTTTTTTCTTCTAGCACAAACCCCTGAACACACATCCAAGTTGTTGCATTTCTCAATAGTTTGTTCCTCTGTATGCTAATACTCCACAGAATGCATGTGCCACAGTCTGCTTAATTCATCCACTGAGGACCATCTGGGATATTCCCATTTTTGACTATTACAAAAAAGCAGGTATGAACATTCATGCAAAAGTTTTGGTATGAACAAAACTTTTCATTTTTCTGGGATAAATACCCAAGAGTTTAATTCTCTGACTGCATGGTAATTGCATATTTAATTTTATAATAAATTGCAAAATTATTTTCCAGAATGGCTGTGTCATTGGACATTCCTACTGGCAATGTATAAGTGATTCGGTTTCTCCATATCCTTGCCAACATTCAATGTTGTCACTATTTTTTATTTTAGCCATTCTGATTTACATGTATTGGTATTGTTTCAATTTTCAATTGCCTGATTTCTATAAGGCTGAACCTCTTTTCATGTATTCATTTGCCATCTGTATATCCTCTCTGATGAAATTTCTCTTCATGTGTTTTGCCCATTTTCTGATTACACTGCCTTTTCACTGCTGAATTTTGAGAGTTCTTTATGTATTCTAGATACAAGTATTTTGTAAGATATACATTTTGTACATATTTTTTCTCCATCTGTAGCTTGTCCTTTCATCTTCCCAACTGGACTTTAACAGATCAAGTATTTAATTTTAATGAGGTCCAAATTATCAGTTTTTCAATTTACGCACTGAGCTTTTGGTGTCAGTTAAGAATCCCAAGAATTCTGTGCTCAGCTATGATCATTTTCTATGGTTTTCCCCAAAGTTTTATAGTCTTACATTTACTTTTAGGTATATAACACATTTTGAGTAGGCTTTTGTATAAAGTGTCAGATTTAAGATGAGCAGTTTTGTTTGTTTCGTTGGTTTATTTTTGCCTACAAATGTCAACTGCTCCAGTACCGTTTGTGAAACAGGCATTCCTTCCTCCACCGAGTCACACCTTTGTTAAAAATCAGTTGAGCATATTTGTGTAGGTCTATTTCTAAGTTCTCCATTCTGTTCCATTCATGTGTGTTTATCCCTCTGCCAATACCACACCATTTTGATTACTTTATCTACATAAGAAGTTTGACAACAGGCAGAGGAATTCCTCTCACTTCATTCTTCTTTGTCAAGATTATTTTAGCTCTTCTAGTTTCTGTGTCTATTATAAATTTCTGAACAAACTCATCTATGTTTTAACAAATCCTTGCTAAGATTTTGATAGGAATTACTTTAAACCTATTGATCACTTTTGGGAAAACTGACATCATTAATATGCTGAGTATTCTAAACCATTAACACAGTATGTCTCACCATCTATTTATGTATTCTTTGATTTTCTTCACCTGCATTTTGTCATTTTCAAGTACATTGAATGGAAAACTGTGCTGTGTTTACTGTATACCTAAGTATTTCATTTTCTTGGAGAAGTTGGAAGCAGTGTGTCATTTTTCATTTCATTTCCTGCATGTTACTTGTTAATATAGAAATACCATTGAGTTTTGTGTGTTGATCTTGTATACTTTGACATTGTTGAATTCACTTAATTCTCAGAGATTCTGGTAGATTCCCTGGGATTTTCTATGCCAAAAATAATGTCATCTGCAAATACAGGCAGTTTTATATTTCCTTTCCAAACTTAAAAATGTCTTTCATTTCATTTTTTTTTTTTTTTTTTGCCTTCCTGCAGTGGCTTGAACTTCAAGCACTATATTACATAAGAGTGGTGAGTAAAAGTCTACAGGCAATAAATGCTGGAAAGGGTGTGGAGAAAAGGGAACCATCTTACACTGTTGGTGGGAATGCAAACTAGTACAGACACTATGGAGAACAGTGTGGAGATTCCTTAAAAAACTGGAAATAGAACTGCCTTATGACCCAGCAATCCCACTGCTGGGCATACACACTGAGGAAACCAGAATTGAAAGAGACACATGTACCCCAATGTTCATCACAGCACTGTTTATAATAGCCAGGACATGGAAGCAACCTAGATGTCCATCAGCAGATGAATGGATAAGAAAGCTATGGTACATATACACAATGGAATATTACTTAGCCATTAAAAAGAATGCATTTGAATCAGTTCTAATGAGGTGGATGAAACTGGAGCCTATTATACAGAGTGAAGTAAGCCAGAAAGAAAAACACCAAAACAGTATACTAATGCATATATATGGAATTTAGAAAGATGGTAACGATAACCCTGTATGTGAGACAGCAAAAGAGATACAGATGTATAGAACAGTCTTTTGGACTCTGTGGGAGAGGGTGAGGGTGGGATGATTTGGGAGAATGGCATTGAAACATGTATATTATCATACATGAAACGAATTGTGAGTCCAGGTTCGATGCATGACAGGGTGCTCGGGGCTGCTGCACTGGGATGACCCTGAGGGATGGGATGGGGAGGGAGGTGGGAGGAGGGTTTGGGATGGGGAACACATGTGCACCCATGGCTGATTCATGTCAATGTATGGCAAAAACCACTACAATATTGTAATTAGCCTCCAATTAAAATAAATAAATAAAAAAAAAAGAGTGGTGAGTATAGACATCCTTTCTCTGTTCCAAGTCTAAGGAAAAAGAAAACTGTCTTTCATTATTACAGGTGGTGTTAGCTGTAGGTTTTCATAGATGTTCTTTATAAAGCTGAGAGTCTCTCTATTATTAACCTGCTGAGAACTTTTATCTAAATGGATGTTGGATTTTGTCAAATGTTTTCGATGTGTTATTTGATATGCTTCTATGACTTTTCTTCTTTAGCTTGTTGTTGGTGGATTGCATTGATTTTTGAATGCCGAGTCACACTTTCAGACCTGGGATAAATCCCACTTGATCATGTGTATAATCTTTATTATATACTGTTGGATTCTGTCTGTTGATACACTGAGCATTTTTATGTCTAAGTTTGTGAGAGACATTGGCTTGCAGTTTTCTTTTTATTGTACTGTCTTTGTCTAGTTTATTTACCAGAGGAAAAAATGCCTCAGAAAATGGTTTAGGAAATGCTCTTTCCTCTTCTATTTTCAGGAAGAGTTTGTGTAAAAGTAGTAATTCTTCTTTGTATATTTGGCAGAATTCTCCAGTGAAGTCATCTGGGCTGGGAGATCTTTTTGGGGGGTAGGGGCAGCTTGGTGGGTGCAAACTAATTGTGTCTCTTCCTTTTAAGAATATCTTTTTAGTCAAAGAATTATGAGCAAATGTTTCAAAATCAAAAGGGCTACAATAAAAAAGAATGGGTCTCTCCCACCCCCACTCATCTGCTGTCTCACTTCCAACATCTACTTGTGTTGCATTCTTCTGTCAGGCACCTTTACATCTCTAATTAAACTGCTTTTGTTTTTTGATTTACGGATTTTAGATGGTCTGTTTTGACTTTCTTCTAGGAAAGATGGGCTTTTAGTTCACTTTAATCACTTCCTACGTCTGCTTCTCCTTTTAGTTTTCTTGGAGTTAAAGCACTTTCTTCAATAATTTCTTTTTTTTTTTTTAATTAATTTTATTTTATTTTTAAACTTTACATAATTGTATTAGTTTTGCCAATATCAAAATGAATCCACCACAGGTATACATGTGTTCCCCATCCTGAACCCTCCTCCCTCCTCCCTCCCCATACCATCCCTCTGGGTCGTCCCAGTGCACCAGCCCCAAGCATCCAATATCGTGCATTGAACCTGGACTGGCATCTCGTTTCATACATGATATTTTACATGTTTCAATGCCATTCTCCCAAATCTTCCCACCCTCACCCTCTCCCACAGAGTCCATAAGACTGTTCTACACATCAGTGTCTCTTTTGCTGTCTCGTATACAGGGTTATCGTTACCATCTTTCTAAATTCCATATATATGCGTTAGTATACTGTATTGGTGTTTTTCCTTCTGGCTTACTTCACTCTGTATAATAGGCTCCAGTTTCATCCACCTCATTAGAACTGATTCAAATGTATTCTTTTTAATGGCTGAGTAATATTCCATTGTGTATATGTACCACAGCTTTCTTATCCATTCATCTGCTGATGGGCATCTAGGTTGCTTCCATGTCCTGGCTATTATAAACAGTGCTGCGATGAACATTGGGGTACACGTGTCTCTTTCCCTTCTGGTTTCCTCAGTGTGTATGCCCAGCAGTGGGATTGCTGGATCATAAGGCAGTTCTATTTCCAGTTTTTTAAGGAATCTCCACACTGTTCTCCATAGTGGCTGTACTAGTTTGCATTCCCACCAACAGTGTAAGAGAGTTCCCTTTTCTCCACACCCTCTCCAGCATTTATTATTTGTAGACTTTTGGATCGCAGCCATCCTGACTGGTGTGAAATGGTACCTCATAGTGGTTTTGATTTGCATTTCTCTGATAATGAGTGATGTTGAGCATCTTTTCATGTGTTTGTTAGCCATCTGTATGTCTTCTTTGGAGAAATGTCTATTTAGATCTTTGGCCCATTTTTTGATTGGGTCATTTATTTTTCTGGAGTTGAGCTGTAGGAGTTGCTTGTATATTTTTAAGATTAGTTGTTTGTCAGTTGCTTCATTTGCTATTATTTTCTCCCATTCTGAAGGCTGTCTTTTCACCTTGCTAATAGTTTCCTTTGATGTGCAGAAGCTTTTAAGGTTAATTAGGTCCCATTTGTTTATTTTTGCTTTTATTTCCAATATTCTGGGAGGTGGGTCATAGAGGATCCTGCTGTGATGTATGTCAGAGAGTGTTTTGCCTATGTTCTCCTCTAGGAGTTTTATAGTTTCTGGTCTTAACAGTATTCTTCACAGAGCTAGAACAAATAATTTCACAATTTGTATGGAAGTACAAAAAACCTCAAATAGCCAAAGTGATCTTGAGAAAGAAAAATGGAACTGGAGGAATCAACCTACCTGACTTCAGGCTCTACTACAAAGCCACAGTTATCAAGACAGTATGGTACTGGCACAAAGACAGAAATATAGATCAATGGAACAAAATAGAAAGCCCAGAGATAAATCCACGCACATATGGACACCTTATCTTTGACAAAGGAGGCAAGAATATACAATGGATTAAAGACAATCTCTTTAACAAGTGGTGCTGGGAAATCTGGTCAACCACTTGTAAAAGAATGAAACTAGAACACTTTCTAACACCATATACAATAATTTCTTTGAAAAGATTTTGAGAAGTGTGCTTCCTAAATTTAAGTATGTGTTTTCCCCTATCTTTGACTCATGAAGTAATATACTTAACACGCTATTCCTTGGTTTCACAGCTTCCAACAGTTTATCTTGCCCCTCATTTTGTAAGATGATAATACCTCACCTCCTCACATCACCTCCTTCCTCCTTGTCTTCCTCTCTTCTTCCCTATAACTTCTATCAGCCATACCTTTACCTGTACTTTATCGAGACTAATAACTTTTCATTCTGTTTCATAGCCATGTTAAGTCTTCTGCACTTGGCCTATATTTTAATTATGAAAGATTAAAACTATAAACAGCATTTTCATCAGTATGACTATGAATATTTAAATATTTTAAGTACAAAGCCAGTAGGTATGCTCTAAATACATTTTTCTTTCTCTGATTTTATAGTCATGATCCTTGTGAATTTACTTACTGCCCTAAAGTATGCCATAACTTAATGTGTTATGCTTTTGTAAAAGTCTATGCTTTTTTGTAAAGTATTTTCATTTATTTCATTTTTCCTACAGTTTTCTTTTTTTTCTTGCATTTCTTTTTTTTTTTTTTTCTAGTTTGAAGAAGAAACATGCACCTTCTTCAGCACGACATAGCAGTCTAGAGTATGAGCTCTGGAATTAGGGGCTTCCCTTGTGGCTCAGCTGGTGAAGAATCTGCCTGCAATGTGGGAGAAAAAGAAGTCAAGTCACTCAGTCGTGTTCAACTCTTTGCAACCCCATGGACTGTAGCCCACCAGGCTCCTCCATCCATGGAATTTTCCAGGCAAGAGTACTGGAGTGGGTTGCCATTTCCATCTGGGTTCAATCCCTGGGTTGGGAAGATCCCCTGGAGAAGAGAAAGGCTACCCCCTCCAGTATTCTGGCCTGGAGAATTCCATGAACTGTATAGTCCATGGGGTCTCAAAGAGTCGGACACGACTCTTTCACTTCTCACTCTTTCGCTTTCACTTCACCTTCTGGAATTAGACTGCCTGGGTTTGAATCTTGAGTTAATCAGTAGTTAACTGTGTGCCCGTCACTTCCCTGGTGGCTCAGACAGTAAAGAATCTGCCTACAATGTGGAAGACCTGGGTTTAAGCCCTGAGTTTGGAAGATTCCCCTGAAGAAGGAAATGGCCACTCACTCCAGTATTCTTGCCTGGAGAATCCCATGGACAGAGAAGCCTGGTGGGCTATAGTCCATAGGGTCACAAACAGCTGGACATGACTGAGTGACTTCACTTACTTTCACTTTCACTTTAATGGTGTGTCCAAATCTTTGAGACCCCATGGACTGTAGCCCACCAGGCTCCTCTGTTCATGGGATTCTCCAGGCAAGAATATTGTAGAGGGTTGCCATTCCCTTATGCAGGGAATCTTTCCAACCCAGGGACCAAACCCAGGCTCCTGCATTACAGGCAGATTCTTTACCATTTGAGCCACCAGGGAAACCCCAAAGACATGACCTTTCTTCATTGTATCTTGGATTTTCTTATCTATAAAATACAAATGATGAAACACTACTTGTTTCAGAGGACTCTTAGAGGATTAAGTGAAATCATATATACAGTGTGTTTAAAATAATCTCTAGCGCCAGTGGACTAGCATTCATGAGTGTTAGCTACATTGATTGTCACCATCATCATCATCATTTTTACTATTACACCTCAACTTTTCTCATAATATATTTACTACCTGGAATCGATTCCAGTATTTTCTTTTCTTTTTCTTACTTTTTATAAAAAATGTTATTGGCACACAGTTGATTTACAATATTAGTTTCAGGTGTATAGCAAAGTGAATCAGTTATATAAATATATTCCTCTTTTTAAGATTCTTTTCCATATAGGATATTAGAGTATTGAGTAGAGTTCTCTCTGCTATATCAGATAAGATCAGATCAGTCGCTCAGTCGTGTCTGACTCTTTGCGACCCCATGAATCGCAGCACGCCAGGCCTCCCTGTCCATCACCAACTCCCGGAGTTCACCCAGACTCACGTCCATCGAGTCAGTGATGCCATCCAGCCATCTCATCCTCTGTCGTCCCCTTCTCCTCTTGCCCCCAATCCCTCCCAGCATCAGAGTCTTTTCCAATGAGTCAACGCTTCGCATGAGGTGGCCAAAGTACTGGAGTTTCAGCTTTAGCATTATTCCTTCCAAAGAAATCCCAGGGCTGATCTCCTTCAGAATGGACTAGTTGGATCTCCTTGCAGTCCATGGGACTCTCAAGAGTCTTCTCCAACACCACAGTTCAAAAGCATCAATTCTTCGGCACTCAGCCTTCTTCACAGTCCAACTCTCACATCCATACATGACCACAGCAAAAAACATAGCCTTGACTAGACGAACCTTTGTTGGCAAAGTAATGTCTCTGCTTTTGAATATGCTATCTAGGTTGGTCATAACTTTCCTTCCAAGGAGAAAGCGTCTTTTAATTTCATGGCTGCAGTCACCATCTGCAGTGATTTTGGAGCCCAGAAAAATAAAGTCTGACACTGTTTCCACTGTTTCCCCATCTATTTCCCATGAAGTGGTGGGACTGGATGCCATCATCTTCGTTTTCTGAATGTTGAGCTTAAAGCCAACTTTTTCACTCTTCACTTCCACTTTCATCAAGAGGCTTTTTAGTTCCTCTTCACTTTCTGCCATAAGGGTGGTGTCATCTGCATATAGTAGGTCCTTATTTGTTACCTATTTTTCTAACATTTTTTCTTTTAAAACTTTCCCCTACAACACTACTGATTTCCAATTTAGATGACTGCAGCTCTTTATTTATTTAAGATTGTTCTATAGCCATAATTTTGAAATTCATTTAGAATGGATACCTTCTCCACTGTTCCTTTTATTTCATGGCTACTTAATTCTTGCATATCATCTTCATTTTGCATAAATCTTTTTCACATAACGTCTTCAAAATAATGAGTTTAAAGTAAGTTCTTGCTTATCAGAAAGTGGCTATAATTTGACTTAAATTCAATATCATCTTCCTTTGGAATCTTGAAAATCTTGCTTTATTGATCTCTAGCATCCACTTTTGGTGTTAACATATTTATACCATCACACCGTTCTCCCTTATGAGTACCCTGGTTACTATTTGGAAGCTTTTATTGATCTCTTTGTAATTGGATTCTGAAATGTTACGGGGATATGTGTTGAAGCATGGCCCATTTATTCTTCTGCTCTTTGTGTGCTTCTGGAATTTGGAGACTTTTGACTCCATTATTTCTGTGTTTTATCTCTGTTTACTTCATTTTTTTTGGGGGGGTGAAACTCTTATTAATCAGATTTTGGAATTCCTGGGTGTATCCCCCATGTTGAATATCTTTTGTTTATACATATTTTTTACCTTATAAATTCTCTTTGTCCTTTGGTCCACATTATAAAAATTTTCTTGTCTTTATCTTCCAATTCTTATATATAAATTAAGTAATCATATTTTCACTTTTAAGAGCTTTTCTTATTCTCAAATTGTTTCTTTTCAGAAATGCTTGCTCTTGAATTATGAAGTCAATATCTTCTTAAATCAAGACACCTCCCACTTATCATCAGTAACTTATTCATGAAAATGAAACATTCTGTGTGAAAATGTGCACTTGGAGCCTGCTCCCTATTATTTAGAATTCCAAATTAACCTTCCAACAGAAGTCATCATTTAGCATGCAAAAGTGCTTAAAATATTGCTTCCAACTGCAAAAGCAATTAGAATGTTTTTATCAAATGGTTTGTGTGCATGTTGTTCTGTATGCAGCATTTTCATGGTACATCATGAATATTTTTTCCAACAAGTCATAGCAACCAGCACACAGAAATTAATGAATATGTGAGAAAAATTCAGGTATAATTTGCAACAAAAACAGGACAATCACCTTGGATGACCTGTTGCCCATGAAGAAAGGAACAGACTGGAAATTTGAAGAAAGTTGAGAGGCGAGGAGGGTTGCAGTGTAATTATTGTCATTGGTTGTGGAGAGTGATATCATGGGTAAGTGGGGTGCACAGGTGCAATTTCAAGCAAACTATAAAATTCAGAAGCTGTCAGTTTTTGTTTTTTTTTTTTTTTTTAAATATAACCTCTGTGCTCAGGTAAAGACTCCTGAATGAATCTTCAGGGGAGATAGTTGATATTTTAGGATGAAAAATCTCAGAATAAAGTTTTACTTACTCTCCTCTAGTCTTATTGCATGGTGCTATAAGAAATATCTGGCAGTAATATCTCCACCAAGTTCAAAGATAACGATTATCATTGTATTTGCCAATTAGCAAGCAGTATCTAGTGGTTTAATTGAATACCTACCTTCTGATTACAACTGTGATTAAATTTTTCAGACTAATATTCTGAACAACGTCAGTACTTGTTAATTTCTCATCATGCAATTAAAGAATTCAATATCTTTTCCAGTGATGTCTTTGCAAAGTGAGTCTCCTTTTCAAGACTAATGATTGCAAAGAATGGCTCAGTTGCAAAGAATGTGTGATGTGTTTAGTTGCTCGATCGTGTCTGACTCTTTGTGACCCCATGGACTAGCCTGCCCGGCTTCTCTGTCCATGGGGATTCTCTAGACAAGGATACTGGAGTGGGTTGCCATGCCCTCCTTCAGGCAATCTTCCCAACCCAGGGATTGAACCCAGTCTCCTGCATTGCAGGCAGATCCTTTACCAGCTGAGCCACCAGGGAAGCCCAAGAGTACTGAAATGGGTAGCCTATCCCTTCTCCAGGGGAACTTACTGATCCAGGAATCAAACTAGGGTCTTTTGTATTGTAGGCGGATTCTTTACCAGCTGAGCTACCTAGGAAGTCATGAGAATATGTGAAATGGTGTGGTTTCTTTTATTAGTGTCAGCAACATTCTGTACACACATCCCTTTGTGGACACTAGGCATGCTGTTCAAAATATCCATGATTTTGATGTTCTACCAAATGTACTTGGAATATAGCTTGAGAATTTTTATTTTATAGATAAATCATTTTGTTTAAAATCTCTTATTAAGTTTTGGGATATAAATTTTTTCTTGTGTAACATCAACTAAAAAAAAAAGGTGTATTTATTGTAGAAGTTTGAGACTTAAAAACCAATAGGAATTCCACTAGGAAAATATTAAATGAGGAGACATTCTTCAGAATATGTAGGTATAAACATACTACTTAGAATTTTTCTAATCTATAAATCACCCATTTATTCTAGTTACATTTATCTGTTTGTCTTATTCCCTTATATTCTGCAAACTTTCTTCAATTGCCTAACAATCCTTGGTTGCCTTTACACATTTAAGGATGGAGCAACATGAAAGACTTCTGGCTTCTCTGTGTGCATGAGCTGGAGTTGTCCTCAGAAAGACTTTGATTTAGGATGAATGGGCTTCCTCTAGAGGTCATACAAATTGCAGGACTCTCAGGTTTTTCCCTTGTGGAGCCAAGTTGGTACTAGTTCTGTAGTCCTGCTCAGAGTGCTTCCTTCAATTATTCTAGAAGAAGAACCTTCTGCCTGTATATTTGTGCTAGAAAAAACAAGTAGACTCAAGTAAAATTATATCTCTTCTGGTAATTTTATTTTTATTTGCATTACTCTAATAGGTACAAATACTATTTTTAAAAAGTAACTGAATTGGTTTTTTACTTTCCATTAATAGCAATAGTCAGATTTTCAAATAATAGAATAAAATAAGCCTGGGTTAAACATCAGGGTAATAAAACAGAAAGCAGAAACAATGTGGCTTCATTACGCTAAAATGTTAAAATAACTTACTATCAAACAATGAAGGAGGGATTTTACTTTCTTTTCTTTCCTTTTTTTTTTTTTTGTATACGAGGAAAGAAATACAGAAACCCAAGTTAGGCATTAGGGAAAAAATTCTTGAATGTAAAGGTTATCATGCAAAAAAAGTACATTATAAAGTGTTCTTCCCAAAAAGCTTAATAAAAAATATTAAACATTCATGTAATTTATATAGATCACCAAACATAAAACAATGTCAAATTAGTTTAACATAATGCAAAAAATAGCTGTATGAGTAAACAATTTATGTGTCAATATAATATAAATTATTAAACCATCTTTCAATGGATGATTTAAAATAAAAACTAACTGAAATTAAGCAGTAAACAAGTGATATATACATTTAGACATACACACACACACACACTCAAACACTGGAGTTTCTATTTTGCTAAAAATATATTCAGGAGAAAACTAAAGTGTAACACACTAAAATTCTCATTATAATTACCTCTGGATTTGAAATACATAAATTTTATTTTCTTTATATTTCTGCATGCATATGTTTTTGTTCTGTATGTTAATTAGGATGTTTTGGACTGCAAATAAAAGAAAATTCATCTCAACTGGCTGAAACAATAAGAGAGATGTACTACTTCACATGAAAGCGATTCCAAAGGTAGAGCAATAATGGGGCAGTAAACTCTCTAGCTGAATGATTTCACCACGGACTGGCATTCTCTCCTTTCGATTACTTCATCCTCCTTAGCAGGGTTCTGCTTTTGTTCTTAGCATGCTACCTTTGTGCAAATAAGATGACTACACTATCTCTAAGCACTGCAACTCAATCAATATTCAAAAGCCAAGAGAGGAAAGGAAAATATATACTTTTTTCAAACCTTTTATGAAAGTGAGGAAAATCTTAGACTACCCTCCAAACCCCCATGGCCAAAATGGGTTGTATGCCCATTTTATAACTCATCATGGACAAGGGGAATGAAATTTAAAATACTGACCTAAATTAATGAAATCCAATCCAAGAGCTGAGAAGGATCCTAAACATCCCTGAAGAACATGTCCATCCAATACCTATCATACCAGGTTTCTGCTTGGAAGGAATAACACCCAATAATACCTAAATAAATAGAATTATTCTATATGCAAAGGGTGATATTATTAGTTCTCTACTGCTGGCACAACAAATTACCACAATCTTAGTGGTTTAAAAGAACACACATTTACACCTTACAGTTCTGGAAGTCAGGTGTTTAAATGGGTCTGCAAGGCTGCATTCCTTCTCAAGGCTCTAGAAAAGAATTTGTTTCCTGGCCTTTTTCAGTTTCTAGAGATTGACTACATTCCTTGGCCCAAAGTTCTGCATCATTCTGACCTGTGACACAGTTGCCACATTTCCTTCTCTGCTTCTGACACTCCTGACTATACATACCCTTGTGATTAAGAAAGTCCAGCCAGATAATACAGGATGATCTCCCCAGCTCCAGATCCTCAACTTGGTCACATCAGCAAAATCCCTCTTGCCAAGTAAAGTAACATAAACCCAGTCTGTAAGGATTAGGATATAGACATCTTTGAAGGACCACTATTCTGTTTTATCACATAGAATTAACAGGACTTAATATTGCACAGTGACTTATCATAAAAATGCCAATTATCTCCAAAATGACACATACATTGAATACAATACCAATTGAAATTCCAGGGGAACAAACATTTTTTGGGGGCTTCCCAGGTGGCACTAGTGGTAAAGAATCTGCCTACTAAGGCAGAAGACATAAGAGATGCAGGTTCCACCCCTGGGTCAGGAAGATCCCTTGGAGGAGGGCACAGCAACCCAGTCCAGTATTCTTGCCTGGAGAAGCCTATGGACAGAGGAGCCTGGTGAGCTATGAGCCACAGGGTCACAAAGAGTTGGACACAACTGAAGCAACTTAATATGCACAAACTTATTTTTAAACGCTTATGGAAAAATAAAGGTTTCTACACAGCTAAATTAACTCTGAAAGAGAAGGTCAAAGGAATGAGGGGCTTTCCAAATACAATATTTAGATATTCTAAAAAGTCTTTGCAATAAACACTATAGCACTGGTGTGGGCTGACACTAAACAATGTTCAAAATAGAAAGAAAAGAAAATGGGAAGTGGATTTATAATTTTTCTCCCCCCCCTCCAGTTTCATTGAGATAAAATTGACATATAACCTCACATTAGTTTAAGGTGTAAAACATGACTTGAAACAAGTATACACTACAAAATGATTGCCACAATCAATATAGTTAACATCTATCACCTCACAAGGACCTACTGTATAGCACATGGAACTCTATTCAATACTCTGTGATACTTTATGTGCCAGCTTGAATGGACCATGGGGTGCCCAGATGTCTGGTTAAACATTACTTCTGGGTGTGTCTGGGTGTGTTAAACATTACTTGAGGGTGTTTCCAGAGGTGATTAGTATTTGAAATGATGAACTGAGTAAAGCAGATGGCCCTTCCCAGTGTGGTAGGGCATATTTGTCTTTTGAGGGCCTAAATAGACAAAAGGCTGGAGGAAGGTTGAATTTTTTCTCTGCCTGACTGCTTGAGCTGAGAAACTGCTCTTCTGTCCTCAAGACCCCTGGTTCTCAGGCCTTCAGATTCAGACTGAAATCTGCAACACTGAAATCTGTGGTTCTCTGGCTTTTCAACTACAGCACCACACGCTTTCTTGGTCTCTGACTTACAGACAACAGACTGTGGGACTTCTCAGACTCCATAACTGTGTGTGTGTCAATTCTTCACAATAGATCTTATACACACATGTACTATTGGTTCTGTTTCCCCGAAGAACCCTGACTAACATGCTTGTCTTTCAACTCTTTCCCTACACTTCTCTCATTGACTTTTGCAGCTCTGCAACATCATGAAAGTCTCTCTCTGCTCACCTTTTCTTTGCCCTGTTTAATGCCTTCTGGGCTTCCCAGGTGATGCTAGTGGTAAGAACGCGCCTGCCAGTGCAGGAGACACAGGTTTGATCCCTGGGTCAGGATGATCCTCTGGAGGAGGGCATGGCAACCCACTCCAGTAATCTTGCCTGGTAAATCCCATGGACAGAGGAGCCTGGCAGGCTACAGTCCATGGGGTCACAAACAGATGGACACAACTGAGTGACTGAGCACACACAAACACACACATCATATTTTTCTAGGAACAGCTCTGATTTTACTGCAGTAATAAAAATAGTCAGAGAGCTAGGTGGCCTGAGGCAAAAAACCATGTAAAATAGCCATTTTTCCATGCAGCCACCACGTGCATCTTTTGGCATAATCTCATCTCAATCTCATCTCATCTCTTTGCCTTTGTCACGGTCTATTCCACACTTGCTTGCTCTTTAGAAGAAAAGCTAGGACAAACCTAGACAGTGTATTAAAAAGCAGAGACATCACTTTGGCAACAAAGGTCCATCTAGTCTAAGCTCTGGTTTTTCTAGTAGTCCTGTATGGATGTGAGATTTGGACCATAAAGAAGGCTGAGCACCGAAGAATTGACACTTTTGAACTGTGCTGTTGGAGAAGATTCTTGAGAGTCTTTATTTCCTTGGACTGCTAGGAGATAAAACCAGCCAATCCTAAAGGAAATTACTCCTGAATATTCACTGGAAGGACTGACAGTGAAGCTGAAGCTCCAATACTTTGGCTACCTGATGCAAAGAACTGACTCATTGGAAAAGACCCTGATGCTGGGAAAGATTGAAGGCAGGAGGAGAAGGGGACACCAGAGGATGAGATGATTGGATGGCATCACCAACTCAATGGACATGAGTTTGAGCAAGCTCCAGGAGATGGTGAAGGACAGATAGGGAAGCCTGGTGTGCTACAGTCCATGGGGTCGCTAAGAGTTGAGCACGACCGAGCAACTGAACAATTCCACACTCACACATTCCAAGATGAATACAAACTTCTACTTTATTAGCAACTCAAATCAATTTTTAAAAATTAACTGTTTCATAGAAATTGCATCATCAATTCCTCCAGTTTAATAATTCAATTCTGAGAGTTGGCTGACACAGAGTATTGCCACGTGTAGCGATGGAACATAACCATGACACTGCTGAGTTCTGATGGGTTTGGTTTGCTTGTGGGCAACTGTACTTGCTCTAACTTGATCTCCTTTACAGTAGCAGTTTTGACCATGACCTACAATAGGAAATATCTTTACATTATTTACATAGATGTGAAATTTAATTTCTTACTACATGTGTTTATACATACATGATTATACTTATACATACACACACAACTAAAATTTTACTATGTAAATGCTCTTTGACATTCTCTATTCTATTTCAGCTTTTTTCAAAAATTGCTAATCCTGATGCACAAATGACTAATTAACAGGTTGCAACTTCTAGTTTGAAATTCACTGCTCCAGAATAGTGATGTCTCTGCTTCAGAATAAAGTTCAAACTCCTTCCTATAGCACTAGAAGGCTCTTCTTCATGATTTTCTTTTCCTCTCCAGCTTCATCTCTCACCACTTTCTCTTTGCATGCTAAACTTCAAGAATACACAGCTACTCACATTTTCTAGGAAAATTGCTCTTTCCTCAAAATCTTACACAACATAAATTGTGTACTGTTCACCCTTGTATTTGAATTCAATATAATGACTAGCATAAACTGCTGCTGCTGCTAAGTCACTTCAGTCATGTTCGACTCTGTGCGACCCCATAGACGGCAGCCCACCAGGCTCCCCCGTCCCTGGGATTCTCCAGGCAAGAACACTGGAGTGGGTTGCCATTTCCTTCTCCAATTCATGAAAGTGAAAAGTGAAAGTAAAGTTGCTCAGTCCTGTCTGATCCTCAGCGATCCCATGGACTGCAGCCTACCAGGCTCCTCTGTCCATGGGATTTTCCAGGCAAGAAAACTAGGGATTCAAAAAATATTAGGTGAATCAGTAAGTGAATGAATAAATGAACCAAGGAAAAATTATATAAAAATCTATTCAAAGAATGTACTTTGACAATAACATTCCACAGATTTCACTCTGCAAATGCAGGTTTAGGCTACAGAAAGGCAAAAAAGCACTCAATAAACTAGAGATTTACTAAGGAAAATTATAATTTCTGGAAACTAGAGTGAACAGTTTCATAAAAGCTTATTTACTTTGAGGAAATGTTCCCCATTTAATTTGGTTCAGCTGGATTGTGGCCATCAACAAATCAGACAGACAAATAAATTTGACTGTGTATTACATTCCATACCTCCTTGGTATAATGATGACTTGGAAAACTGGAGCTGTAATAGCATAAGTCCTGGTTACTGTAGTAACTGCTTCTGTGGAATAATAGACAATCAAAGAGAAATATTTAGCCTGTCTATTTGCTAATGAAAAATGCTTCAGTTCAGTTCAGTTCAGTTGCTCAGTCGTGTCCGACTCTTTGCAACCCCATGAATCGCAGCACTCCAGGCCTCCCTGTCCATCACCAACTCCTGGAGTTCACTCAGACCCACGTCCATCGACTCAGTGATGCCATCCAGCCATCTCATCCTCTGTCGTCCCCTTCTCCTCCTGCCTCTAATCCCTCCCAGCATCAGAGTCTTTTCCAATGAGTCAACTCTTCGCATGAGGTGGCCAAAGTACTGAAGTTTCAGCTTTAGCATCATTCCTTCCAAAGAAATCCCAGGGCTGATCTCCTTCAGAATGGACTGGTTGGATCTCCTTGCAGTCCAAGGGACTCTCAAGAGTCTTCTCCAACACCACAGTTCAAAAGCATCAATTCTTCGGTGCTCAGCCTTCTTCACAGTCCAACTCTCACATCCATACATGACCACTGGAAAAACCATAGCCTTGACTAAACGGACCTTTGTTGGCAAAGTAACGTCTCTGCTTTTCAATATGCTATCTAGGTTGGACATAACTTTCCTTCCAAGGGGTAAGCGTCTTTTAATTTCATGGCTGCAGTCACCATCTGCAGTGATTTTGGGCTTAGTGGTGGCCTATTACCATCAGGGAAAATAATCTGTCCCAAAGTGGAACACAGGAATGGTGCATTAGAGATCAATGGTGTATTAGAGATCAATAGTGTATTTGAGACCTATGGGTCTCAAACTTCCTTGTGAATTTGGTTCTTGTTAAAATGCACATTGTGATTCACTAGGTCTGGAACAGAATCTGAGACTGAATTTCTAACAAGGTTCCAAGTGATACAATGCTACAGGTCTACTGCCCAGACTCTAAATAGAAAGTTCAGTTCAGTTCAGTAACTCAGTCATGTCCAACTCTTTGTGACCCCATGGACTGCAGCACACCAGGCCTCCCTGTCCATCACCAACTCCCGGAGTTTACCCAGACTCATGTCCACTGAGTTGGTGATGCCATCCAACCATCTCATTCTGTCATCCCCTTCTCCTGCCCTCAATCTTTCCCAGCATCAGGGTCTTTTCAAATGAATTGGGTCTTCACATCAGGTATCCAAAGTATTGGAGCTTCAGCTTCACCATCAGTCCTTCCAATGAATATTCAGGACTAATTTCCTTTAGGATGGACTGGCTGGATCTCCTTGCAGTCCAAGAGACTCTCAAGAGTCTTCTCCAACACCACAGTTCGAAAGCCTCAATCCTTCAGCACTCAGCTTTCCTTATGGTCCAACTCTCACATCCATATATGACTACTGGAAAAAGCATAGCCTTGACTAGATGGACCTTTGTTGGCAAAGTAATGTCTCTGCTTTTAATATGCCATCAAGTTTGGTCATAACTTTTCTTCCAAGGAGTAACAGTCTTTTAATTTCCTGCAGTCACAATCTGCAGTGGTTTTGGAGCCCCCCAAAATAAAGTCTGACACTATTTCCACTGTTTCCCCATCTATTTGCCATGAAGTGATGGGATCAGATGCCATGATCTTAGTTTTCTGAATGTTGAGCTTTAAGCTCAACAAGCAAGAAAAGCATTATTTAAGCCCAAATAGCAAGAAAAGCACACAATTTTTATTATTTTTTTGCAGACATCTATATTTAATGTCTACATTTTAAAAGTGGCAAGTTTGAGAAACAAAATTACATCTACAAAAGCCTCACATTGGCATTACTGACCTGAAATACTAGAGTTTCTAATACAATAGTTTTTGTAAGACTATGGGATCATCATGTATGAAGCATTCACGAAAAGTACACAGTTTACTGAAGACGTTCTCTTTTGATCCTAGGCAGCATTATTACCATTTCAAATATTTGTGTTACCAAGGTAACTGGGCCATAAGCGGGTCCTATGACCACTTGACCTAATGACTTGTGCTGGAGGAACTGTTTCAGGCAAACAGCAGCCCTTCCTCCCTCCACAGGATTCCAAATTAAAGGGAACCAGTAGTATTCTTCCCAGAATAAGATATCTTCCAGTTACCAGTGAAGCAGCATTTTTCATTGACATCAGGAACTTCAGTTGTCATCAATTCTCTACATTGCTACTACCTAGAACTGAAACATCTTGAAAAGATATATAAAAGTCACATGGAACCCAAACAGCTCACTATACTATTGTGGCTCATATTCCTCTAACTTAACTTTTTTTTTTTTTTCTGTTAGATTTCCTTTAAGTTTTTAATGGAAGATAATCAAATCCCAGTCTCATAGAGTCAGCTTCCCATGTGTCACTAACATCTATAAGTCAAGAGTTTTTGACAATAACAGAAAAATGCAGGTGTAGTTTTCCCCCAGTTCCTTTCCTTGATTAAAGCTTTTTTGTTTTGTTTTGCTTTTGCTATATACCTTTTTCCAAGGAGAGAAAAAATGGGGACTATATATAGAGGTGCTTTAACTAAAGAGAAAGTCTTTCTCTGGAATGTTTACTACAATAAAGACTATTTAAAGTGAAGTCTGTCAAGGATAAAAAACAAATCCAATTTAGATAACTCACTAAGGTTTATACTTATCTGACATGAAATTCCCATCATAATTATTGAAATAACTCTGCAAATTATCACAGAGAGAACAGTTCTTCCAAAGACTTGAGAATTTCATAGATAAATTTAAAGGAAACAATTAGTCAATTAACCTCTTTGAAGTCCACACAAGCCTAGTGTATTCTGCAGCCTCCAGGAATTTCCCAAGGAAGGAGCCCAAACTACATCCTGCTTCATGTGTCAATCTTGCCACACAACGGCACTGCCTTTTCTCTCCAAGTCTGCTGAAGGAGATGCTCTGTGTGGGTCTCATGACCTTGCCCCTTCTCCCACAGCCCTTTGCTGACTGGATATTGGGCCCAAAGTCAAAGTCAAGGCCAAAGTCAAAGCATATTATGCCCCAAATCAAAGCTTCGCTTTGGGCTAAGACCTAATAAATTAAATAAAGATACAGTGTCAAATGAAGCTAGAGGATACACAGAAGAGACATAAGCAAGGGTGGAGACCACAGGATTTTGAGGAAATAGAAAACCGGCGATTCATGGGGTCGCAAAGAGTCGGACACGACTGAGCGACCTGATCTGATCTGATCTGAAGGATGAATAAATAGAATAGGATGAGTTTTCCTAGCTTTGTTCTCTCCTCAACACTTCACTTCTTAACTAAGGAAAATATTTGCTAGATATTTCCCTCTAGGGGCCATTTTATTAACCAAATTGTGTGGGATAAGTTGGGGGGGTAGATATTAGGATAGGGTATTTGCATGAATAAGACTGAGATTTAAAGGAGAGAGAGAGGAAATGGGAGAAGGAAAGGGACAGAGGAAAGGGAACAGGTGGAGAGAGAGAAGGAAAAAAAAAACAGGAATAGGAGAACAGCAGAGAAGGCGATGGCACCCCACTCCAGTACTCTTGCCTGGCAAATCCCATGGATGGAGGAGCCTGATGGGCTACAGTCCATGGGGTCACGAAGAGTCGGACATGACTGAGCGACTTCCCTTTCACTTTTCACTTTCATGCATTGGAGAAGGAAATGGCAATCCACTCCAGTGTTCTTGCTTGGAGAATCCCAGGGACGGGGAAGCCTGGTGGGCTGCCGTCTATGGGGTCACACAGAATTGGACACGACTGAAGTGACTTAGCAGCAGCAGCAGAAGAAGAAGAAAGAAAAAAAGAGAAAAGACTGACCAGGTTGGCTGGATAAAGGAAAGGACCTAAAGAGCAAGGATGTCCACAGTAAAAGTGGAACATACTCATGGTAACTGGAATATACTCAAGATAACTGGAACGTAGTCAAGGGAGCTTCTCTTGGGGAAGGATGGGGAGTGTAGCACAAAGGAGTTGAGGAGTCTAGAGGTCCAGGATTACCAAGGGGGAGGGCAAGAGTCAGTGGGAGGGCTTTGCATTAATACAATATGGCAACATTGTGTCTGCAGTACAGATGGCCTGAAAAGACACCTGAGACTTGCAAGTTGAGAAGAGTCTTGTGGGACATGACAAATTGTGACAGAAAACACCTGAGTGGAAGAGAAGAAAGAGGTTTTAAGAAATAACCTTGTGAAAAGTGAGCTAAAACCTTAAAATTTTTTTGAAGTAAAATTTTAAATTATTTTACGTGAGTGTTGGTTACTGGACTATGTTTCTTAGAATGTGATGCTGTACCTAGCCTGGGCTACCTATAACACTAGGATTTATTCAGGCTACCAAGAGTAAAGCAGAAGGCAGAAGATATGAGACAGTAGAAAGACTTAATAAACCAAAGATTAAACACTGTGGTAGTAAAAAGCAATCAGATTTAAACAGCAGGCCTTTCAATTGCTGAAGGGAAGCAAAGTCACATTTGTGGCTAAGCTCTGGAGATTCATGACTTCTCATGGTGTGTCCCACACAGCTGCCTCTTTCAGTCCCACTTCAGTTTCCATGAGATCTACTTCTCACCATCCTTAAATTAAACACAGAAGCCCTTTTCCTTTATTGCTGAAAAACAGCCTCACCGAAACTCCAATTATTTGAGGTAAACTGAATCTTTGCTCATTGTGACCAAAAAAGCAAAAGTCAATGCAATCTTATTCTTTTGCACATCACAAAAGTAAATACAACTTATTCCTTAAAAGCCTCAAACATCAGTGCAATGATAGATAAGATTATATACATTAATTCATTAAAAATATTTATTGATAACCTCTTACATGATATCAAGAACTTTCTATTGCTAGGCAACAAACTAAGTGCTGGATAAACAAGACAGATGAAATCTTTGACCTTATGGAACTTACATTCTAGTGAAAGCATTAGTCGCTCAGTAGTGTCTGACTCTTTGTGACCCCATGGACTGTAGCCTGCCAGGTTCCACTGTGCACAGAATTCTCTAGGAAAGAATACTGGAGTGGTTTGTCATGCCCTTCTCCAGGGGATCTTCTGGATCCAGGGATCGAACCTAGGTCTCCTGCATTGTAGGTGGATTCCTCACTGTCTGAGCCACCAGGGGAGCCCATTCTAGTGAAAGACACCAAATACACACACACACACACACACACACACGCATGTATGTATGCTTGCTTGATAAGTCGTTTCAGTCATGTCTGACTCTTTGTGACCCTATGGACTGTAGCCCATACCAGGCTCCTCTGTCCATGGGATTCTCTAGGCATAGTGGGTGGCCATGCCCTCCTCCAGAGGATCTTCCCAATTCAGGTATTGAACCTGTGTCTCTTATGTCTCTTGCTTTGGCAGGTGGGTTCTTGACCACTAGCGCCACCTGGGAAGCCCATATATATGTAGATAGATAGATAGATAGATATACACAAATAAAGTGTGTCTTCAAAGTCATAAAGTTAGATATGTTATTTCTCCAACACTGAAAATCTAATTTGAATAATGTGCTGGCTGAATCTACCGGCTGTTTTAGCATCCTGAAGACACAGTGTGAAGATCTACATTTTAAACCTAATGATTCTATTTATAGGTAATGTGAAATTTTCAACAGGATCTACATCTTACTCAAAGTGTTATTTTATTTCATTAAGTCTCACTTACTTTGCTTTAAGCGCGAGATCAGTGCTAATTTCTAAGCCTCCAACACTGTTCTTGTAAAGAAAGTAAAACTGTTCTCTTAAAATGAATTTACTACTATTTCTTTCTCAGAGTCCATTTAAGACAATCCCTGCTTGGATCAGTTTCATATTGATACTAAGACTACAGTTTGATCCAATAAAATTCCTCCTCATAAAAAGAAGTTATTATCTGTAGATATTACAGCAAAGGGAAAGTTTTAAAAAGCCAAACATGGGGTTTCATCTGTAGATTAACCTCACAGTTCCTTCTGTATCTCAATCAGTATGGACTCTGTGTGTGTATTAGTAGTCCAATCATTAGTGGACTGGTGGGAAGAGCTATTGAGAGTCATTTTGCAGGAGTTTGAGCATGAGTTTTCATGAAAATGAGTTTGAGCAAGCTCCAGGAGATGGTAAAGGGACAGGGAAGCCTGGCATGCTGCAGTCCATGGAGTCACAAAGAGTGGGACATGACTGAGCAACTGAACAACAACTTCTCATCAAGGTTTCTGAGGAAAAGATGATGGCAATTTTTTCATTTCAAGAAATGTGTCCTCCAGGTCCCAAAACAGTATCTGACATCTAGGGGTCAAACTGTGTAGGCCAATACCATAGGCAAATGGTGCAGAAGTAGATGGTGAAGAATAATGCATTGTAGAAACTGTGCCTCTTTCCAGTATAGCCACTATGTTAAAACCTCAACACTGAAGCAGATACCTTCAGATCCTGGAACCATCAATTCCTACCTATATGAGTTTGAGCAATTTATTTAATGTGATGATGACAAATTGTAAAAAAAAAAAAAAAAAAAAGGCTACAGATTTCTTCCATGACTCTCTGCAACTCCCTGCACCCACCATTAGCAATGTGACTATGCCACTTCCCTCATCAAGCCGAGAGATCTCTATTTCTCCATTCTTTGAATCTAGGCTGGTGCTGTGACTTGCTTTATCATAGAAGTGACATCTGCACAACTTCCAGTCCTAGTCTCGAGGAGTCTTCAATCTTCTGCTCTCACTCTCCTAAAACGTGATGCTTCTGCACAAGGAATGCTGGGTTATCCTAATGGATAAGGAAACTGCATGGCTAGAGATGACCTGTCTCCACTGAGGCCATCTAAACAGTGAGCCTCCATTAGGCTACCAGAGGACTGGAGTCTTATGAGTGACCCCAGGTGTGTGCTGTGTGCTCAGTCACTCAGTCATATCTGACACTATGACCCCATGGACTGTAGCCCACCAGACTCCTCTGTCCATGGGATTTCCCAGGCCAGAATAATGGAGTGGGTTGTCATTTCCTATTCCAGGGGATCTTCCCCACCCAGGGATCAAACCCAAGTCTCTTGCATTTCCTGCATTGGCAGGAGGATTATTTACCACTAGTGCTACCTGGAAAGTCCAGGTGAGACTAGTAAAAAACTGCCCAGCTGAGCCAGGCTAAAACTACCAACCCACTGAATCATGAGCAAATAAACAGAGTGTTTGTTAATCTACCAGTGTGAGTAGTTATGCAGAACAGATAACTGATACATAGCACCATCTCTTTGTCCCTTCATTTTCTCCCATGTAAAATGGGAATAATAATAGACTTGCCACATAGAAAACTCTATATTAAGAGTCTGGTATTCATTTCAGTAATATTCTCTCTTCTCTACAGAGCCGATGAGATTCTAGCATCCAGAATTGCCTGTGTTAAGTTGCTTCACTCGTGTCCGACTCTTTGCGACCCTAGGGACTGTAGCCCGCCAGGCTTCTCTGTCCATGGGATGCTCTAGGCAAGAATACTGGAGTGGGTTGCCATGCCCTCCTCCAGGGGATTTTCCTGACCCAGGGATTAAACCTGCATCTCTTACATCTTCTGCATTGGCAGGTGGGTTCTTTACCACTAGTGTTACCTGGGAAGCCCCAGAATTGGCCAGATCCCAGCAAATCTCACATGCCAGCAAGAGAGAGTAAAGGACAGCAGTCATGAAACTGACGTCATTGCTTCACCACGGCCATGACTCTGGTCATGTTCCTGTCAAGTTGAGGTGCCTGATGCACCTTTTCATGCCATCAGCTGGGCAGCAGGGATGTTCACAAGGTAACTGGCAGCACATATTCATAATCAAGGGAGGTTCAGTTGGGGTGGGATGGGAAGGGTGGCACAGAGGAGTTGAGGGACCTTAAGACTCTGCATTATAAGATGGGGCACGATTCAGTGGGACAGCTTGGCACTGACACGGGCATGGCAACACTATGCCTGCAGCCCGGAGTGGCCTGGAAAGAGGCATGAGCCTTGCAAGGAATTACAAAAATCTGTATCAGCCCCAACAAGTTTTTTACCACTTAATTCTCCTCTAGGGATATATTAAATATTATTGCTTCTGAGACAAAAGAAATCAAGCAGTCTTTTATTTTCTGAATACAAATGATTATTTTGAATTTTTATAATAGTCTGCATGTGGAAGTGAATATTTTCAAGATTTTAATAACAAAAACATCAATGGGCCAGATTATTTGTAGTTGTTTTATATAAATACATTATCATATGTATCTGAGATATTAGTAACATGGTACATACAGTGTTTTAATTCTATCACCCTTATTAATTATAAAACCATTCTACACACAAATGCACCTAACATTTTAAAGAATTTATTGAAGACATTGGCTTATATCATTATATAAATTTCATGTGTACACTATATTTTGACTTCTGTATACACTACAGTGTCTGTGTGGTGTTGCGCTCAGTCGCTCAGTCGTGTCTGACTCTTTGCAACCCCATGGACTGTAGCCTGCCAGGTTCCTCTGTCTGTGGAATTTTCCAGGCAAGAATACTGGAGAGGGTTGCCACTTCCTTCTCCAGGTAATCTTCCTGACCCAGGGATTGAAACCGTGTCTCTTGCGCCTCCTGCACTGGCAGGTGGACTCCTTACCACCGTACCACCTGGGACATCCACACTACAGTGTGCTGCTGCTGCTGCTAAGTCACTTCAGTCATGTCCGACTCTATGCGACCCCATAGAAGGCAGCCCACCAGGCTCCCCGTCCCTGGGATTCTCCAGGCAAGAATACTGGAGTGGGTTGCCATTTCCTTCTCCAGTGCATGAAAGTGAAAAGTGAAAGTGAAGTTGCTCAGTCGTGTCCGACCCTCAGCGACCCCATGGACTGCAGCCTACCAGGCTCCTCCGTCCATGGGATTTTCCAGGCAAGAGTACTGGAGTGGGGTGCCATTGCCTTCTCCAGCACTACAGTGTGCTCACCACCAAAAGCTTAGTTTCCACCCACCGCCATAGAGTTGACCCCTTCACCCTCCTCCCTTCCGCTTTGGTAACCACTATTCTCTCCTATATATCTATGTGTTTATTTTTTGTTTGCAACTTTGAATAATAGCCTGCTTCCTCTCATCAGGTACCAGGAAGTGCCAGGTTTTTAAACGTGAGGTCATTCATTCTTGCAGCAGCCCTGTAAGGTGGGCCTAGGTTTTCCCAAGCCTATAGACGAGGAAACTACCGCAAACAGAAATTAAATAAATCTCCTAACATTAAACACTGTGTTTGCCGATCTATAATATTTTTAAATAGCTCAATTTCATAAGGAAAAGGTTTTTAAAAATAATGTAAACACTTCATAAATGTATTCAAAGGCACTTTGAAGTTTTATAGGTGAAAATATGTAAATACTAGCTGCTTCATGGAGAAGGCAATGGCACCCCACTCCAGTACTCTTGCCTGGGAAATCCCATGGACGGGGGAGCCTGGTGGCCTGCCGTCTGTGGGGCTGCATGGAGTCGGACACGGCTGAGTGCCTTCACTTTCACTTTTCACTTTCATGCGTTGGAAAAGGAAATGGCAACCCACTCCAGTGTTCTTGCCTGGAGAATCCCAGGGACAGGGGTGCCTGGTGGGCTGCTGTCTATGGGGTCAAACAGAGTCGGACACGACTGAGACGACTTAGCAGCAGCAGCAGCAGCTGCTTCATACTGAAATCCAATGGGAAATCACAAGAACTGGATATACATTAATATTTTTGTTAAAATATAGCATGATGTAAAAACTCCATCTTTGTTGTAGTTTCGGGGGCCACACTGACCATTGTGGCGTAGCATCATCCATTGTTAACTTTTTCACTTGGTCTACTAATAGGAGGAAATAGAATGCAAAGAAATGCAACTTATAACCTAGTTAATACAGGAACTGATAAACAGTGGAACAGAATTAGAAACAAGATAGCGTGGCTCTAAACTACATGCTCATTTTCACTGCACCAAACTATCTCATCTATTTCTCCCAGGATACAAGAACATGTTATCTTTTAAGGAGACTTCTATTAGTCCTTAACAAAGTTCAACTATTCTGGAACGAAAGGTAATGTATTCCTCAGAAACCCAGCCAAAAGAACAACAAATTTAGTTTTGCATAGATAAATATAATAAACACTTCCTCGAGTACTTCAGAATCCAGTCATTAGAAGTCTTTAGCTTTAAGACAGGGAAGGAGATAAGTTTAGCTTCTGCTGAATCCTTTTGAGACACTGGCTGAGGGGGAAATGGCCAAGATGAAGACCTGTTCACTGACCTTTCAATAATTCCTTAGCAGGACTTCCCTGGTCGTCCAGTGATTGGGAATCTGCCTTCCATTGCACGGGATGTGGGTTTGATCCCTCGTCAAGGAACTAAGATCCCACAAACTGTGGAGCAACTAAGCCTGTGTGCCACAACTACTGAGCCTGTGTGCTCTAGAGCCCATGCTCCAAAACATAAAGCTAGCCCATGTGCCGCCAAGAAGACACAGTGCAGCCAAAATTAAACAAATCAGTCTTGTAAGAAACTCCTTAGCAGGAGAAGGCATCGCTCCAGTATGGGGTGGGGGATGGGATGAGCAGCTGCATGGAGGCTGGTCTATTAAGGAGCACATGAATGTGATGGCAGCAGCGGAGAGAGACGTGAGAGGTAAGCAGGCAGCAGCGGAGAGAGACATGAGAGGTAAGCAGGTGGCAGCAGAGAGAGACGTGAGAGATAAGCTGCTGCTGCTGCTAAGTCGCTTCAGTTGTGTCCAACCCTGTGCGACCCCATAGACGGCAGCCCACCAGGCTCCCCTGTCCCTGGGATTCTCCAGGCAAGAATACTGGAGTGGGTTGCCATTTCCTTCTCCAACGCATGAAGGTGAAAAGTGAAAGTGAAGTAGCTCAGTCCTGTCTGACTCTGAGCGACCCCATGGACTGCAGCCTACAGGGCTCCTCCGTCCATGGGATTTTCCAGGCAAGAGTACTGGAGTGGGGGTGCCATCGCCTTCTCCAAGAGGTAAGCAGGAGAGGCTATTCACAACTCTGATTGAGCTTGCTCCCACAGTACCTACTCCAGAGCTTATGCCTGTGGGAGGGCATCAAAGAAACTAAAGACAGAGGCCTCCTGTTCGGGAGCTCATAGTTCCCATTAGCTGGACTCAGTCCAGTAGACACAGGTAGGCAACCCTGTCAAGTGCGTTTATCTGCCTCGCACGTCTTCCTTCAGGACAACATCCTGTCAATAGTCCAGAGTTCCCAAGCAGCAGTGTGGTGGCTAAGAATCCACCCGTATTCCCACCACAGTTGTTAGGTTGGCTTGTCACACTCACAGATTCCGTCAGTAAGATTCTGTCAGACAATTCACAGAAACAAGCGACAGCACAAGGTCAACATGGCATCAGCCCCCTATGTCTCTAGCCCCACAGGAAGACCTCAAACCTGAAGGGCCAGTGACCAATGGTACACACAGCGGGTGCTCTGCGGGGAAGGATGCCCCCAGCACAACTTAAAGTACAGCCAAACAGTTTTTACAGACTTCCACAAAAGCCCGTAGCTGAACGTTAAGTGGGAACATGGAAGGAAGTCCAGAGTTTAACTAAAACCAAACTAGGGGGATGGATGAGAAACAGTCAGTCTCCCATGAGACGGAATGAAACCACCTCACGGCTACTTACTAGGCTTTTCTCCTTCCCAAGAGATGTCACCCAGCATTCTGCCAAGACTCACGTCAGACGGTGGTTGCTGTGCTGTGCTCAGTTGCTCAGTCATGTCCAGCTCTTTGTAACCCCATGGACTGTAGCCTGCCAGGCTCCTCTGTCCATAGGTTTATACAGTCCATGGAATTCTCCAGGCCAGAATACTGGAGTGGGTAGCCTTTCCCTTCTCCAGGGGATCTTCCCAACCCAGGGATTGAACCAAGGTGTCTCGCATTGCAGGCGGACTCTTTACCAGCTGAGCCACAAAGGAAACCCAAGAGGACTGGAGGGGGTAGCCTATCCCTTCTCCACTGAATCTTCCCAATCCAGGAATCGAACCAGGGTTTCCTGAATTGTGGTGGATTGTTTACCAACTGAGCTATCAGGGAAGCCAAAAATACTGGAAAGGGTGGCTGTTTCCTCCTACACAGGATCTTCCCAATCTAGGGATGGAACCCATGTCTTCCGCATCTCCTGCATTGCAGGTGAATTCTTTACCACTGAGCCACCGGGGAAGCCCCAGATGGAGATTAAGCCTTGTCTTTGTGTCCTGTGTGCAGACCTATGTGCAAGGTTGCCAGGATGCCAGTGTGTAGCTGTCCCTGCAGCTCCCCACAGTGGTTCTACTCAATCCAAGTCATTCAGGTAGGGCTGACCCCGCCCTTCTGTCCTTCCCTCTCCCCAGTGGCATGTGTATGTGACTGATATTTGAGCAGAGGATTTTGAAGCATGGGCCATGATGATTGATTGTATTGGTAAGAGAATGATGCTAAGCTGCCTCAAGTCCTCAGAGTATTTTGCAGTTACCAGGAAGGATTCTTTCTCATCTTCTGATATAGATAGGATTTTTTTTTTTGAAAATTTTTTATTGTGGTAAAATATCTGTAACATAAAATTTGCAATTTTAACAGTTTTAAAGTATACAGTTCAGTGGCATTAATTACCTCACAATGTTGTGTGACCATCACTACTGTTGCCAAAACGTTTTCATCCCCTCAAACAGAAACCTGTACCTTTTAAGCAATAACTCTCTTTCCTTTTCCTTTCAGCCTCTAATAATGTCTAATCTATTTTCTATCTGTATGAATTTTCATATTCTAGATAGGCAAATAAAGTGCTTCAGTCGCTCAGTAGTGTCTGACTTTTTGCAATCCTTTAGACTGTAGCCCCCCAGGCTCCTCTGTCCATGGAATTTTCCAGCCAAGCATGCTGGAGTGGATTGCCATTTCTTTCTCCAGGGGATCTTCCCAGCCCAGGGATTGAACCCATATCTCAGGTCTGCACTGGCAGCTCCTGCATCGTCTGGTGGGTTCTTTACCACTAATGCCACCTGGAAAGCCCAGGCAAAAATAAATGAAACCATATGATTTATCTTTGGCATATGGCCTATTTCACTTAGCATAATACTTATTATCAGAATTTGTCTCATTATATATATATGTACTACACTTTGTTCATTTATCTTGAGATAGGGAGTATAAAAAATGAAAGCCTATAACTCCAAGGACCATTTTACACATGCTTGAAAATAGACATCCCAAGAATGAAACCACAGTGTAGAAGAAAGTGAAGCTGGGCACAGACGGAGACTGCCAATGCCCTGGAGCCATTGTCGGAGGACCTAGGTCCAGCTGTGCCTGAAGCTAATCCTAATCCCGAGATTTGCAGTTCTGTGAAGAATATTCCCCACTTTTCTTAGTTTAAATTGGGTTTCTCTGCTTGCAAACAAGAATCCTAATAAACCAACCACTTGTCAAAGAACATGCTGAGCTTGTTTCATAAAAAGCATGCTGAACATGCTTTTATGTTTCAGAAAAGCAAATTATAAGAAGATTCTTTTTATTCTATGTGAACAATAAAGTTTTTCAAACTTTCTGATTGTTAAATCTTTTCCTTATTTTAACTGTAAAATGTTTTTGTCTTAAGTAGAGAGAATATTTTATACAAATCCCATTGCTGTTACTGCCAATCTCACCGTCTGAGAAAATTTAGTGATTTTCTGACCCCTGGCATCTTTCCTTCTCAGAGTGTGCACATAATTGATTCCAGGGAAGATCACCCAGAGGCCAGCCCCATGGCACAATTTTTTATTTTATTTCCAAACTGCTGTTGCTGTTGGGCCTCCTTTTGATTTATTTCTTTTATACTTTAATGAGGCTATTCCTCATCAATAGCTTTCATCATCCCTCTGAAAAGATTTTTTAAAGGCCCATAATACTGCTGATTTTACATCAATTTCACCATATTTAAATTTCCCCTGGGACTCTGAAGTTTCTGAGCTGTTCTAGAACAAATTATTATAATAAGTACAAGTGATAATTTCTAACCACTAATCAATCAATAATAAAACAATAATATAGACCTGAAGAAGTTCAGTCTAATCTCTCTGTTCTGAACTGGCCCAAAGAATTACGATCTTATCATCAAATAAAATTTTCACAACTTCTTTTAATAACCCACTTCACAGTTCATCAGCTCAAAATCTCTAAAAATTCACCTAAATTTGTCATACTGTGTTCAGTGAGGGCTCTTTCTTTTTCTCCCTTCCTCCCTCTGGTCCTCCTTTCAGTAAAACTGTTCTTTTTCATATGAAATCTTATGCAAAACCCTATCTATTAAAAAGAAAGAAGGGAGTTGTTCTGATGAAGCTTGAGAGTTTTACCTCATCTGTCACAAGTCACCCACCCCCACCAGCCACTATGGCTTGGATGTGCTAGTTTAGTATTAGAGTTCTATTCTCCAGATGACAGAAAACTTCTAACCTTTCCTTGCATAACTTAGATCCCAACATTTTTTTTTTAATCATTTTTTACTTTTTGAAATCCATTGGGAAAGACTCCAAAAAAAGTTAAGGGCATCAGTATAGATGAAATTGGCTGTGTACAATAAAAGAATTGCCTCAGAGTTCCATGTTGGACTCAATTTTATGCAACCTACTTCTGTATTTTCTGAGCATTCTGACTGCAACTGCTATTAAAAATACATAATAGCTACAATATATTACACTGGTACATGTGACTGGTATTGTGCTATTTAAGCACTTTACATACATCCTTTCTTTTCACCTTTATAACAGTCCAAGTGTTGGTGCATTCATCCTACATCAGTGGTTCTCAACCTTGGTTATAAATTACAATATTTTCTATCAGGAAACTTGAAAATCGGATACCCAGGGATCACATTGATACTCAGGGTTCAATTAAATCAGAATCTCTAGGGGAAAAGAATCAGGCATCATTTTCAAAACTGCAGGTGATTTCCTGTATTTTTCCAAGACTGAGAGCCACTACTCTAAGAGGCATTCTGATGCTTTACATTTTATCACCCAAGGTGGAAGTCCTCAAGTGTAGACAAGGATATACACTTCCCTCACTGATGCAGCCATCACCTAGGATATTTTTGGAATTCCTTTTTTCAGAAGAGCTTTTACTCAATTTTCCAACAACCATTAGAAAATTCTTTTCATTGCCCTAAGCAGGATTGCAGGGAGAGCCAGGGAGCTCTTTGTACACCCGGGGAGACCATCCTTGCCCCCGGCTGTGACTACACTCACAGCAGGATTAAAGTGGGCACAGAGCCCTGTCAACAAGGGACCACTCCACCCTCTCCCCAAACACTCCCCAGTCACCTTATTAATGCTGAGATCCATAAAGAAGCCTAGAATTAGAACTGACTTTCTACCTCCAATAAAGATCAAAGATCCTGCCTGCCTCAACTAAGGCATGGTGCAGCCAAATAAATAAAATAACCCCTTGGGCCTCAAGTTCACATGTACCTCAGTCACCGTGAAGCCTATTCTCTTTGACCATCCCTCGCTCCTGGTCCCAATCCAGGCTCACCCCAACTTGACTCAAGCCCCTGCTGCCCAACACTTCCACTGTGCTTTCTCACACTATGCACACTGGAACCCTGACATCAACAAAATCCTCTGTATTATCCATCTTTTCTTTGAATGCTTCCTTCCCCTTCTCGCTCTAACTGAAACCTGGCTATTCCACCAGGGCACAGCTTTCTCAACACCTACGATATCCTAATAAACAGAGCAGATACCTAGGAAATGCGGAATACAAGAATGACTCATAGTACTATTAATAATAACTTAGACCCTGGGCAGAGGAACAAAGTAGGGTGAGAGAATGTTGGAAACTGATAAGATATTCATGTGTCAGTCCAGTTCAGTTCAGTTGCTCAGTCGTGTCTGACTCTTTACGACCCCATGAATCGCAGCACGCCAGGCCTCCCTATCCATCACCATCTCCCAGAGTTCACTCAAATTCATGTCCATCGAGTCAGTGATGCCATCCAGCCATCTCATCCTCTGTTGTCCCCTTCTCCTCCTGCCCCCAATCCCTCCCAGCATCAGAGTCTTTTCCAATGAGTCAACTCTTTACATGAGGTGGCCAAAGTATTGGAGTTTCAGCTTTAGCATCAGTCCTTCTAATGAACACCCAGGACTGATCTCCTTTAGGATGGACTGGTTGGATCTCCTTGCAGTCCAAGGGACTCTCAAGAGTCTTCTCCAACACCACAGTTCAAAAGCATCATTCTTCGGCGCTCAGCTTTCTTCACAGTCCAACTCTCACATCCATACGTGACCACTGGAAAAACCATAGCCTTGACTAAACGGACCTTTGTTGGCAAAGTAATGTCTCTGCTTTTGAATATGCTATCTAGGTTGGTCATAACTTTCCTTCCAAGGAGTAAGCGTCTTTTAATTTCATGGCTGCAGTCACCATCTGCAGTGATTTTGGAGCCCCCCAAAATAAAAGGTGACACTGTTTCCACTGTTTCCCCATCAATTTCCCATGAAGTGATGGGACCAGATGCGATGATCTTTGTTTTCTGAATGTTGAGCTTTAAGCCAACTTTTTCACTCTCCTCTTTCACTTTCATCAAGAGGCTTTTTAGTTCCTCTTTACTTTCTGCCATAAGGGTGGTGTCATCTGCATATCTGAGGTTATTGATATTTCTCCCAGCAATCTTGATTCCAGCTTGTGCTTCTTCCAGCCCAGCGTTTCTCATGATGTACTCTGCACAGAAGTTAAATAAGCAGGATGACAATATACAGCCTTGACGTACTCCTTTTCCTATTTGGAACCAGTCTGCTGGTCCATGTCCAGTTCTAACTGTTGCTTCCTGACCTGCATTAGGTTTCTCAAGAGGCAGGTCAGGTGGTCTGGTATTCCCATCTCTTCCAGAATTTTCCATAGTTTATTGTAATCCACAGTCAAAGACTTTGGCATAGTCAGGCTTTGGCATAGTCAATAAAGCAGAAATAGATGACTTGACTTCCCTGGTGGCTCAGATGGTTAAGCGTCTGCCTACAATGTGGGAGACCCGAGTTCAATCTCTGGGTCGGGAAGATCTCCTGGAGAAGGTATTGGCAACCCACTCCAGTATTCTTGCCCCTCTCCCCAAAAAGGGGCTCAAAGAATATTCATGTGTAAATGCCTTCAAATTGAGTGAGGAACTATGGCTTAAGATAATGATTAGATATTGATTTTAGAATCATCAGGAAAGTAAGGAAGAGCCCTGGCTGTAGCTTCAATGCAGAAATGAATGAGGAAAAACAAAAGACTGCATACTAGGCTTCAGTGGATACACATGCAAAAAAAATAAGGGTAAATGAGAATCATTCAAAGGGAAAGCATAAAGAAAGAGACAGAGACATAAAGGAAACAAAGGTAGAAGGAAAAGAGAAGTTTATGGGAAAGCTAGAAAGGAGAGCAAAGTGTCCCAGAGCATTACTCAGAAGCCCAATTTATTACACTGATTTTAGCTGGAAAAAAAATTGAACACACTCAGTGAATGTGGAGGTACATGTAGATATTGTAAAGAAAGATAAAAGGAGGAGGAGGAAAGAGACAAAATGAAGAAGAGTAGGCTACAGATAAGGATGGGTAAATTCTCTGGCCCCAAGAACAGAGTGGGCAAGCTTACTGCTAGAGTCTCATCAAATAAATCAGAGTAGATGAGAGACAGAACTTTCAAGGCCCTACTGTTGTTAATTACTATGGTAATAACAAAACCCCATCCTTGTAATAGTGATCAAAGAAAAGTTAGGAGCAAATGTCATTTATTATTTTGGGGGAAAGAGTATCCTGACTCCATGTGGGAAGACGTTCTGCGGAGTAGCCTGGGAACAAGTCAATCGACAGGTCAAAGACAGTGGTATCAGGATGGTAAGACACAGTATATAAACAGGATTGTACATCAGCTTTGCCACAATGCTGGGCAACACTTAGATGCTGAGGATCAGTTGTATCTCATAAATAAACTAAATGTTTATGGCTACACTTTGTCTTACTGTCATGGATGTGCCATCACTGGGCAAAAGGAAACTCAATACCTCTGCTCAGGGGTATGGTGCAAAACAAGTGTCTGGGTTTTTTTAAAGGACAAATATATAGCTAACAATTTCCACGGTTCAAATACTCCTGCCATGACCAGTGTCAAGGCAACAACATCATGTCCTGCAGCAGGGAGGTGGGTAGAGATGCACACAGTGGCTCTAAGTCAGTACTCCAGAGCGTCAGATGCAACCAGTGTGGACTGGAGCTGGCCCAGCTCAGCTTTCACACTCCCTCAGGAGATTCTCTGTGCAGCCAGGTCTGACAACCATTACCTGAAGCGGTACCTCTCAAACTTTGATGTGTGTGTGTGAATCACTTGAGGATCTTATCAAAGCATAGGCTTTAACTCAGAAGGTGGTCTTGGTCCCAAGCAAGGGAGAGAGTAGACTAAAAGAAGAAACACAAGTCATTCCCAACACTTCTGTTCTCAGAAATGTCTGAGAGGCTTTGTCACAAACTGGAGGCCCATGTTGTTGTTACTCAGTCCCTCAGTCGTGTCTGACTTTTTGCAATCCCATGGACTTCATCATGCCAGGCTTCACTGTCCTTCACTATCATCCGGAGTTTGTTCAAACTCATGTCCATTGAGTCCATGATGCCATCCAACCACCTTATCCTCTGTCACCCTCTTCTCCTCCTGCCCTCAACCTTGCCCAGGATCAGGATCTTTTCCAATGAGTCGGCTCTTCACATCAGGTGATATGTGGCCAAACCCACAGAGAGGTTTGTTTTCATCCAACTGCATTTTATTTTTCAAATCTGAATTAGTGTCAACAGCATAAAAATCTGTATTTCCAGATTCTCTGAAATGCCTTCCTTAAATAGTATTCTCAAGAGGCATGTCAGGTGGTTTGGTATTCCCATCTTTCAGAATTTTCCACAGTTCATTGTGATCCACACAGTCAAAGGCTTTGGCATAGTCAATAAAGCAGAAATAGATGTTTTTCTGGAACTCTCTTGCTTTTTCAATGATCCAGCAGATGTTGGCAATTTGATCTCTGGTTCCTCTGCCTTTTCTAAAACCAGCTTGAACATCTGGAAGTTCACGGTTCACGTATTGCTGAAGCCAGACTTGGAGAATTTTGAGCATTACTTTACCAGTGTGTGAGATGAGTGCAATTATGCAGTAGTTTGAGCATTCTTTGGCATTGCCTTTCTTTGGGATTGGAATGCAAACTGACCTTTTCCAGTCCTGTGGCCACTGCTGAGTTTTCCAAATTTGCTGGCATATTGAGTGAAGCACTTTCACAGCATCATCTTTCAGGATTTGGAATAGCTCAATTGGAATTCCATCACCTTCACTAGCTTTGTTCGTAGTGATGCTTTCGAAGGCCCACTTGACTTCACATTCCAGGATGTCTGGCTCTAGGTGAGTGATCATACCATGGTGATTATCTTGGTCATGAAGATCTTTTTTGTACAGTTCTTCTGTGTATTCTTGCCACCTCTTCTTAATATCTTTGGCTTCTGTTAGCTCCATACCATTTCTGTCCTTTATCGAGCCCATCTTTACATGAAATGTTCCCTTGCTATCTCTAATTTTCTTGAAGAGATCTCTAGTCTTTCCCATTCTGTTGTTTTCCTCTGTTTCTTTGCATTGATCTCTGAGGAAGGCTTTCTTATCTCTTCTTGCTATTCTTTGGAACTCTATTCAGATGCTTATATCTTTCCTTTTCTCCTTTGCTTTTTGCTTCTCTTCTTTTCACAGCTATTTGTAAGGCCTCCTCAGACAGCCATTTTGCTTTTTTGCATTTCTTTTCCATGGGGATGGCCCTGATCCCTGTCTCCTGTACAATGTCACAAATCTCCGTCCATAGTTCATCAGGTCCTCTATCTATCAGATCTAGTCCCTTAAATCTATTTCTCACTTCCACTGTATAGTCATAAGGGATTTGATTTAGGTCATACCTGAATGGTCTAGCAGTTTTCCATACTGAAACCTATATGCAGGTCAGGGAGCAACAGTTAGAACTGCACGTGGACCAGCAGACTGGTTCCAAATAGGAAAAGGAGTACGTCAAGGCTGTATATTGTCATCCTGCTTATTTTACTTCTATGCAGAGTACATCATGAGAAACGCTGGGCTGGAAGAAGCACAAGCTGGAATCAAGATTGCTGGGAGAAATATCAATAACCTCAGATATGCAGATGACACCAGCCTTATGGCAGAAAGTGAAGAGGAACTCAAAAGCCTCTTGATGAAAGTGAAAGAGGAGAGTGAAAAAGTTGGCTTAAAGCTCAACATTCAGAAAATGAAGATCATGGCATCTGGTCCCATCACTTCATGGGAAATAGATGGGGAAACAATGGAAACAGTGTCAGACTTTATCTTTTTGGGTTCCAAAATCACTGCAGATGGTGATTGCAGCCATGAAATTAAAAGATGCTTACTCCTTGGAAGGAAAGTTATGACCAACCTAGATAGCATATTCAAAAGCAGAGACATTACTTTGCCAACAAAGGTCCATCTAGTCAAGGCTATGGTTTTTCCAGTGGTCACATATGGATATCAGAGTTGGATTGTGAAGAAAGCTGAGCACCAAAGAATTGATGGTTTTGAACTGTGGTGTTGGAGAAGACTCTTGAGAGTCCCTTGGACTGCAAGGAGATCCAACCCAGTCCATTCTGAAGGAGATCAGCCCTGGGATTTCTTTGGAAGGAATGATGCTAAAGCTGAAACTTTGGCCACCTCATGCGAAGAGCTGACTCATTGGAAAAGACTCTGATGCTGGGAGGGATTGGGGGCAGGAGGAGAAGCAGACTACAGAGGATGAGATGGCTGGATGGCATCATTGACTCGATGGACGTGAGTCTGAGTGAACTCAGGGAGTTGGTGATGGACAGGGAGGCCTGGCATGCTGCGATTCATGGGGTCCCAAAGAGTCAGACACGACTGAGTGACTGAACTGAACTGAACTGAAATAGTATTCTTGGACTACATCACTTTCTTTTCTGCACACTTTGAAGCCCCGTTCCTAAAATGGACTCCATCCTTCTTTTTCTTCTGGAAACAGTCTGAATTACCCTTCAAGATCCCTGCCTTGATGAAACCTTCCTGACTTTTCCATGCTGCAGGGCTAAATAAATTCTCTCTTACCATACTTACCTTTTGCCCAGCTTAGGTTATTTCCTATTCTCTGACGCCCATAGAGCCACTGCTGCTGCTAAGTCGCTTCAGTCGTGTCCGACTCTGTGCGACCCCATAGACGGCAGCCCACCAGGCTCCCCCGTCCCTGGGATTCTCCAGGCAAGAACACTGGAGTGGGTTGCCATTTCCTTCTCCAGTGCATGAAAGTGACACATAGAGCCACACATGGGCTTTATTCATTTTTGTATTCTCATAGTAAAAAGCTTTGCCAACAAAGGAGATCCTCAATAGCTTTATAAAGTAAAAACCTGTGAACTGATTTCAACTGTTAGATTACATTCCCTTTAACTCTTTTTTTGTAATTCATCAGGGGACTTTTGCCATTATTATCCTATCCTGTGAAGTACAAGTTAATTCTCCTTGTACTACTATCTATAGTTGGCCTACAAGCTTTTTTTTTCCCTTGAACTTCAATTTTGGTGATGCTTATTCAATTTATAAGAACACTTATTCTATAAATCTTGTTCCAGATGAACATACATTATCTTTAAACACTTCTTCATAGAATTAATTCCTTACATATTCATGGAATGATAAATTTTTTCAAAGCACTTTTTATAATACACTTCACCCTCACACTAACTCTGAAATATATGTAAGCAATGTAGTATGCTCTTTCAGCATTTGAAGTTAAAGTGAAATGTTCACCATGAACTAGGAAAACAGGAAGTTCAAAAAAATCTTTGCAATGCCCACCTAAATCCTCAGGAGGGAAGGTCCACCAGGTACTCTTCCCTAGGCATCATTCTCCAATGATAGGGGCTAAAGATTTGCCCCATTCCACTTTCAAGCTTCTAGAATCCCTAGTACTTAATTGAAAAACAGGTCCAGACAGGTTGCATTAACCTGAATTAATGCCAAAGTAGTAATCCAAGTCTTTTGATTTCCAGTGTAAGAACCCACTTTGCTTAATTACATTCAACTTTATAAATGCTGCTATCATCATCCAGCAATACAAAGATGCTTCACAAATCTGTCTTCACAAACATTTAGAAATGAAAACTCCTGTGCCTTTTTCTCAAAAAAAAAAAAAAAAAAAAAAAAAGCTATATGTGATGGTCAAAAGTTTTTCCATTAATGCTGTGGAGTTAGTTACAATGGGCAATTTTAAAATACCCAAGTATAATGATTTAAATCAGAGTGCATAAGAAAGTCAGTAATCCATAAATCAATGCATGACACTGCATTATGTCTCACTTTTAAGCCAATGCTGTGTACTCTAGTGTTTGATGCGTTTCGGGAAATACATACAACATAGATGAGATGAGAAACAAAGATTTTAGCATCCTGATCCACTAACAATAAATCCAGTACAAATTAATGAAAAACAAAAAAAACAATACCAGAGACTTAAATTGAGGATCTCAAGTTGGTAATAATAGGATGAAATAAACACCCGCCATAAGAATAAAAGGGATTAGCTCAGGAACAGGTGGAAACAGCAGAGCTTCTCTCTGTTTTCCCTGTATTTCCAACCACTTTCTAAGAATTTTGATGTGGTCACAAGAGTACAGCCACCCATGAAAATACAGGTACAACCAATGCTTTCTCCTTAGGGCACTCCATAACCATTGGTAAGAATACAACCCATTACTATTTAGGATTACAAAACACATGCTCTAGCTATGTGTCTTTGGAAAGACTGGATCATTTGTGGGGAGTTCGATGTCTATTTTTCCCCACATACTACTCTCAACAATGGTTCCAAATGGTTCTCTTCCATTTCTGCTCTCCTAAGGAAGAGAAATTAATCTCTTCTCTTTCAGGGGGACTATGTTTTCTGTATTCCTTCTCCAAATATGATTCTGTCTATATATTTTTTTCTTTTTTTTTTTTAAGAGGACTAGATTTTTTTTTTTTTCCTGCTAATGCATTAGGTTTGTTTTAAAGTTTTAAGTCCATAAATATACTTGCACTACAAATATCTGTATAAGCAAACTGGGGAATGAGGCTGGAGATTAGAGGAATGAGATGTTGAGGCTTTTATTATTTGAAATTATCTCACTTTTATTCAAAAAATAGGAAAAAGTTCTGATAATTATGGGAAGTGTGTGTTTGCCGCTCAGTCCTGTCCGACTCTTTGAGACCCCATGGCTTCTCTGTCCATGGAATTCTCCAGGCAAGAATATTGAAGTGGGTTGCCATTCCCTTCTCCAGGGGCTCTTCCCCACCCAGGGAACTATGGAAAAGGAAGCTGAAATAACTGATGTGACTTCCCACCCCACTGTCCTGAGCCTCTTCTAAGTGCTTCCTAACTTGAGTTTCTAAGCGACAGGAAGAAAAACGGTGCAACGGAAACAAAACCAGCAAAAACTTATTTCCAAATCTCCAAGTGAGAGCAGGTAAGGAAGTTCTGAGAAAGGGCGCTGGATTCATTTGGTAGAGGGGGAAAAAAAAAAAAAAAGTAAGAAAGTCAAAAGCGCAGAGTGTGTGTTGTGGTGGGGGATTCCCTGGAAGGCTGGGGATTAGGGGAGAAGGAAAGGGCGCGAACTCACCCCCCAGCCAGTTGTTGGAGATGTTCTGGAGCATAGTGACCGGGATGCAGAAGAAGGCGATGAGCAGGTCGCTGAGCGCCAGGGAGCAGATGAAGATGTTGGTGACAGTGCGCATGGTCTTGCTGCGGGTCACCACGTAGACCACCAACGAGTTGCCAAAGAGTGCCAGGGCGAAGATGAGCACGCCGGTGAGCACGAAGGCCAGCTTGGCGCGCCCGGGCAGCTCTGGGGTGTAGACGAGCGGCCGCAGCCCGTAGAGCGAGATGAACTGCTCCCGCGTCAGGTTGTGGTCCCGCAGCAGCCGGGAGAACTGCTCCGGAGTGATGTTGAGCGATTGCATGCTGCGTGCGCCCCGAGCGCCATCCACCTCCCGGGCGCGGACTCCCGCGCAGCGGGGCGCGGGCTCCTGGAGGACCGGCCCTGCGGCCGCCTGCCGCCCCTGGAAGCCTCGGCAGCTTCTGCTCTGCGTTCCGGCGCGCGGGAGGGCTCCCGCCAGCACCTCGGGAGGTTCGGGGGAGGGAAAACAGTGCAGGGCTTTAACTCATAATCGAGAGCCAAAGCGAGGGAGATTATCCTATTGACCAAAAATGTTCCTAGTTCAAAGTTCTCCTCTTGTCTGAGACCAGGCGCTGTGGCCGTCCGGAATGCCGGAGCGGCAGTCCCCGCGCCTTTCGCTCCCAAGCCACGCGGTGAGGATGCCGCACCGGCTCCGGAGCGGCGGAGGGCGGGGCGAGAGCTCGGCTGCTCGCTGCTCACTCGCGGCTTCAGCTCGGGGACCCCGCCTCCGCACCCTCCCGGCGGGACTGGCAAACTCCTCACTGTTCCCCAGTCTCTGGAGCGCAGATCCTGTCTGGCGCCCCAGGTCCTGCGTCTGTGTAAAACTGAGTACTGTGGTTTTCCACAGTCTCACGGTTTCTCCTCTTATGAGATAATAGGGCTACAGCCAGCCAAGGCAAAATGAGATTTATTTTTAATTGTTCTCCTGTATTAAAAAATACAGCTCCTAGGAAATCACAGATAGTACAGAGAGGTCTCCTGTATCCTGCACCTGGTTTCTCCAATTGATTACATCTTGTTTAGCTATAGTACAATACAAAACCAGGAATTTGATATGTGTGTGATATATTGTGTGTGTAGGTCTATGTCATTTTATACCAAGTGTAGATGCCTGTGACCACCACCAAAACCAAGATAGAAAACTCTTCTCTCACCACAAAGATTTACATAAAGCTATCCCTTTAGAGTCACACCCAGTACTCCCCCTACCTCTAACCCCTGCTGATCACTAATTATTATCCGGCTCTGAATTTTGGCAGGTTGTATAAACAATCATACAGTATATAATCTTTTGATACTGATTTTTTTCCCCACTCAGCATAATGCTCTTAAAATTCATCCAAGTTGTTAGGTGTATCAGTAGTTGCATTTTTACTGCTGAGGATATATCACAGTTTAACCAGTCACCCATAATAAGATATTTTGGTTGTTTCCAGTTTGGGGCTATTACAAATAAAGCTGCTATGAAGAGCCAGGTATAGATTTTTGTATGAATGTTTTCATTTCTCTGAGAAATGACAAAAAGTTTGCTTGTCCAGTCTGGGCTTTCCTGGTGGCTCAAATGGTAAAGAATTTGCATGCAATGCAGGAGACCCAGGTTTGATCCCTGGGTCAGGAAAATCACCCACTCCAGTATTTTGGCCTGGAGAATTCCATGGACAGAGGAGCCTGGCTGGCTACAGTCCATGGGATTGCAGAGTCACACACAGCTGAGCCACTAACACTTCTCTTCACTTTGCTTGTCCAGTCTATGGTTTGTATATTTAGGTTTTTAAGAAATTGCCAAGGAGTACATCAAGGCTGTATATTATCATCCTGCTTATTTAACTTATATGCTGCTGCTGCTGCTGCTAAGTCACCTCAGTCATGTCCAACTCTGTGCGACCCCCTAGATGGCAGCCCACCAGGCTCTGCCATCCCTGGGATTCTCCAGGCAAGAATACTGGAGTGGGTTGCCATTTCCTTTTCCAATGCATGAAAGTGAGTACATCATATGAAATGCCTGGCTGGATGAATCACAAGCTGGAGTCAAGACTGCCGAAAGAAATATCAATAACCTCAGATATGCAAATGACACCACCCATATGGCAAAAAAACGAAGAAGAACTAATGAGCCTCTTGATGAAAGTGAAAGTGGAGAGTGAAAAAGTTGGCTTAAAACTCAACATTCAGAAAACTAAGATCATGGCATCCGGTCCCATCACTCCACTGTAAATAGGGGAACAGTGGAAACAGTAGCTGACTTTATTTTCTTGGGCTCCATAATCACTGTGGATGGTGCCTGCAGCCATGAAATTGAGATGCTTGCTCCTTGAAAGAAAAGTTATGACCAACCTAGACAGCATATTAAAAAGCAGAGACATTACCTTGCCAACAAAGGTCATCTAGTCAAAGCTATGTTTTTTCCAGCAGTCATGTACAGATGTGAAAGCTGGACAATAAAAAAGGCTGAGCCCCAAGGAAATGATGCTTTCAAACTGTGGTGCTGGGGGACTCTTGGGACTCCCTTGGACAACAAGGAGATCAAACCAGTCAATCCTAAAGGAAATCAGTCCTGAATATTCATTGGAAGGACTGATGCTAAAGCTGAAGCTCCAATACTTGGGCCACCTGATGCGAAGAACTGACTCATTGGAAAAAACTTTGATGCTGGGAAAGATTGAAGTCAGGAAGAGAGGGGGATGACAGAGGATGAGATGGTTGGATGGCATCACTGACTTGATGGGCATGAGTTTGAGCAAGCTCTGGAAGTTGGTGATGGACAGGGAAGCCTGGTGTGCTGCAAAGTCCAAGCCTTCCCACGCTGGTTGCAAAGTTGGACACAGCTAAGCGACTGAGCAACAACAAGAAATTGTCAAACTACTTTTTGGAATAGTTGTACATTTTAACTTTCCACCATCTACATATAGAATCTCAGTTTCTCCACATCCTTGGTATTGTCATTACTTTTATTCTAGCTGTTTTAATAAGTGTTCAGTGATATCTCATTGAGTCTTAATTTGCATTCCTCTAATAGCAAATAATATTGAATATCTTCTCATGTGTTTATTTGCCATCCCAGTATCTTCTTCAGTGAAATGTTTTTTTAAAAATATATTTACCCATTTTCTAATTGAACTGTTTGGCCTATTTGCTGTTAAGTTTAGAAAGTTTACTTTTACTTTGTATAAAGTGAAAGTAAAGTGAAGTCACTCAGTCATGTCCGACTCTTTGCGACCCCATGGGCTGTAGCCCACCAGGCTCCTCCATCCATGGAATTTTCTAGGCAAGAGTACTGGAGTGCTAGATGTTAATTCTTTGTCAAATAAGTGGCTTGTAAATCTTTCCTTCTGTTTGTACCCTGTTATTTATCCCCTTTACAGAGTTTCTCATGGATCAAAGTTTTCATTTTTAAATTTTTTATTGGAGTACATTTGCTTTACAATGGTGTGTTAGTTTCTGCTGTACAATGAAGCGAATTGGCTCTATGTGTACATATATACCTTCCTTCTCAAAGGTTTTAATTTTGATGAGGTCCCATTTATCCTTTTTTAATTTTATTAGTTATACCCTTGACGTCCAGTCTAAGAACGCTTCACCAGATTCCCTGTCCCTAGGCTTTTCTCCTGTGTCCTTTTTTTCTAAGAGTTCTGTGGTTTTACATCTGACATTTTGAGCTCTCTATTCTGTTCCACCGACTGAAGTGTCTCTTTGTCCTCCAATCCCTGACAGTCATGAATACTGCAGCTATGTAAGTCTTGAAACCAAGTAGGGTGATTTCTGGCACTTTCTTCTTCTTTTACAAAAGAATTTTAGATGTTATAGGACTTGTGCCTATTTGTATAAATTTTATGATATATTTATGTGTCTCTACAAAATGCCTTTCTAGGATTTTGATAGGAATTGAGATCTCTACTATGAATAAATCTGTGAATAGAGTAGGTCTCGTTGTATATTTGGGTCTTCTCTGATTTCTTTCATCAGCATTTTGCAGTTTTCAGCATATAAGACCTGCATATATTTTGTTAGATTTGCACTTAAGCTATTTTTAAGCATCTGTGTGTGGTATTGTAGTTCTAATTTTCAGTTCCATGTGTTCATTGCTAGTAGATGGAAATGCAATTATTTCATATGTTGATCTTGAAACCTATGATGCTACTGAATTTACTTGTTAGTTTTAGGCAGTTTGTTGTTGTTGATTTCTTGGGATTTTCTACATTGACAATCATGTCATTTGAAAAGAGAGTCATACAGAGGATGAGATGGTTGGATGGCATCACTGACTTCCATAAGTCAGGAAGAGAAGAACAAATATAGTATATTAATGCATATAGGTTGAGTCTAGAAAAATGGTATAGATGATCTATTTGCAAAGCAAAAACAGAGACACAGATGTAAAGCATTAGTCACAATAGGCAAAAAGTGGAAACAACCCAAGTGTCTATCAATGGATAAATATATATAAAAAATGTGGTATTATATGTGTGTGTATATATATACACATATATATAAGTATATACGTGTGTATATAAATATATGTGTATATATATAATGGGATATTATTCAGCCTTAAAAGAGAAGGAAATCCTAACATGTGCTACAGCATGAATTAACCTTGGGACATTATGCTAAGTGAAATAAACCAGTCACAAAAAGACAAATGCTGTATGGTTCCACTTATCTGAGGTACCTAGGGTAGTCAAATTCACTGAGATAGAAAGTAGAATGGTGGCTGCTAGGTGTTAAGTGTTGGAGCAGATGGAGAGTTGTTGGGGTATATCAAGCATCTCTGTCTTGCAAACTGTAAAGAGTTCTGGAGATTGGTTGCACAATGAAATGGATGTACTATACTACTAAACTGCACACTGCGCACTTAAAAATGGTTAAGATAGTAAATTGTATGGTTTGTGTATTTAACCAGTATTTTTTTAAAGGGAGTGAAAGCATTAATAATAACATCATTTGAACTACACATTGCATTATTTTATTTTTACAACAACTGTATGAGGCAGGTGCTTTTATTATTCTCATTTTATAAATGAAAAAGGGAGGCATAGGCAATATTATGAAACTCACTCAAGTTCACACAGCTCAAAACTGTTAGTTTCTTAGAATTCCAGGAAGTAAGGTTCTTAAGCCCATGCTGTCTTTACTATCCAGCAAAAATCTATTAAAACTTACCAGGACAAAACAAAAGGAAGGAGAGGCAGGGAATGGAGGCATGGGGTTGGTAATGAAGAAAGACAAGCAGGCACTTATACCAGTGAATCTAGATTATAAGAAGCTACAGCAACTGAGTAGAATATTTAGCTACCAGCTTCCTAACAAGAAGGGAGTCAGTCTTCATTACTCAAAAGAGAGAAGAAGCATACCTGTATGTCAGAAGAGACCAGGCTTTTTCTGACTCTGAACTGCAGCAGGAACTGACCACACCAGCCTTTATAGAAAAAACATGAAAGTACATGCTGATGTGTCTTCAGCAGTACTGGACATTCGGCATGTTGCCATTCATAGGACAAATGATACCGGCTGATGGCATAATTCGAGTCATAGCCCATAAAATGATGTGTATGGAAAGCCAGAGTAATAAAATGCAGGCATGCTGCTTTCTGGCGATTTGACTGGGTAGGAGAAAGCTTAGGGAATGTATTGCTATTCACATCTCATAAACTACCAGCCCTGAATATTAATTGTATTTGTCAGGCTTTGGACAGGAGCTGCATATAGGAAATGGCTCTAAATTGAGATAAATGAGGTAATTTCTGCTGTTGATTGAAAAGAGACCCATGTGCTCTGGACACAGCATATCTACCAGTTAGTGGATTTGTTAGGAAAGTTAAAGGATCAGCTGCACTGTCCTACTATTCAAGTGGACCCCTCTGATTCTGCATGCGGTCAGCAACAGACTGTAGAGCTGGAACGCACGTTTGTTGTTGTTCAGTCACTAAATCATGTCTGACTTTGCGATCCCATGGACTGCAGCACGCCAGGCTTCCCTGTCCTTTACTATCTCCCGGAGTTTGCTCAGATTCATGTCCATTAACTCAGTGATGCCATCCAACCATTTCATCCCCTGTTGTCCCTTCTCCTCCTGCCTTCAATCTTTCCCAGCATCAGGATCTTTTCCAAAGAGTCAATTCTTTGCATCAAGTGGCCAAAGTATGGGAGCTTCAGCTTTAGCATCAGTCCTTCCAATAAATATTCAGGACTGATTTTCTTTAGGATTGACTGCTTTGATCTCCTTGCTGTCCAAGGGACTCTCAAGGGTCTTCTCTAACACCACAGTTTGAAAGCATCAATTCTTTGGTGCTCAGCCTTCTTTATGGTGCAACTCACACATCTGTACATGACTACTGGAAAAAAAGCCATAGCTTTGTCTATACAGACCCTTGTCAGCAAAGTGATGTCTCTGCTTTTTAATACACTGCCTATGAGGAGGACTAACTTAACCCATGGGGCTGAAGAACTGCCACTGAGAATCTTTAGAAAATAGAAAAACCAATAAAAATAGTGTGGACTAGACGTGGGTAAATTCTCCATTTCCCCAAGAAGGAAAACAGTGATTTTTAAACCATAAATTTAAGGTGAGCTCCAGTAAAACTATAGAGTAATTTAATAAAAGGAAGGAGATTATCAACACAGGCTTTTATTAAGAACAAGGTTTGTCAAAGTACTACATTTTATTAGGTGCTGCTAGACTAGCAGTTGCTAGACACAACTTTATTTTCTTGGGCTCCAAAATCACTGCAGATGGTGATTGCAGCCATGAAATTGAAAGACACTTGCTCCTTGGAAGAAAACTATTACAAACCTAGACAGCATATTAAAAAGCAGAGACATTACTTTGCCAAGAAAGGTCCATATAGTCAAAGCTGTGGTTTTTCCAGTGGTCATGTACAGATGTGAGAGTCGGACTGTAAAGAAAGCTGAGTGCTGAAGAATTGATGCTTTTGAACTGTGGTGTTGGAGAAGACCCTTGAGAGTCCCTTGGACTGCAAGGAGATCCAATCAGTCCATCCTAAAGGAAATCAACACTAACTATTCATTGGAAGGGCTGACACTGAAGCTGAATCTCTAATACTTTGGTCACCTGATGTGAAGAACTGACTCATTGGAAAAGACCCTGATGCTGGGAAAGATTGAAGGCAGGGAGAGAAGGGTGAAATGGTTGAATGGCATCACTGACTCAATGGACATGAATTTGGGCAAGCTCTGGGAGTTGGTAATGGACAGGGAGGCCTGGGGTGTTCCATGGGGTCACAAAGAGTCGAACACAATGAGTGTCTGAACTGAGACTAGCAGTACAACACAGTGGTCAGGGGAGCCCCTTCTCATCCCGCACTCCCAGCTCTGTCACTCACTAACTGCAGAACCCAGTTGAATCTGTTAACCTGTCTAAGCCTCAGTTTCCTTATTCATAACCAGGGGATATAATACCTACTTAATGGTTCTATTGTGAGCAATAAGCAAAATAGTTTACATAAATTGTTTAGTACAGTGCCTAACAAAAAAGTGGTTGATAAACATTAGTCATTGTGATTTTCTTCTGTCAAAATAAAAAAGCAGGCGTAGGTTTAAAATAATGTTATGAGTATAAGATTTGAAACCCTCAGGAATTGTTTTCATTTTTATTAAAATTTTTCTCTTTGTCCCTAATGGAAGTCACTGGAGATTAATTTTATCTACTTCACAGTCACCTAAAGTTCATACAAATGTCATTTACCGACTTGACTAATAAGAGAATACAGGCATGGGCTACACTGTTGGCTTAGATGGTAAAGAATTCGCGAGAAATGCAGGAAACCCAGATTTGATCCCTGGGTCAGGAAGATTCCCTGGAGAAGGGAATGGCAATCCGCTCCAGTATTCTTGCCTGGAGAATTCCATGGACAGAGGAGCCTGGCGGGCTAATGGTCCATGATGTTACAAAGAGTCAGACATGACTGAGTGACTAACACACACACACACACACACACACACACACTGAACATAAGAATGTAGCCAAATGTTAGAAAAGTCTCAGTGTCCTTCTAGGGGACTTATACACTTAAGTTTTAACCTCCCTAATGTTTAGCTGACTTGTCTCCAAGTTACTTTTAATGAGACTAAGGTTTTACACAACATATTGCTGAAGGAATAAGGTATGATTCAATTTAATATATGCAATAGTGTGTGGGCATAGTAAATGAGAGATGATAAAGGGTTAGCAGCGATGGTATAAGCACAGATGTTATTTAGTTTATTTTGATTGGAAGTATTTTCTGTTTTTTCTACAATTAGTGTATATAAAAATGGGAGAAATATTTTGAATTTTAATATAGTGATGAGGAATGTCAAAATCTAAAATTTTTATAATTGGATGAGAACATGCTTGGAATGTGTTAGTTCAAATTTTATAGCCAATTTGGCTTAGTGGATATAAATCATAGCCTCCAGGCTTAGGACAAAGTTGTAAACACATTTCAGAATATCCATTTATTTATTCATCAAACTCACATTATCCCCAAGATATGCCACATGCTATGTTATATATGAGTAATAAAATGATAAGTTAGATAGAGATTAATTCTTGGTGGCGGAGCTTCTTGCCCTTCCTGGAAAAGAACTGAAGCCTAAATTTTCCTGTCAGAAGTTCTCATGTTTGAAAGCGGATTAGAATCATCTGAGGAGCCTTTCATAGTGCCAATGCCGGGCCCCACCTGCAGAGACTGTAGTTTAATTGAAGGGACTCAGGTAACTCTAATATGCAGCCAGAGCCTGAGGAATGGGTATTGAAATTGATGGTTGAGGGATATGAGGAGGGACTTGCAGAGACAGAAAGAAGGAGGAGTCTGGGTGGAGACTGGTCAGTGATGGATGCAGATGAGGGATGCAGGGGGCACGGGAAAACATGATGCCCAGTGAAGCCCCCAGAAGCTACTGCACACCTCCTTACAGGTATGCCCCATGTACATGTGCTTTTTAAATGTTTTATGAAAAATGACCTGGCCCCTTTAAATAAAGGGAAATCTGTGCCAGCCATCTTGAGACAGGTGGGGACAACTGCTAGAAGCCGGTGACACAGTTCAGTAAAAACAAAATTCTGTGTGCATATGAATACTTTATCATACCCCCCAGCGCCCATGGAGAGAAAGCTGCCACACTTCAGTTCAAATGGCATGTGGGGTGGGTCAGGCTAGAAAAGACCAATAAGCAGAGACTCCATAGAACCCCAAGAACAGAGGAGGTCACTGGACAAGTCTCCACAGGCGTTGACAATAAAGGAGAGACCATCCAAGGAGACGGGCACATGGATTCCCAGAGGCCTGGCAGAGTCATAAGGCCACAACAGCAGACCGTGGGCATCAGTGAGATGTGGCAGCATGTGGCCAGCCCAGGCTGGGGCTGACGTCTGGGGCTTAAACTACAGATGCCGGAGGGAAGAAAGAGAGTAAGAAAGGGTGGTTATCTCAGGTCAGGGCCAGCCTCAGAGGCTGGAATGTGAGTGTGGAGAAGAGAAAAGTAGAGACATAATGCTGAGGGTGGACTAAAAGGCAGACGATAACCAACAGCTATGTATGTGCCCACTTTAAGAGGGACTCAGCACTGTCCCAGAGTTCTGGTTCAGGGCCCACGTCAGGCTTAGCTGGCGGCAGCTGCAGGACCTCCATGGCCTCTGTGAGCAAACCTCACAGGCCACCGTGAAGCAGAGTGGAGCTAGACCCGAGGAGAAGGGAGCAGCCAGAGAGCCCCTTTCCTGGGGTCTGAGGCTGGAGGAGCACCTCTCTCCTGCAGGCTGCACAACAGAGAAAGGGAAGTTCTGCCTGGAGCCGGCAGGCCCCAGAGCTGCTTGCTTCTGTGCTGAACTTGGGTGTCAGTAACTCTGAGAGAGGGTAAACCAGGAATGTCGGGAAGGCAGTTACCAGGGGTAAGAATTCCTGCAGCACAGGAGAGGGCTCCCAGGGAGGACTTTAAGTAATCTGGGATGATGGTACTGCAGGTAAGAGCAAAAGAGGCGTGCTTGTTCACTTGTTTGGGGAGAGGAGAGTCACATTATTTGTTTATTTTTTTCCCTACTGCATTGCCTAGGTGGGGAAACCAAGGTCTGGGAACAGTGGAGGGTCTCATCTAGGCCTGGAACCCTGCTGCATGCACATTCACAAGCATTATAGGTATCCCCATTTTGTAGAGGAGAAAACCGAGGCTCAGAGAGGTGAAGGAGCCCAGATAAAGCCAATGGCAGAGCTGGGATTTGACTCCAGACCTGACTTAACTGCAAGGCCCATTCTTTCTTTCACTTTATAATTTATATGTTTTTAACTAAAAAGGTAAAAGGTTCAGAACTTTTTAAAGAGAATGAAAGGGAAGACAATTACATGAAGATTTTCATAGGAACGTGCATTGTCAATGTTAACAAATGGTTTTAAGCTAACGTTCCTGGTACACGGTATATGGCTTAATTTGTTATATAACATTCCAAAAGAGGTTTGTCTGAGTAAAACAATTAAAAATAGATCAAGCAGTTACTAATAAGAACTGGCATTTAAGAAGTATTCTTGAGCTTCCCTGGTAGCTCAGATGGTAAAGCGTCTGCCTGCAGTGCAGGAGACCCGGGTTTGATCCCTGGATTGGGAATATCCCCTGGAGAACGAAATGGCAATCCACTCCAGTACTCTTGCCTGGAAAATTCCATGGACGGAGGAGCCTGGTAGGCTACAGTCCATGGGGTCGCGAAGAGTCGAACAGGACTGAGCGCCTTCACTTTCACTTTCTTTCTTTCTTTGTCATCAGTGTATTTCTTTATATAAAGCACTTAAAAGTGTGCCTCAGGTGGAAGGATTGCCCTAGAGATTTGGCAGAAAGGCGTACCTTGTTCTTAATAATACCGGGCAGTGACGAGTGCAGGATAAGAAAAAAACGAGGATGAGGGGTTGGTGAACAGAAGAATATTCGATCCCTCTGAGCCGAATTTAAAAAAAAAAAAAAGTGTGCCTCAGAGTGCCTGACATCACCGCTGTAACTACTATTAAATGTTTGTTTTCAAAGTCTATTTAAAAACATAAACATTTAACAGACAGAATAATGGTTATGAGTCAAACTGCTGCTGCTGCTGCTAAGTCACTTCAGTCATGTCCGACTCTGTGTGACCCCATAGACGGCGGCCCACCAGGCTCCCCGTCCCTGGGATTCTCCAGGCTGGAACACCGGAGTAATGGGTTGCCATTTCCTTCTCCAATGCATGAAAGTGAAAAGTGAAAGTGCAGTTGTTCAGCCGTGTCTGACTCTTAGCAACTCCATGGACTGCAGCCTACCAGGCTCCTCCGTCCATGGGATTTTCCAGGCAAGAGTACTGGAGTGGGGTGCAATTGCCTTCTCTGATAAGCCAACCTAATGGAATAAAAATTATGACTGCTACTTACAATGTAAGTTACTTTGGACAAGTCTCTTAATTTCTGTCTCTCTTTCCCATCGATTGTAACATGCAGATGATAATACCATAGGGTTGTAGTGAAGATTAGGTGTGTTTATATTCATAAAGATTTACAGCAGTGCCCAGTACATTAGCAGGCACAATATCCCAATGTGTGCTATTCAGTTCAGTTCAATCACTCAGTCGGGTCCGACTCTTTGCGACCCCGTGAATCCCAGCACGCCAGGCCTCCCTGTCCATCACCAACTCCCCGGGTTCACTCAAACTCATGTCCATCAAGTCGGTGATGCCATCCAGCCATCTCATCCTCTGTCATCCCCTTCTCCTCCTGCCCCCAATCCCTCCCAGCATCAGGGTCTTTTCCAATGAGTCAGCTCATCCCATGAGGTGGCCAAAGTATTGGAGTTTCAGCTTCAGCATCAGCCCTTCCAATGAACACCCAGGACTGATCTTTAGGATGGACCAATTGGATCTCCTTGCAGTCCAAGGGACACCCAAGAGTCTTCTCCAACACCACAGTTCAAAAGCATCAATTCTTCGGTGCTCAGCCTTCTTCACAGTCCAACTCTCACATCCATACATGACCAATGGAAACACCATAGCCTTGATTAGAAGGACCTTTGTTAGCAAAGTAATGTCTCTGCTTTTGAATATGCTATCTAGGTTGGTCATAACTTTCCTTCCAAGGAATAAGCATCTTTTAATTTCATGGCTGCAGTCACCATCTGCACTGATTTTGGAGCCCAAAAGGGAAAGTCTGACACTGTTTCCACTGTTTCCCCAGCTTTTTGCCATGAAGTGATGGGACCAGACGCCATGATCTTAGTTTTCTGAATGTTGAGTTTTAAGCCAACTTTTTCACTCTCCTCTTTCACTTTCATCAAGAGGCTTTCTAGTTCCTCTTCACTTTCTGCCATAAGGGTGGTGTCATCTGCATATCTGAGGTTATTGATATTTCTCCTGGCAATCTTGATTCCGGCTTGTGCTTCTTCCAGCCCAACCTTTTTCATGATGTACTCTCCATATAAGTTAAATAAGCAGGGTGACAATATACAGCCTTGACGTACTCCTTTTACTATTTGGAACCAGTCTGTTGTTCCATGTCCAGTTCTAACTGTTGCTTCCTGATCTGTATATAAGTTTCTCAAGAGGCAGGTCAGGTGGTCTGGTATTCCCATCTCTTTCAGAGTTTTCCACAGTTTATTGTGATCCACACGGTCAGAGGCTTTTGCATAGTCAATAAAGCAGAAACAGATGTTTTTCTGGAACTCTCTTGCTTTTTCTGTGATCCAGCGGATGTTGGCAATTTGATCTCTGGTTCCTCTGCGTTTTCTAAAACCAGCTTGAACATCTGGAAGTTCACGGTTCACATAATGCTGAAGCCTGGCTTGGAGAATTTTGAGCATTACTGTACTAGCATGTGAGATGAGTGCAATTGTGCGGTAGTTTGAGCATTCTTTCGCATTGCCTTTCTTTGAGATTGGAATGCAAACTGACCTTTTCCAGTCCTGTGGCCACTGCTGAGTATTCCAAATTTGCTGGCATATTGAATGAAGCATTTTCACAGCATCATCTTCCAGGATTTGAAATAGCTCAACTGGAATTCCATCACCTCCACAAGCTTTGTTCGTAGTGATGCTTTCTAAGGCCCACTTGACTTCACATTCCAGGATGTCTGGCTCTAGGTCAGTGATCACACCATCATGATTATCTGGGTCATGAAGCTCCTTTTTGTACAGTTCTTCTCTGTATTCTTGCCACCTCTTCTTACTATCTTCTGCTTCTGTTAGGTCCACACCATTTCTGTCCTTGATCGAGCCCATCTTTGCATGAAATGTTCCCTTGGTATCTCTAATTTTCTTGAAGAGATCTCTAGTCTTTCCCATTCTGTTGTTTTCCTCTATTTCTTTGCCTTTATTGTTGAGGAAGGCTTTCTTATCTCTTCTTGCTATTCTTTGGAACTCTGTATTCAGATGCTTATATCTTTCCTTTTCTCCTTTGCTTTTTGCTTCTCTTCTTTTCACAGCTATTTGCAAGGCCTTCCCAGATAGCCATTTTGCTTTCTTGCATTTCGTTTCCATAGGGATGGTCCTGATCCCTGTCTCCTGTACAATGTCATGAACCTCATTCCATAGTTCATCAGGTACTCTGTCTATCAGATCTAGTCCCTTAAATCTATTTCTCACTTCCACTGTATAAGCATAAGAGATTTGATTTAGGTCATACCTGAATGGTCTAGTGGTTTTCCCCACTTTCTTCAATTTAATTCTGAATTTGGCAATAAGGAGTTCATGATCTGAGCCACAGTCAGCTCCCAGTCGTGTTTTTGTTGACTGTATAGAGCTTCTCCATCTTTGGCTGCAAAGAATATAATCAATCTGATTTCGATGTTGACCATCTGGTGATGTCCATGTTTGCTATTAGTAGAAATCTAATTAAGTAATTTTAAAATTTTCCTTTAAATCAGTAGTTTCCAAACTTAGCTACATGTTGGAATCTCCTGGGGCACTTGAAAATGTATGACACCTGGACCCCACTCCAAGTTACTAATGTAACTAATTTGAATGCCAATTGGGCTTCTGAGAGTGTGGAAGCTTTCTACATGGTTGTAATGGATAAGTAAGTATGAAAATCACTAATGTAAATAATGACTCCCTTGCTTTAAGAGTTTCATTTAACTAAATAGGTCATTTTATAATAAATGAGTCTAATGACAGCTAACCAAACTACAGATTAAAACCAACTGAAAGGAATCAGTTTTGTGACCCAGTTTGGGAGGTACTTGTGTTGAGTTCATAATGCTTGTTTATGAATTCTAGTATATGAGAAACACTATAAAAACTTTGAAAAACAATAAATAATTGCCAAATCGATGAAGCAAGTGATCATTTTGAGCTTTATCAAGGGAGCCACAAGGGCAGGGGGAAGGCCTCTGTCTTCAGAATGGTGTGTGTACTCATGCAGAGATTGTGCTCAGAAGCTTTTTATTATTCCTGTGGGCTTGTTTATGATAAGAGTAACACACACTTGCTGATGTTCCCAGGATAGTCTAACCCATGTTCTGCTGGTTTAAGCAGAGATTCTCCCCCAGGATCATTTCTGGGCACTTCTGCAAAAATAATAACTGATGCTACATTTTCCAGGAAATGACAGCATACCACAGAATGGGCTATCAGTTTTTATTTTGGAGTCTGAGTAGCAAATAGTTCTTTTGGCCAAAAGGATATTAAAGTGTTTGGGCCACCTGTTAGCAAGACAGACTCCTATGACTGCAGAGAGACCACAGTCACAACTGAAGTTGTGGGTATTCAGATTAGAGAGTCTGGGACCTGCAAAATTCCTGAGGCTGGTAAGCAAGTCAGGAAGCCAAAATTTTGCTCAGTGTTTTGGAAGGAAGCAATGTTTTTGAATAAATTGATTGCATGCTGCTTAAAGACCAAATCTGGAACAATTAACAAAGGTATAGACATTCTCTATGATTTTTATTAGGAACTCTGAAGTGCATAGGCTGTAGAGGAAGAGTCCTTAGCTGCATTGGTCAAAGACAATGGCCACTTTTTGAGTGAGAAGACAGAAGCCGTTCACATCTACCCTATAACTTTCTTGTATAGTCCCTGTAGGCTTTGTTGTTGTTCACTAAATTGTGTCCAACACTTTGAGACCCATGAACTGCAGCATGCTAGGCTTCTGTGTCTTTCACTGTCTCCTTGAGTTTGCTCAGACTCATACCCATTGAGTCATTGAGGCCATCCAATCATTTTATCCTCTTGCCCTCAATCTTTCCCAGCATCAGGGTCTTTTCCAATGAGTCGGCTCTTTGCTTCAGGTAGCCCAAGTATTGCAGCTTCAGCTTTAGCATCAGTCCTTCCAATGAATATCCGGCATTGATTCCCTTTAGGGTTGACTGGTTCAGTTCAGTTCAGTCACTCAGTCGTGTCTGACTCTTTGTGACCCCACGAATCGCAGAACGCCAGGCCTCCCTGTCCATCACCAACTCCCGGAGTTCACTCAAACTCATGTCTATAGAGTTGGTGATGCCATCCAGCCATCTCATCCTCTGTCGTCCCCTTTTCCTCCTGCCCTCAATCCCTCCCAGCATCAGAGTCTTTTCCAATGAGTCAACTCTTCACATGAGGTGGCCAAAGTACTGGAGTTTCAGCTTCAGCATCATTCCTTCCAGAGAACACCCAGTGCTGATCTCCTTCAGAATGGACTGATTGGATTTCCTTGCAGTCCAAGGGACTCCAGAGTCTTCTCCAACACCATAGTTCAAAAGCATCAGTTCTTCAGCGTTCAGCTTTCTTCACAGTCCAACTCTCGCATCCATACATGACCACTGGAAAAACCATAGCCTTGACTAAATGGACCTTTGTTGGCCAAGTAATGTCTCTGCTTTTGAATATGCTATTTAGGTTGGTCATAACTTTCCTTCCAAGGAATAAGCATCTTTTAATTTCATGGCTGCAGTCACCATCTGCAGTGATTTTGGAGCCCCAAAAGGAAAAGTCTGACACTGTTTCCACTGTTTCCCCATCTATTTCCCATGAAGTGATGGGACCAGATGCCATGATCTTTGTTTTCTGAATATTGAGCTTTAAGCCAACTTTTTCACTCTCCTCCTTCACTTTCATCAAGAGGCTTTTTAGTTCCTCTTCACTTTCTGCCATAAGGGTGGTGTCATCTGCATATCTGAGGTTATTGATATTTCTCCTGGCAATCTTGATTCCGGCTTGTGCTTCTTCCAGCCCAATCTTTTTCATGATGTATTCTCCATATAAGTTAAATAAGCAGGGTGACAATATACAGCCTTGACATACTCCTTTTCCTATTTGGAACCAGTCTGTTGTTCCATGTCCAATCCTAATTGTTGCTTCCTGACCTGCATATAGGTTTCTCAAGAGGCAGGTCAGGTGGTCTGGTTTTTCCATCTCTTTCAGAATTTTCCGCAGTTTATTGTAATCCACCCAGTCAAAGGCTTTGGCATAGTCAATAAAGCAGAAACAGATGTTTTTCTGGAACTCTCTTGCTTTTCCTGTGATCCAGCAGATGTTGGCAATTTAATCTCTGGTTCCTCTGCCTTTTCTAAAACCAGCTTGAACATCTGGAAGTTCACGGTTCACGTAATGCTGAAGCCTGGCTTGGAGAATTTTGAGCATTACTTTACTAGCATGTGAGATGAGTGCAATTGTGCGGTAGTTTGAGTATTCTTTCGCATTGCCTTTCTTTGAGATTGGAATGCAAACTGACCTTTTCCAGTCCTGTGGCCACTGCTGAGTATTCCAAATTTGCTGGCATATTGAGTGCAGCACTGGTTAAATGTTGACTGGTTAAATGTGTATGATTCCCATCACAGAATAAATTTATAGTCAGTCTCAGCAAGCCGATGTTAGAGGCAGCAAAGCATAGCACAGTATATCTGATTCAGACTTGCCAGGTTTGAATCCTGGCTCTGTCAAGTAGTCACTGGGAAAACTTGGGCAGTTTCTTCATCTATAGAGTCTATAAAAGTACCTTTTCTCAAAAAGTTGTTATGAAGATTAAAGGAATGTATATTTGTAAACCACCTAGAAGAATGCCTTCACACTGCTATAGAAGTTCACGCTGCTGCAGAAATGTTTCTGAAATAAGTAAATCTTCAGCGACCCTCAATCAGAAATTCCCCCTTGACTTTGTGTGTAGTCATGTTCCTGGATGAGGTGTGTATCTGATAAATAAAGTCCCAACTCTGGCATTTAGAAGTGGAGGAAATAAGATAAGCCATATTTCTATAAGAAACATGTTTTACCAAGATTATCTGTACCTGAATGAGGATTCTGTTATAATATGCATTCAGAGGATATCAGGATGACAGACATGATTGTGATTAGAATCTGAGGATGTCCTTTGTCTATTACTTTCCTATCAGGAAATAGGATGTAAATCAACTTTCTTGGATGAGAAACAGCACATGAGATTCATCCATTAGTCCTCAAAACTCTGTCCAATGTTTGTATTTATTTGTTTTTTTATGTTTATTTTTCAGCTATTTTACAGTCTGGAGAAGAGACATGAAATTGCAGAAGGCTGTGCTTCTCAGATTTTCTGGGATTGGCAATGCTTAGGGCAGTGACAACTTTTCAATTATGGTTCTTGGCCAGGGTCAGCCACCAGGAAACACAGTCCTAAGGGGCCAGTGTTTCTATATCACATGGAAGCTGAAGCCTAAAATCTCTGTATATGCAGCGTGGACTCAGAGGAGCTATCATATGGCATCCTGCCCCAAAGTGCTCTGGCTAACTGGTTACAAGCTTTATTTCTGATGGGCCAGTGACTCTCTCACCAGGTTTAGTGGCAAAACACTGTTGACCTCAGCCATTTTCTCCATGTTGCCATCATGGCAGGAGGACGGCTGTCACTAGCTCCTCTGGCCTTACCTGCTCGGAGAGGTAAGAGGATGAATACAGGACAGGACCATGCATTCTGAGTGGCAGAAACAGCTGACACTATCCCACTTGGGATTTTAAGTTTTCATCTTTTTTAATGCATACAGGTGTCATAAAGGGCTTCTCTTGTAGTTCAGTCAGTAAAGAATCTACTTGCAATGCAGGAGACCTGGGTTCAATCCCTGGGTTGGGAAGATCCCCTGAAGAAGGAAATGGCAACCCACTCCAGTATTCCTGCTTGGAGAATCCCAAGGACAGAGGAGCCTGGTTGACTACAGTACATGGGGTTACAAGAGTCAGATACGACTTAGTGCTTAAACCACCACTACCCAGTATTTCTAGGGATCTTTCCAGAAGAGCATTTGGCCTAGAGTCCTATTGCTTCAGACTGTACCTTCTTAGACTTGCAGGGTAGATTTGTGTTAAAACACTTAGAATATGAAAGTTTTATTAATACGGCTCAAAATTTACCTTATTTTGTTTGAAAAAAACAGCCCAGAGTGAATTATCAAGTCTGAACTGTTTTGGGTAGCTTTGGGTAGCTTTCAAGGCAACAATGCCAACAGACCTACTGGGTTTATCCCAAAGTGGACTGAAAATTTATGGAATCCAGCCTGTTGGAGGCTGTGCTACTTAGACTGCCTAATCTATCTCATTAAACATGATTTTCTAGACCCCAAGTTTCCCTTTTCAATCATTATCCATTGTTCGTTTTCTTGCCTGTGGTAATAATTACTGGGCTCCTATACCACTGGAAGTTCAGCAGAAAGCATGCAACACATTCTTTTTTGGCTTATGCTCCTAGTCTTGTTTCTATATCCCAAGCAAACACTCATCATCATAAATTTACACATTCCTAATCTTCCTTAGAGAATGGTATGGATTTCTGTTACTAAAATAATACAGTGGGAAAATAATTATAATAGGACATATTTTTTTCTCATTTTTGTACAATTTTGCAAGGTCACACTCCATTTACAGTTATTATAAGATATTGACTATATCCCCCACGTTGCAGTCTGTCTTCCTTCCAATAGTTTATAGCCCCACCCTACTCTGTTTTGCCCCTCCCCCTGTTCTCCCCACTGGTGACCGCTAGTCTGCTCTCTACATCTGTGAGTCTGATTCTTTTCTGTTATATTCACTAGTTTGTTATAATTTTTCAGATTCCGCATGTAAATGGTATCATACAGGATTTGTCTTCTTCATATTTGTACGACTTATTTCACTTAGCATAGTACTCAAGTCCATCCATGTTGCTGCAAACGCCAAATTTCATCCCTTTTCTATGCCTGAGTAATATATTATATATATATATATATGTATATATATATATATATATATACACACACACACCACATCTTTAAAAAGTCTTTTTTTATTGTAGTATAGTCACTTTACAGTGTTGCGTTAGTTTCTGCTATACAGCAAAGTGAATCAGCTCTCTATATATCCCCTCTTTGGGGGATTTCCTTCCCATTTACTTCACCACAGAACATTGAGTAGAGTTTCCTGTACTCTACAGCATGGTCTCGTTGGTTATCTGTTTTTACAATAGTAGTGTATATATATGTCAATCCCAATCTCCCAAGTCATCCCACTGCCCCTTTCCCCTAGGTATCCATAAGTTTGTTCTCTATGTCTGTATCTCTATTTCTGCTTTGCAGATAAGTTCGTCTGTACCATTTTTCTAGATTCCACATATAAGTGATATTATATGATACTTGTTTTTCTCTTTTTGACTTAATTCTATATGACAGTCTCTAGGTCTATCTTTGTGTCTGCAAATGACACAATTTCATTCCTTTTTATGGCTGAGTAATATTCCATTGTGGGGCTTCCCAGGTGGTCAGTGATTAAGAACCAGCCTGTAATGCAGGAGCTGTGGTTTGATCCTTGGGTCAGGAAGATTCCCTGGAGGAGGGCATGGCAACTCAGTCCAGTATTCTTGTGTGGGAAATCCCATGGGCAGGGGAGCCTGAAGGGCTACAGTCCATGGGGTTGCAAAAGAGTTGGACATGACTTAGCAACCAAGCACCACCACCACCACCAGTATTCCATTGTATACATATACTACCACATCTTCTTTATTTATTCATCTGTTGATGGACATTTAAGTTGCTTTTATATCTTGGCAATTGTAAATAATACTGCTATGAACATGGTATGCATACAGTATAGCAAGTTTTTATCCTGATTTTGTATTTTACTTTTACAAAGTAGCTTATATTATCAAATGTTAAATATTTAAAAATACATTGCATAAATCCTAGAGATTAATAACTCCACATAATTTTGCACATATGTACATTTGAAATATACATCCATAATTTTAAATTTTGAAATGTATTTTCTCAAAGGGTATTTTGGAGCACACTGATCAAACACTGCTCTCATCTTTAGAATTTACTGAAATTTCTAGCATCTACATATATCTATCATATAGTTCTTTATATTGTTTGGATTGCTTTCATTTAAACTGTTCTTTTTGTCTTCATGTCTACCCTGTGAGGAAGCAGTCAAGAATTCTCTGCTAATGCATAGCCATTAAGGCTACAAAGTCCCACTGCCTACCTTTGAATCTCAGCTGTCATTTACTTGCTGTGAAATTTGAGCATGCTGTTTCATTTCTTTGACCCTCTTTCCCTCTCCATCACAGAATGGAAATGTAATAGTATTTACCTCATAGCCTTTTGAACTATTTAGTATTAAGTCTTTGTTCAGTTCCTGACACATGATAAGTAATCAACAAATGTTAGCTATTAGTTAAAATTATGGAAAATTAGTGTCTTGGGTAGCTCAGTTGGTAAAGAATCCACGTATAATGAGACCCCGTTTCGATTCCTGGGTTGGGAAGATCCCCTGGAGAAGGGAATGGTAACCCACAGCAGTGTTCTTGCCTGGAGAATCCGATGGACACAGGAGCCTGGCGGGCTACAGTCCATGGGGTTGCAAGGGTCAGACAGGACTTGGCGACTGAACCACCACCACCATAGTGTTTTCCACAGTGGCTGCACCAGTTTACTTTCCCACCAACAGTTCATGAGGGTTCCCTTTTCTCTACATCCTCACAAACATCTGTTGTTTATGTTCTTTTTGATGATCGTTTTCTGACAGATATGAGGTGATATTTCACTGTGATTTTCATTTCCCTGATGATTAATGGTATTGAGCATCTTTTCATATGCCAGTTGACTATCTGCATGTCCTTTTTGGAAAAATGTCTATTCATTTCTCTGCCCATTTTAAATCAGATTGTTTATTTCTTTCACATTGATTTGTCTTATCAGTCATATGGGTCATATTGTCAGCAAATATTTTCTCCATTCAGTATCTTGTCTTTTTGTTTTACCGGTAGTTTCTTTTGCTGTGCTAAAGCTTTTTATTTTAATTACTTCCCATTTATTTACTTCTGATTTTAGAGACAGTGATCAATGCAAAGAAATAGAGGAAAACAACATAATGGGAAAGACTAGAGATCTCTTCAGGAAAATTAGAGATACCAAGAGAACATTTCATGCAAAGATGGACACAATAAAGGACAGAAATGGTATGGAGCTAACAGAAGCCAAAGATATTAAGAAGAGGTGGCAAGAATACACAGAAGAACTGTACAAAAAAGATTTTCATGACACAGATAACCATGATGGTGTGATCACTCACTTAGAGTCAGACATGCTGAAATGTGAAGTCAAGTGGGCCTTAGGAAGCATCACTACAAACAAAGCTAGTGGAGGTGACGGAATTCCAGTTGAGCTATTTCAAATCCTAAAAGATGATGCTGTGAAAGTGCTGCTCTCAATATGCCAGCAAATTTGAACAACACAGCAGTGGCCACAGGACTGGAAAATGTCAGTCTTCATTTCAGTCCCAAAGAAAAGGCAATGCCCAAAATGCTCAAACTACCACATAATTGCACTCATCTCACACACTAGCAAAGTAATGCTCAAAATTCTTCAAGCCAGGCTTCAACAGAATGTGAGCTGTGAACTTCTGGATGTTCAAGCTAGATTTAGAAAAGGCAGAGGAACCAGAGATCAAATTGCCAACATATGCTGGATCATTGAAAAAGCAAGAGAGTTCCAGAAAAACATCTATTTCTGCTTTATTGACTATGCCAAAGCCTTTGACTGGGTGGATCACAACAAACTATGGAAAATTCTGAAAGAGATGGGAATACCAGACCACATGATCTGCCTCCTGAGAAATCTATATGCAAGTCAAGAAGCAACAGTTAGAACTGGATATGGATCAACAGACTGGTTCCAAATTGGGAAAGGAGTGCATAAAGGCTGTGTATTGTCACCCTGCTTATTTAACTTATATGCAGAGTACATCATGAGAAACACTGGGCTGGATGAAGCACAGGTTGGAATCAAGATTGCCGGGGAAATATCAATAACCTCAGATATGCTGATGACACCACCCTTATGGCAGAAAGTGAAGAAGAACTAAAGAGCCTCTTGATGAAAGTGAAATAGGAGAGTGAAAATGTTGGCTTAAAGCTCAACATTCAGAAAACTAAGATCATAGCATCCAGTCCTGTCACTTCATGGGAAATAGATGGGGAAACAATGGAAAGAGCTACAGACTATTTTCTTGGGCTTCTACAGCCATGAAATTAAAAGATGCTTGCTCCTTGGAGAAAAGACTATGACCGACCTAGACAGCATATTCAAAAGCAGAGACATTGCTTTGCCAACAAAGGTCCATCTAGTCAAAGATATGGTTTTTCCAGTAGTCATGTATGGATGTGAGAGTTGGTGTATACAGAAAACTGAGTGCCAAAGGATTGATGCTTTTAAATTGTGGTGTTGGAGAAGACTCTTGAGAGTCCCTTGGACTGCAAGGAGACCCAACCAGTCCATCCTAAAGGAAATCAATTCTGAATATTGATTGGAAGGACTGATGCTGAAGCTGAAACTCCAATACTTTGGCCATGTGATGCAAAGAACTGACTCGTTGAAAAAGACCCTGATGTTGGGAAAGATTAAAAGTGGGAGAAGAAGGATGAATTGGTTGGATGAGAGGATGGCATGTTCAACTCGATGGACATCAGTTTGAGCAAGCTCTGAAAATTGGTGATAGACAGAGAGGCTTGGCATGCTGCAGTCCATGGGGTCTCAAAGAGTTGGACACAACTGAGTGACTGAACTGAATTGATGTTTATGATTACTATAATAGAATCTAGTACAGTCTGAAGTCATATAACATGATTCCTCCAGCTCTGTTTTTCTTTCTCAAGATTGTTTTGTCTATTCAGAATCTTTTGTGTTTCCATACAAATTGTAAAATTATTTGTTCTAGTTCTGTGAAATATACCATTGATATCCTGATTGTTTTTGCTTAGTTGCTAAGTTGTGTCTGACTCTTTTCTGCAACCCCATGGACTTCAGCCCATTAGACTCCTTTCTCCATGGGATTTCCCAGGCAAGAATACTGAGATGGGTTGTTGTGTCCTTCTCCAGGGAATCTTCCCAACTGAGGGATTGGCCCCACATCTCTTCCATTAGCAGGAGGATTCTTTACCACTGAGCCACCTGGGAAGCCCAGTATCTTGCTAGGGATTGCATACAGTCTTTAGATTGCCATGGGTAGTATGATCATTTTAGCAATACTAATTCTTCCAACCCAAGAACATGATATATCATTCCATCTGTTTGTATTATCTTCAGTTCATTTCGTCAATATCATAGTTTTCTGAGTACATGTCTTTTGCCTCCGTAGGTAGGCTTATTTCTAGATATTTTATTTTGAATGCAATGGTGAATGAGATTATGCCCTTAATTTATCTTTCTGGTAGTTTATTGTTCAGTTCAGTTCAGTTCAGTTCAGTCGCTCAGTCGTGTCTGACTGTTTGTGACCCCATGAATCCCAGCATGCCAGGCCTCCCTGTCCATTACAAATTCCTGGAGTTCAGTCAGACTCATGTCCATCGAGTCAGTGATGCCATCCAGCCATCCCATCCTCTGTCGTCCCCTTCTCCTCCTGCCCCCAATCCCTCCCAGCATCAGAGTCTTTTCCAATGAGTCAGCTCTTCGCATGAGGTGGCCAAAGTACTGGAGTTTCAGCTTCAGCATCATTCCTTCCAAAGAAATCCCAGGGCTGATCTCTTTCAGAATGGACTGGTTGGATCTCCTTGCAGTCCAAGGGACTCTCAAGAGTCTTCTCCAACACCACAGTTCAAAAGCATCAATTCTTCGGCACTCAGCCTTCTTCACAGTCCAACTCTCACATACATACATGACCACAGGAAAAACCATAGCCTTGACTAGATGGAACTTTGTTGGCAAAGTAATGTCTCTGCTTTTCAATATGCTATCTAGGTTGGTCATAACTTTGCTTCCAAGGAGTAGGCATCTTTTAATTTCATGGCTGCAATCACCATCTGCAGTGATTTTGGAGCCCCAAAAAATAAAGTCTGACACTGTTTCCACTGTTTCCGCATTTATTTCCGATGAAGTGATGGGACCGGATGCCATGATCTTCATTTTCTGAATGTTGAGCTTTAAGCCAACTTTTTCACTCTCCACTTTCACTTTTATCAAGAGGCTTTTTAGTTCCTCTTAACTTTCTGCCATAAGGGTGATGTCATCTGCATATCTGAGGTTATTGATATTTCTCCCAGCAATCTTGATTCCAGCCTGTGCTTCTTCCAGCCCAGCGTTTCTCATGATGTACTCTGCATATAAGTGAAATAAGCAGGGTGACAATATACAACCTTGAGGTACTCCTTTTCCTATTTTGAACCAGTCTTTTGTTCCATGTCCAATTCTAACTGTTGCTTCCTGACCTGCATACGGATTTCTCAAGAGGCAGATCAGGTAGTCTGGTATTTCCATCTCTTTCAGAATTTCCCACAGTTTATTGTGATCCACACTGTCAAAGGCTTTGACATAGTCAATAAAGTAGAAATAGATGTTTTTCTGTAACTCTCTTGCTTTTTCCATGATCCAGCGGATGTTGGCCACTGCTGAGTTTTCCAAATTTGCTGGCATATTGAGTGCAGCACTTTCACAGCATCATCTTTCAGAATTTGAAATAGCTCAATTGGAATTCCATCACCTCCACTAGCTTTGTTCATAGTGATGCTTTCTAAGGCCCACTTGACTTCACATTCCAGGATGTCTAGCTCTAGGTCAGTGATCACACCATCATGATTATCTGGGTCATGAAGATCTTTTTTGTACAGTTCTTCTCTGTATTCTTGCCACCTCTTCTTAATATCTTCTGCTTCTGTTAGGTCCATACCATTTCTGTCCTTGATCGGGCCCATCTTTGCACTAAATGTTCCCTTGGTATCTCTAATTTTCTTGAAGAGATCTCTAGTCTTTCCCATTCTGTTGTTTTCCTCTATTTCTTTGCATTGATCTCTGAGGAAGGCTTTCTTATCTCTTCTTGCTATTCTTTGGAACTCTGCATTCACATGCTTATATTTTTCCTTTTCTCCTTTGCTTTTCACTTCTCTTCTTTTAACACCTATTTGTAAGGCCTCCCCAGACAGCCATTTTGCTTTTCTGCATTTCTTTTCCATGGGCATGGTCTTGATCCCTGTCTCCTGTACAATGTCACGAACCTCATTCCATAGTTCATCAGGCACACTAGATCTATCAGATCTAGGCCCTCAAATCTGTTTCTCACTTCCACTGTATAATCATAAGGGATTTGATTTAGGTCATACCTGAATGGTCTAGTGATTTTCCCTACTTTCTTCAATTTAAGTCTGAATTTGGTAATAAGGAGTTCATGACCTGAGCCACAGTCAGCTCCTGGTCTTGTTTTTGTTGACTGTATAGAGCTTCTCCATCTTTGGCTGCAAAGAACATAATCAATCTGATTTTGGGGTTGACCATCTGGTGATGTCCATGTGTAGAGTCTTATCTTGTGTTGTTGGAAGAGGGTGTTTGCTATGACCAGTGCATTTTCTTGGCAAAACTCTATTAGTCCTTGCCCTACTTCTTTCTGTATTCCAAGGCCAAATTTGCCTGTTACTCCAGATATTTCTTGACTTCCTACTTTTGCATTCCAGTCCCCTATAATGAAAAGGACATCTTTTTTTGGTGTTAGTTCTAAAAGGTCTTGTAGGTCTTCATAGAACCATTCAACTTCAGCTTCATCAGTGTTACTGGTTGGGGCATAGACTTGGATTACTGTGATATTGAATGGTTTGCCTTGGAAAGGAACAGAGATCATTCTGTCATTTTTGAGATTGCATCCAAGTACTGCATTTCGGACTCTTTTGTTGACCATGATGGCTACTCCTTTTCTTCTGAGGGATTCCTGCCCGCAGTAGTAGATATAATGGTCATCTGAGTTAAATTCACTCATTCCAGTTCATTTGAGTTTGCTGATTCCTAGAATGTTGACACTCACTCTTGCCATCTCTTGTTTGACCACTTCCAATTTGCCTTGATTCATACACCTGATATTCCAGGTTCCTATGCAATATTACTCTTTACAGCATCGGACCTTGCTTCTATCACCAGTCACATCCACAACTGGGTATTGTTTTTGCTTTGGCTCCATCCCTTCATTCTTTCTGGAGTTATTTCTCCACTGATCTCCAGTAGTATATTGGCCATCTACTGACCTGGGGAGTTCCCCTTTCAGTATCCTATCATTTTGCCTTTTCAAACTGTTCATGGGGTTCTCAAGGCAAGGATACTGAAGTGGTTTGTGATTCCCTTCTCCTGTGGACCACATTCTGTCAGACCTCTCCACCATGATCCACCTGTCTTGGGTTGCCCCATGGGCATGGCTTAGTTTCATTGAGTTAGACAAGGCTGTGGTCCTAGTGTGATTAGATTGACTAGTTTTCTGTGAGTATGGTTTCAGTGTGTCTGCCCTCTGATGCCCTCTTGCAACACCTACCATCTTACTTGGGTTTCTCTTACCTTGGACGTGGGGCATCTCTTCATGGCTGCTCCAGCAAAGTGCAGCCGCTGCTCCTTACCTTGGACGAGGGGTATCTCCTCACCACCGCCCTTCCTGACCTTCAACGTGGGATAGCACCTCTAGGCCCTCCTGCACCCGCGCAGCCACTGCTTCTTGGACGTGGGTTTGGTCCTCCCGGCCGCCGCCCCTGACCTCGGACTTGGGTAGCTCTTCTCTGCTGTTCCTGCGCCATTGCATCCTGGCACTCTAGGCCGCTGCCCTTGACCTTGCACGTGGGGTAGCTCCTCTCGGCCATGCTTAGTGCGCCGGTCGCAGCCGCCGTCTCGCACTGAGTTTATAGTTAGTGGGCAGAAATGCAACAGATTACTGTCTATTAACTTTGTATCTTGCAACTTAACTCACTGATGAGCTTTAATAGGTTTATGGTAGCATCTTTAGCATTTTTTATGTACAGTATCATGCCATCTGCAAATAGTAACAGTTTTACTTCTTTTCAATTTGGATTCATTTTATTTCTTTTTGTTGTCCCAATTCTGTGTCTATGGTTTTCAATACTATGTTGAATAAAAGTATCAAGAGTGGACATTCTTGCCTTGTTCTCTTTTCTTGACTTTAGAAGAAATAATTTTACCTTTTCACCACTGAGCATGATGTTAGCTATGGATTTATCATAGATGGTCTCTATTATGTTGAGGTGGGTTCCTTCTATGCCCACTTTCTGGAAAGTTTTTATTATTATAATAAGATGTGAACTTTTGTGAAAAGATTTTTCTGCATCTGTTGAGATGATCCTGTGGTTTTCATTCTTCAGTTTGTTAATGTGTATCACGTTGATTTGTGGATATTGAAAAATCTTTGCTTCTCTGTTAATTCCATTTAATCATGGTGAATGATCCTTTTAATATACTGTTGGATTCAGTTTGCTAATATTTTTTTGGGGATGCTCTTCAGCAATATTGGCCTGTGATTTGCTTTTTTGGTGGTATCTTTGTCTGATTTTTGTATCATGTTGATGCTGGCCTCATAGAATGAGTTTGGGAGTGTTTCATCCTCTGCAGTTTTTTAGAATACTTTGAGAAAGATATCAGGGGCTTCCCTGATAGCTCAGTTGGTAAAGAATCTGCCTGCAATGCAGGAGACCCTGATTTGATTACTGGGTTGGGAAGATCCCCTGGAGAAGGGAAAGGCTATCCATTCCAGTATTCTGGCCTGGAGAATTTCATGGACTCTATAGTCCATGGGGTCACAAAGAATTGGACACGACCCAGTGACTTTCACTTTCACTTGAGAAAGATAGGTGTTTGGTAGAATTCAACTGTGAAGCCACCTATTCTTAGACATTCATTTGTTGGGAGTTTTAAAATTACTGATCCATTTTTTAAACTTTTTATTTTAGACTGGAGTATAATTGATTAATTGATTAGCAATGTGTTAGTTTCAGGTGTACAACATAGTGATTCAATTATAGGTATACATGTGTTTATTCTTTTTCAAATAATTCTTTTCCCACTTAGATTGTTACAGAATAGTGAGTAGAGTTCCCTATGCTATATAGCAGATCCTTGTTGGTTATCCATTTTAAATATAGTAGTGTGTACTTGCCAATTCTAGGCTCCCTAACTATCTCTCACCCCGACTAGTCCCCCCAGTAACCATAAGTTCATTTTCTAAGTTTGTGAGTCTATTTTGTAAGTAAGTTTTATATATATATATATATATATATATATATATATATATATATATATATATATTTTAGATTTGCATGTGAGCAATATCATACGATATTTTTGTTTCTTTGTCTGACTTATTGATACTTCACTCAATGTGACAATCTCTAGCTCCATCTAGAGATGGCCCTGCAGATGTTGTTGCAGATATTATAATTTTATTCTTTTAAATGACTAAGATCATTTACCCAGATTTATCAAGAATAAAAAGGGAGAGGGCCCAAATCAGTAAAGTTAGAAATGAAAATGAAGTTACAGCTGACACCATAGATATACAAATAAGAGACTACTATGAACAACTATATGCCAATAAAACAGACAAGCTAGGAAAATGGACAAATTCTTAGCAGGGTACAATTTCCCAAGTACCATTATATTGATTCAGTTTTAGTACTGGTAGTTTGTTCATATTTTCTATTTCTTCCTGGTTCAGTCTTGCTTAGGAAACTGTATCTTTCTAAGAATTTCTCCATTTATTCCAGGCTGTCTATTTTATTGTATATAGTTGTTCACAGTAGTCTTTGTTATATATCTGTAGTGTCAGTTGTAACTTCTCCTTTTTCATTGATTAGAGCCCTCTCCCTTTTTTTCTTTTTTTGTCATTAAAAAAATTTTTTTTAAATATAAATGTATTTATTTTAATTGGAGGCTAATTACTTTACCGGAGAAGGCAATGGCACCCCACTCTGGTACTCTTGCCTGGAAACTCCCATGGACGGAGGAGTCTGGAAGGCTGCAGTCCATGGGGTCGTGAAGAGTCAGACACGACTGAGTGACTTCACTTTCACTTTTCACTTTCATGCGTTGGAGAAGGCAATGGCAACCCACTCCAGCGTTCTTGCCTGGAGAATCCCAAGGATGGAGGATCCCCGTAGACATAAGGCTGCTGTCTACAGGGTCGCACGGAGTCGGACACAACTGAAGCGACTTAGCAGCAGCAATTACTTTACAATATTTTATTGGTTTTTTTTCTTGATGAGTTTGGCTAAAGTTTTATCAATTTTACCTTTTTAAAGACCAGTTTTTAGTTTCATTGATTTTTTTTCTATTGTTTATCAGTCTCGATTTCATTTATTTTTGCTCTGATCTTTATGATTTCTTTCCTTCTGCTAATTCTGATTTTATTTGTTCTTCTTTCACTAGTTCCTCTAGATGTAAGATTAGTTTGTTTGAGATTTTTCTTGTCTTATAAGAAAACATTTTATTGCTTAAACTTCCCTCTTGGAACTGCTTTTGCTGCATCCCATAAGTTTTGGATCATCATGCTTTTATTTTCATTTTCTCTAGGTATTTTTTTTTTATGTTTTATTTTGATTTCTTCAGTGAACCATTGGTTGTTTAGTAGCATATTGTTCAGCCTCCACATGTTTGTGATTTTTGCAGTATTTTTCTTGTAGCTGATTTTTAGTCTCATCATATTGTGGTCAGAAAAGATGCTTGATATGATTTCAATCTTCTTATATTTATTGAGACTTGTTTTGTGGCCTAGATGTGATCTATCTGGGAGAATGTTCTGTGTGCACTTGAATAGAATGTGCATTCTGCTGCTTTCAGATGTCATGTTCTATATACATCCATTAAGTGGATCTGGTCTAATGCGTTATTTGAGGCCAGGGTTTCCTTGTTGATTTTCTGTCTGGATACTGCTACCATTGATGTAAGTGGGATGTTAAAGTCCCTTACCATTTATTGTGTTACTGTCCCTTTATGTCCTTTAATGTTTGCTTTATGTATTTAGATGATACTATGTTGGGTACATATATATTTACAATTATTACATCTTCTTAGATTTATCTCTTGATCTTTATTACACAGTGTTGTATTTCATCTCTTCTAACTGTGTTTATGTAAAGGTCTATTTTGTCTTATATAAGTATTGCTACCTTGAGTATTTTCATGGAATATCTTTTTTAATCTCTTCATTTTCAGTCTGTGTGTGTCTTTAGATCTGAAGTGAGTTCTTGTGGGCAGTGTGTGTGTGTGTGTGTGTGTGTGTGTGTAAATTCATCTTATTTTGTGTCCAGCCACTTGTCTTTTGATTAGAGGATTTAGGTAATTACTGATATGTGGTTCATATCATCATCATGTTCATTGTCTTGCAGTTACTTTTATAGGTCTTTTCCCCCCTTTTCTTCTGTTGTGACTGTCTTTAGTGTAATGTTTGGATTCTTTTTTCTCTGTTATATGTATCTGTTATAGATTTTATATCTAATTGTTATATGTATCACTTAATTGCTTCTGTGGGTATGAATGATTATACTTATTTTGTTTTTTTTTTAAACTTTCCTTCTAACTTTGTCTATGGATAACTTCCCAACTTTATAATTTCCTTTACTTATATGCTTTTTCCTTTTTCAATTTTAATATTTCTAATTGTGACCTTTCTTGCTTAGAGAAGTTCCTTTAATATTTCTTGTAAAGCTAATTTGGTGGTGCTAAATTCTTTTAGCTTTTGCTTGTCTATAAAACTTTTTGATTTTTCCATCAAATCTGAATGAACGACTCACTAGATAGAGTATTCTTAGTTGTAGGTTTTTTCCCCTTTAAGCACTTTAAGTATATAGTGACACTCCCTTTTGGCCTGCAGAGTTTCTGCCAAAAAGTCAACTTATAGCCTTTTGGGAGTTCCCTTGTATTTTAATCATTGTTTCTTCCTTGTAGCCTTTATTATTCTCTTTTTGTCTTTATTTATTTATTGGTTATTTTTATTACACTGTGTGTTGGTGTGTTCCTCTTTGAGTTTATCCTGTATGGAATTTCTCTGCACTGCCTGGACATGGAGGATTGTTTCCTTTCCCAGGTTAGGGAAGTTTTCAGCTATGATGTCTTCAAATATGTTCCCAGCCCCTTTTCCTATCTTTTCTCCTTCTGAGATCCCTAAAATGCTAATATTAGTGTTCTTGTTTTCCCAGAGGTTTCATACACTGTCCACATTTTAAAAATTCTTTTCTTTTCTGTTTAGAATCAGTGATTTCCACTACTCCCTCTTTCAGCTCACTAATTCATTCCCCTGTGTCATTTAGTCTACTGCGGATTCCTTGTAGTTGTGTTTTTATTTCAGTTATTATATTCATCTGTTTGGTTGTTTTTTATATTCTATAACTAACTCTTGCATCCATTATTCTCCTTAATTATTTGATCATCTTTATGATTACTACCCTAAACTCTTTCTCAAGTAGATTGTCCAACTCCACTTCACTTGCTAAGTTGCTTCAGTCGTGTCTGACTCTGTGCGACCCCATAGATGGCAGCCCACCAGGCTCCCCCGTCCCTGGGATTATCCAGGCAAGAACACTGGAGTGGGGTGCCATTTCCTTCTCCAATGCATGAAAGTCAAAAGTGAAAGTGAAGTCGCTCCGTCGTGTCCCACTCTTTGCGACCCCATGGACCGCAGCCCACCAGGCTCCTCCATCCATGGGACTCTTCAGGCAAGAGTACTGGAGTGGGGTGCCATTGCCTTCTCCATCACTTCACTTAGTTCTTCATAATTTTATCTGTTCTTTCATCTAGAGCATGTTTGTCTGTCACATCATTTTGCCTAAGCTGATGTTTGTATTTTTAAGATTCTGGTAGGTTAGTTACATTCCCCAACCTTGAAGAAGTGGACTTTTGCAGCATACTCCCCTAACCCCACCCACGCTATATGTCCTAGGAGAGCTGTGTGGGCGGGGCCTCCGTTGTGTCCAGCTGACTGTGTGAGGAGTCTTACAGGCTTAGTTGGTTGCCAGGCAGGCTGTGCCCTGTGGAGACCGACAGCAGCTGGCTGGCAGGGTTGGGTCACAAGGTGGCTTGCCGCAGCACCCCAGGGCTGCTGGCACCAGTGCTGGCTCACTCATAGGTGGCGTCAGAGTCCAGAAGACTCCAGCACTGTTGCCATACTCTGGTGGGTGGAGACATAACCTGGGGTTAGTGCCAGACCATGGGATTATGTACAGTCAGATGTGACTTAGCAACTAGACAACAGCAACAAATGTCAGGGAGTCTGGTTGTAGAGACCAGGGGATCTAGAGTTAGTGTCAGATTGCTCCTGGGCAGGTGCCAGTTCCTGATACAGTTGGATCTGGGACATCCTAAAGCTTTTATTAACCTATTAGTGGGCAGGACCAAGGTCCAGCTGATCCCAGGGTAGGGACCCAGGACTAGCCTGCTGGTGGGCACACTATACCCAAAGGCTGTGCTTTGTGGTTTTCTTGCATCTGATGTCTGCCCCCTTGGGAGCTGAGGCTGGTCCATAAGCTAGAGGGCAGACTTCCCAGGGCTGCAGTCCAGTTGATTCAGGGGCTGGTACCTGCCAACTTGTGGGTGAAGCAGAGTCCTGAGCCCTCTGGTGGGCAGGGCCATGTCTAGAGGTTGCTGTTGGCTTAGGGAATCATAAGGCAGCCTGTCTGCTAATGGGTGAGGCTGTGTCCCTGGCCAGTTAGTTGCCTAGCTTGAGGCATTGCAACACTGGCACCTACATGTTGTTGCGCCGGAGCAGGGCTGTCCTGGAACTAACACGTTAGAGGGAGGATTCCGCAGTGCTGCCACTAGTACTGGTGTCCATGTGGTGGACATTCCCTCAGAAGGCTGCTGCCAATGTCTGTATCCCCACAGGAGTTTGTGGTTGCTCCCTGCCTCTCTGGGAGGCAGTATTGCTCTCCAAGACTAGCAGGTAGGTCTGATTTGTACTTCTTTCAAATGACTGTTTTTCCCCTGAGTCCTGGAACATGCGAAATTTTGTATGTGCCCTTTAAGAATGAAATCTCTATCTCCCTCAGTTCTCTGGGACTCTGGAAATTAAGCACCACTGGCCTTCAAAGCCAAGTGCTCTGGGGGCTCCTCTTCCCAGTGCAGGACCCCTGGGTTAGGGAGCACAATGTGAGGCTCAGACCTCTACTCCTGGGAGGACTTCTGCCATGTAATTATACTCTAGTTTGTGGGTCACCCACCCAGGGGTTCTGGAATTTGAGTATATCATGACTCTGTTTCTCCTACCTGTCTCATTGTGGTTCCTCCTTTATGTCTTTAGTTGTAGATTATTTTTTTTCTGATAGGTTCTACTGGGTTTCTGGAGAAGGCAATGGCACCCCACTCCAGTACTCTTGCCTGGAAAATCCCATGGATGGAGGGGCCTGGTGAGCTGCAGTCCATGGGGTCGCTAGGAGTCAGACACGACTGAGCAACTTCACTTTCACTTTTCACTTTCATGCATTGGAGAAGGTAATGGCAACCCACTCCAGTGTTCTTGCCTGGAGAATCCCAGGGATGGGGGAGCCTGGTGGGCTGCCGTCTATGGGGTCACACAGAGTCAGACACGACTGAAGCGACTTAGCAGCAGCAACTGGGTTTCATGATGGTTGTCCTACAGATGGTTGTGATTTTGGTATGCTCAATGAGAGATGAGCTCAGGGTCTGTCTACTCTGCCACCTTGGCAGAAGGTCCCTAGATATGCTATGCTTTTGTGTTTTTTTTTTTCCCCTACACTGCACAGTTTACAGGATCTTGGTTCCATGACTAGGGATTGAACCTGTGCCCCCTGCAGTGGAAGCTCAGAGTCCTAACCACTGAACTGCCAAAAAGTTCCCTGGACCCACTTGTTTTTAAAGTTGATGCTGTTCTCACAAAATACAGAGTTAATTTGATAATTTTTTTTACTTTCTGCTGCCGTTGCCTCCTCTGCCATGGTGCCTAGGCACCAGCCCCAGTCACGGTGCCATCTAATTTGAGAATTTTTCAACACTTCTTTTCTCAGAGTTATGGCTGCACTGTACATTTGTTTTAATTTTAAATTATTACTTTAAAAATTATAGTTTCAATCTAATTGCTTTGTATATAAAACTTAGCAATTACTGCTTAGAAGTAGCAATGAGGAAGCAAAGAATAGCTTTCACTTTGAACTGTATACTTTTATATAAAATTTGAATATTTTATTGCAAACATAATTATAAATATTAATAATTTAATTAAATAATACTTACTCCACCATTCTTCAAGCTACCAAGTAAGCAAATAAATTCAGCTGACTGAGTTGGTTATTTTTCCACCAACCAGCTGGCTCCAGCAGAGGAAGTGGGGTTGAGTGGGCTTGGCTAAGTAGACAAACCAAGCAAGAGTTCATGCTTTGGCCTTCACCAAGGTGTGTGTCTTTGAATTGCTCTGCATTCAGCCTGGGGGAACCCTTCAAATGAACACAAATTATCAGAAAAAAAAAATCAAGTTTGTCAATGTCCAATCTGAACAGCCAACATGACCAGATTTAGCTCTTTAAAATACCCTTGTGTGTGTGTGTGTATGTGCACACATTCATGCACACATACATACCCATAAAAGTACCACACTTTTAACCTCCTTTTAATAAAAAAAATGAGTAACCAGGCAAACAGGGGCACATGAAGGTGTTTAATTTCTGTTAACGTAAAATGTATTTGTGATATTCTTGTTATTTTACCAATATTGTATGTTTTCTTAGTGTCTGGCATCAAATCCTTGAAAATTCTCACCCACTGAGAATATTGAGGTTCTTTTGTGGTTGAAAGTCCTAAGTACTCTGTGTAACCACTCTTTCAACTTTCCCTTCTGTTACCTTCTATTCTAGGTACCCACCTAAACCTGTGGTCCTTCGTAGTTACCCTAACTAGCTGTCTATTGTCCTGAGTTGTATAACCACCTGGGCTAATTCTACTGTCAAACATTGGATTCTTGGAGTGGGAAAGAAAAGACCAGAAGGTCCTGTGACCTAAACAGGATCTGCTCTCCAACCTCCTCATTGCCCTAAAAGATCTCCCTTTTAGGCAAAGGACATACCAGATATGTTAGATTAAACTTACTTATATTCAACTGCTGTCTAAAATGTTTTATGGTTGAAATTTATTCTAAGCACATAATACATTTCTAATTTGGGAAGATAATTTTGAATAACTTCATAAACATGAGGAGAATAAAAACAATAGAGAGAATAGGAACTGGAGAGTTTTCAAACACTTCCAATGTTTTCTATACTTATAAGCAGCCTCACAGAGACTACCTCTATTGGCCTTGAAAGGTGTGTGAAAGAATGAAAAAGACTTCAGAGTTTATTTGCAAATAAGCTGGGAAAAACTTCTGAACCCAGCAAGAATTTCCACCTTAGGGTGAGAGGAAGAATTATGAGTCTTCTAGCAAAACAGAAACATCCAGTTCTACCTATTTTCATGTCTTGATCCTGCTCACTCCTTTGCAATCCCATCCACATATGTTTTCTTTTTAATTGGATTTTAAAGAACACCTGTGTTAAGTTCTTCATAACAACATTTCCTGTTTCCGTTTATGATCCATCTGGAATTTAAGTTCCTTTAGTTGAAAATTCCCATAGCCTTATTTTCAAGATAGGAAAAATGATGTGCCAGAATCAGCCAGTCTGCTTGGTAATGAATACTACTTATAAACAATGTATACAGCCATTTGCACGCTGTGCTGAATAAGACATATCTTTCCTCTATTAGAAAAGCCAAATTGCCTTTAAAATTTTTTAAATTTTTATTGGGGTACAGTTATTTCACAATGTTGTGTTAGTTTCTGCTGTACAACAAAGAGAACCAGCTATAGGTATACATGTAATCCCACCCCTTTTGGACCTCCCTCCCCCCACCCTTCAGTGCCGTCTGTCTAGGTCATCACGGAGCACCAAAGTGAGCTCCCTGCACTATACAATATGTTCCCACTAGGCATCTGTCTTACACACGGCAGTGCACATGTCATCCCCAACCTCCCAATTCATCCCACCCAACTCCCCCACTATCCACACATCCATTTCCTATACCTGTGGCTCTATTCCTGCCCTGAAAATAGGTTCATCTGTATCATTTTCCTAGATTCCCTATATACGTGCATTAATACACAGTATGTGTTTCTCTCTTTCTGACTTACTCTGTATGACAGACTCTAGGTCCATCCAAGTCTCTGCAAATGACCCAATTTCATCCCTTTTTATTCTGTTGTATATTTGTACCATGTCTTCTTTGTCCATTCATCAGTTTAAAAAAAAAAAAAAAACTTCAGGCTGTAAAGTTTATATCTGCCTTGACTTTCAAGTTGTAGCCACCAAATCATGATGGTGGAATGGGAAGATCCCAGGCTTACATTCTCACATGGACACACCAAAACTACAACTACATGTAGAACAACTGTCTCTGAGAACAACCTGAAGCCCAGGGAAGCAGATTTTCTGAAACTAAGGATGTGTGTGTGTGTGGTGTGGAAGCATCACATCAAAATGGGCAGGAGAGGCAGAGATGCAGTCTAGTTAGAACCCGCACTCTTGGTGCAGCAATCCATAAGCAGGAGGAACATCGCAAGCATGGGGGCCCCCTGAGGAATGAGGAGTCTGAGTCCTACATCAGGCTCCCCGGCCTGAGGCTCCTGCACTGGAAAGATGAGCCCCCAATATGTCTGGCTTTGAAAACCAACAGGGCTTACATTTGGGAGAGGGGGAGGGCTGTGGGAAACCAAGACTCTATTCTTGAAGGATTTGTGCACAATTTCACTGTCTCCAATTTCCAATGCAGAGACAAAAGCTTCAAAAGCACCTATGTCATATAAGGAGATTCACTGACTAATTTTAGGATCTAAAGTGGAACGGCAAGGCTTTGGTGGAAATTTCCCTAGGAATGAAAGTTTTGGTAGGTGGCAGACTTTTTCACTCTCCTTTCACTTAGCTGGCCTGGTACTGGTAGGTACTATTTCTGTCACTCACCATCAATTTAACTAACACCCTGCACCCCACCCTGGCATTTTCTTGAGGACCAGCTGTGCTCAACCTATCTATTCTAGCTGTCCTCTAGGACAGCCTCACCCAGTGGTCAGACTTAGCCTGCTCTGATACCCCTCAAAAAGCATCTCCACAGCAGAGGGCCAGCCATACACACCAAAATTGCCACAGCAGTCATGGTCAGGCCTCAGATAAAATTGGACCAGGGACAAGCCCTGCCCACTGGGATACCTGAAGCAGTCACAGCTGAGCCACACAATCAGCCATGGGCTAGTCCCACTCACCAGAAGAGTAGTGGTGTGGTGTTAGTCGCTCAGTCATGTCTGACTCTCTGTGACCCCATGGACTGCAGTGCCCTCCAGGCTTCTTTGTCCATGGGATTTTCCAGGCAAGAATACTACAGTGGGTCACCATTTCCTCCTCCAGCGAATCTTCCTGACCCAGGGATTCAACCTGGGCCTCTTGCATTGCAGGCAGATTCTTTACTGTCTGAGCCACCAGGGAAGCCCATTCACCAGTAAAGAATGCAGGGCATACCCTGGAGCACCCAGCTCTGGTGATCAGAGAAGGTTATGCCACTGGGCCCCAAAGGACATGTTCTATAATAAGGTCACTCCTTCAAGACCAGGTGTGGCGCTAATATAGCTAATAAAGAGAACAAGGCAAAATGAAGAGAATGTTTTCAAGACAAAACCTTAGAAAAGGAACTAACCAAAAATGGAGATAAGCAACTTAACTAGATAAAGGGTTCAAAGTAATAGTCGTAACCATGTTAACCAAACTTAGGAGAAGGATGTGTGAACTCAGTGAGAATCACAACAAACAGATACAAAATATTTTTGAAAAAACAATCAGAACTGAAGAACATAATAACTGAAGTTAATAAAGTAGCACCAGAGGGAATCAACAGATCAGAGGAGGCAGAAGAGTGAATCAGAAATCTGACACATAGGGTAATAGAAATCACCCATCTAGAAAACTAAAAAGGAAAAAGTAATTAAGGGTAGTTTAAGGCAGCCCCTGGGACAACATCAAGCATACAAATATTTGCATCATAAAAGTTTCAGAAAGAGAAGAGAGAAAAGGATGGAAAACCTATTTGAAGAAATAATGGCTCCAAACATCCTTAACTTGGTGAAAGAAACAGTCATCCGAGTCCTAGAAGCAGAGTCCCACACCAAGGCACATTACAGTTAACTGTTAAAGACAAGAGAATATTAAGAGTAACAAGAAAAGAACAACTTGTTAAATATAAGGGAACATCCATAAGATAACCAGCTGATTTGTCAGCATAAACTTTGTGCATTTTTGCCCTTTAAAAAATTTTTATTTAATATTGCAGTACAGTTGATTGACAATTTTGTGTTAAGTTTCAGGTGTGCAGCAAAAGGATGTAGTTATACATATATCTAATTCTGCAGTATTCTTGCCCAGAGAATTCCACGGACAGAGGAGCCTGGCAGGCTGCAGTCCTGGGGTCACAAAGAGTCGGACATGACTGAGTGATTAACACTCTCTCAAACTCTATGATTTAGTAAACTTCACAATTCAGCATGTTGTGCAACCATCACCATGAGTAGCTTCCAGAACATTTTTAGCCCCTCCCCAAAGAAATTGGATACCTATCTCCCCGCTCCTTTCTGCCCCTGGCAACCACTAATCAGTTTTCTGTATCTATCGTCTTCCTGTTCTTGAAATTTGATATGAATGGAATCATATACCATGTGACCTTTCGTGTCTGGCATCTTTTGCATAGCATCAGGTTTTTAGGATCTGTCCAAACTATAGCAAATATTAGTATTTCACTCATTTTTATGATCAAATAATATTCCATCATAAGGATATACCACATTTTGTTTATCTGTGCATCAGTTAATGGACATTTGGGTTAATTCCATCTTTTGATTATTTGGAACAATGCTATGAACATTCCTGCACAAATTTTTGTTTGGAAACCTGTTTTCAATCCTTTTGTGTATATACCTAGGGGTAGAACAGTGGTTGCACCATTTTATAGACCTACCAGCAATGTGTGAAGGTTTCCATTTCTTCACATGCTCCCCAACACTTTTAATAAACAAATGGAAAATAATTCCATATACAAATGCCAACAAGCACATGAAAAGATGCTCAACGTCATTAGTCATCGTTGAAATGCAAATCAAAACCACAACGAAACTGGAGCCTATTATACAGAGTGAAGTAAGCCAGAAGGAAAAACACCAATACAGTATACTAACGCATATATATGGAATTTAGAAAGATGGTAACAATAACCCTGTATACGAGACAGCAAAAGAGACACTGATGTATAGAACAGTCTTATGGACTCTGTGGGAGAGGGAGAGGGTGGGAAGATTTGGGAGAATGGCATTGAAACATGTGAAACGTCATGTATGAAACGAGATGCCAGTCCAGGTTCAATGCACGATGCTGGATGCTTGGGGCTGGTGCACTGGGACGACCCAGAGGGATGGTGTGGGGAGGGGGGAGGGAGGAGGGTTCAGGATGGGGAACACATGTATACTAATTAAATAATTTTCTATTAAAGAAAAAAAATATACATAATGTAAAATTGATCATTTCAACTATTTTCGAGTGTACAGTTCAGTGGCATTAAGTACATTCACAATATTGTGATGCTTACTCCTTGGAAGGGAAGTTATGACCAACCTAGATAGCACATTCAAAAGCAGAGACATTACTTTGTTGACAAAGGTCTGTATACTCAAAGCTATGGTTTTTCCAGTAGTCATGTATGGATGTGAGAGTTGGACTGTGAAGAAGGCCAAGAATTGATGCTTTTGAACTGTGGTGTTGGAGAAGACTCTTGAGAGTCCCTTGGACTGCAAGGATATCCAGCCAGTCCATTCTGAAGGAGATCAGCCCTGGGATTTCTTTGGAAGGAATGATGCTAAAGCTGAAACTCCACTACTTTGGCCACCTCATGCGAAGAGTTGACTCATTGGAAAAGACTCTGATGCTGGGAGGGATTGGGGGCAGGAGGAGAAGGGGACGACAGAGGATGAGATGCCTGGATGGCATCACTGACTCGATGGACGTGAATCTGGGTGAACTCCGGGAGTTGGTGATGGACAGGGAGGCCTGGCGTGCTGCGATTCATGGGGTCATAAAGAGCTGGACATGACTGAGTGACTGAACTGAACTGAACGGTGGATTTATTCTTAGTTTTTTAAGGAAGCTCCATACCATCTTCCATAATGGCTGTATCAACTTATGTTCCCACCAGCAATGTAAGAGGGTTCCCTTTTCTCCACACCCTCTTCAGCATTTATTGTTGTAGACTTTTTGATGATGGTCATTGTGACTGGTGTGAGGTTGTATCTCATTGTAGTTCTGATTTGTATTTCTCTAGTAATGAGCAATGTTAAGCATCTTTTCATGTGTTTGTTAGCCATCTGTATGTCTTCTTTGGAGAAATGTCTGTTTACATCTTTTTACCACTTTTTGATTGGGTTGTTTCTTTTTCTGGTATTGAGTTGTATCAACTGCTTGTATATTTTGGAAATTATTTGTCAGATGGTTCCTTTGCTATTATTTTCTCCCATTCTGAGGGTTGTCTTTTCACCTTGTTTATAGCTTCCTTTGCCGTGCAAAAGCTTTTAAGTTTAATTAGTTCCCACTTGTTTATTTTTGTTTTTATTTCTATTACTCTAGGAGGTGGGTCATAGAGAATCTTGCTTTGATTTATGTCATCAAGTGTTCTGCCTATGTTTTCCTCTAAGTTTTATAGTTTCTGATCTTACATTTAGGTCTTTAATCCATTTTGAGTTTATCTTTGTGTGTGGTGTTAGGAAGTGCTCTAATTTCATTCTTTTACATGTAGCTATCCAGTTTTCCCAGCAGCATTTATTGAAGAGGCTGTCTTTGCCCCATTGTATATTCTTGCCTCCTTTGTCAAAATAAGGTACCCACAGGTGCATGGGTTTATTTCTGGGCTTTCTATCTTGTTCCATTGGTATATATTTCTGTTTTTGTGCCAGTACCATACTGTCTTGATGTGTAAGTATTCTTATTAATGCTTTAATAATTATGATGTAAAGAATTTTAACTTAGTTTTAGAAATTTTCAATTTTGGAGTCAAAGGCAAATATATCCCAAGTAATTTCTATTTACTTTTATTAATAAATAATCTTATTTCACTCTGGGATCAGAAACTGTTGTTTATATTATTTCTGCTTTATGGCACTGTATTATTTTACTGCTGCTGCCTTAGAAAATTGCCATCAACTTAGCATCTTAAAGCAAGACAAATTTATTTTTTCCACAGCTCTGGAGGTCAGAAGTCCAGTGGGCTTGGAAGGTTTCTCTGTTTCAGGTCTCACAAAGGAGAAATTAAGGTGTCAATTAACTTGGACTTTTATCAAGGAACTTTGGAATAGAATTTGCTTCCAGGTTTATTCTAGTTGCAGGCAGAATTCAATTCAATATGTTTGTAGGACTGAGTTCCTGTTTCCTTATTGGCTAAAAGACAAGTGCCAGTCTTTGTTCTTGCCCATGTTCCTTCTCAGGCTTTGCATGTGGTTCCCTCCAGTGATAGTAGGTCATCTATCTTTCATGCTCTCAGTCTGTCTGAATTCTCTTTTTACTACTTCTGACTCCAGCTGGAGAAAATTCTCTGCTTTTAAGGGCTCAGGTGATTAGATTGGGCCTACCTGATAATCCAATATAATTTTCCTCTGTATTAACATTAGTTTATAAACATAATCACCTCTGCATAATCCCTTTGGCTATGTTATGTAACTTACATATTCTAGGGAACCAGGCATGGATATCTTTTAGGGGGCCTCTGTGTATATCACTAACTTTTCAAGATGTTTCTTTGTGACCTAACACACGGTAAAATTTTAAAATGGTGCATGTGCAGTAGAGAAAACAGCTCTATTTTCTTTTTCAGATTTTTACATAAACTTATAAGACCTCCTTTATTCATGATGTTCAGATCTCATATATCTTTACTTATTGTCAACTTGACCTGCCTTGCCTACAAGTAGAGTTATAATCTCTAAATTTTAGGGTATTTCTATTTCTTTATATAGTTTCAACTTTATGTAGATTGCTTCTGTGTTATTTGAGCGTTGATATTAATAACTTATTTTTATTATAAATGGGGAGTTTCAGCTTTATAAATGTCCTTCTTTTGTCTTTGTTAATGATTTGCCTGAATTTACCTGATTAAGAATTCAAGGTTGTAAATCCTGGTTTACTTCATTTTTAAATATTTATTTTATTGTGGTATAATTGATTTACAATGTTATGTTAATTTCTGCTGTGCAGCAATGTGATTCAGTTATACATGAATGTACATTCCTTTTTATATTATTTTCCATTATGGCTTATCATAGGATATTTAATAGAGTTCTCTGTGCTATACAGTAGTACTTTTTTATCCATTCTATGTGCAGTAGCTTGCATTTGCTAATCCTAAACTCCCAATCAATTCCTCCCTCAACCTCCTTCACCATCAGCAAACACAAGTCTATGCTCTATGTCTGTGAGTCTGTTTCTATTTCACAGATAAGATCATGATGTCATATTTTAGATTCCACATTTAAGTAATATCATATGGTATTTGTCTTTCTCTTTCTGACTTACTTCACTTAGTATAATAATCTCTAGTTATATCCATGTTGTTTCAAATGGTGTTATTTCATTATTTTTTTCTGGCTGAATATTATTTCATTGTGGTGTATACCACAACTTCTTTATCCATTCATCTCTTGATAAATATCTATGCTACTTCCTTATCTCAGCTATTGGGAATAGTGCAATTATGAACATAAGGGTGAATGTAGAATTTAATTATTGTTCTGTCAGTATATATGCCCAGGAGTGGTGTTGTTAATCATATGGGAACATATGGTCTTCCCTGATAGCTCAGAGAGTAAAGAATCTGCCTGCAATGTGGAAGACCTGGTTTAATTCCTGGGTTGGGAAGATCCCTTACAGAAGGGAATGACAACCCAGATCAGTATTTTTGCCTGGGAAAATATGGAGAGACGAACTTGGTGGGTTACAGTCCATGGGATCCCGAAGTGTTGAGCACGACTGAGTGACTAACGTGGGAAGATTATTTTCAGGTTTTTAAAGGAATTTCCATACTATTTTCTGTAGTGAATAAACCAATTTATATTCCCACCAACAGTGTAAGAGAGTTCCCTTTTTTCTATATTCTTTCAAGCATATTGTTTGCAGACATTTTAATGACGGATATTCTGAACAGTCTGAGGTGGTACTTCACTGTAGTTTTGATTTGCATTTCTCTAATAATTAGTGATGTTGAACATCTTTTCATGGCCCTCTTGGCCACCTGTATGTCTTCTTTGGAAAAATGTGTATTTACATTTTCTGCCCATTTTTCGATTGGGTTTTTTCCTGTTTTTTTGTTGTTGTTGTTGTTGTTGTTGTTATTATTGTTATTGTGTTGTATGAGTTCTTTCTATACTTTAAATTAACCCCTTGTCAGTTGCATCATTTCCAAACATTTTCCCTCAGTCTGTCAATTGTCCTTTTGCTTATGATTTCCTTTGTTTTATTTATGGCTTTCTTTGCTGTCCAAGAGCTTGATGAGGTCCCATTTGTTTATTTTTGCTTTTATTTCTATTGCCTTGGGAGACTGACCTAAGAAAACATTTGGTATGATTTATGTCAGAAAATATTTTACCTATGTTCACTTCTATGAGTTTTATGGTATCATGTCTTATGTTTATGTCTTTAAATCATTTTGAGTTTATGTTTGTGTATGGTAAAAGGGTGTGTTCTAAATTCATTTTTTAACATATGACTGTCCAGCTTTCCCAACACCAGTCGCTGAACAGACTGTCTTTTTTTCTATAGTACATTCTTGCCTCCTTTGTCATGGATTAATTGACCATGGGTGTGTGGGTTTATTTCTGGGCTGTCTGTTCTGTCCCATTGATCCCCATCTCTGATTTTGTACCAATATCACACTGTTTTGATTAATGTAGCTTTATAGTATTGTCTGGGAGGGTTATGCCTCCTGCATTGTTCTACATTCTTGGGATTGTTTTGGCAATTCTGTCTTTCATGGTGCCATATACATTTTAGAATTATTCTAGCTCTGTGAAAAATGTCACGGATAATTTGATAAAGATCACATTAAATCTGTAGATCTCTTTGACTAGTATGGCCATTTTGAAAATATTAATTCTTTCAACTGGAGAGCATGGGTTATTTTTCCATTTCTTTGAATCATCTTTAATTTCCTTTATTAATGTTTTATAGTTCTTAGGATCTAAGTCTTTCACTTCCTTGGTCAGGATTTTTACTAAATATTCTACTTTTTAAGATGCAGGTTTTAAGGAGATTGTTTAAATTCGCTTTCTGAGCCCAGGGGCTGCACCTAATGAGTCCAGCTACTGAAGCCAGTGCACCCTAGGACCCGTGCTCTGCAACAAGAGGGTCACTGCAGTGAGAAACCCATGCACTTCAAGCAGGGAAAAGCCCTCACAGCAGTGAGGACCCAGCACAGCCAAAAATTTTTTTTAAAAAGTAAAATAAGTGACTTTATGCATCCTGTTGCCTCCCAAATAAGCAACCATATTATATAAGCTTCTGACAGACACTTCTCATGTTTGTTTGTTTTTAAGTTGTGGGAAAAAAACACACATTGGGGCTCCCCCAGTGGCTCAGCGGTGAATAGTCTGCCTGTGGAGTGGGGGACGTGGGAAAGGCAGGTTCGATCCCTGTGTCAGGAGGATCCTCTAGTGGAGTGGGTGGAAACCCACTCCAGTATTCTTGCTTGGAGAGCTCCATGGACAGAGGAATCTGGCTGGCTGCAGTCCATAGGGTCACAAAGAGTTGGATGTGACTGAGCAACTGAGCACACACAAAAAACACATAACACAATTACCATCAAAATTATTTTTAAGTGTACAGCTTAGTAGTATTAATTATATTCAAATTGTTAAGTTCCAGTGTTTTTAAAATAAGATATGAATAAATATGAACATACTATCTTGTTTTACTTACTTTTTGGCCACAGTGTGGCATGTGGGATCTTAATTTCCTGAACCTCTGCCCCCTGTATTGGAAGGTGGAGTCTCAACCACTGGACTCTGGGGAAGTCCTGATATTATCTTATTTTTTTAAATATTCTATATACATTGTTCCATACATTGATGTTTTCATTTTCCATTATATCCTGGAGATCTATCCATGAAAACTTCCTCATTCTTTTGCCAAGTGGCTTGGTATTCCATTGTGTGGATGTATAGTTGTTTATTTGACCAGCTCTCCTTAGAAAAATGCTTGCTTTTTCCTAGTATTTTACTGTTGTAAATGAATGCCATAGTCAATAACTATATATATACATCGTTTTGGGTGTATGCAGATATATTTGCAGAACAAATTTCCTGAAGTGTGATTGCTGGGTGAAAGAGTAAATACATTTGTAGTTTTGCTTCCCACTGGCAATATATGAAAATGCCTGTTCCCTGTAGCCTCATCAACAGACTATGTTGTAAAATCTTGGATTTTTGCCAAGCTGATAAATGAGAAATGCAATCTCAAAAATAAATAAATTCCTTTTCTAATATTTTATTGTTAATTTAAAGAAATGCAACTGATTTCTGCATGTTAATCTTGTATCTTGCTACCTTACTGAATGTATTTATCAGTTCTAATAGTCATCTGCATATGATGACAACTTTACCTCTTCCCTTTCAATCTGTAAACCCTTTCTTTCTTGATTCTGTTATTTCTTTCTCTGCTTGCTGTGGCTAGGATTTCAGAAGGCATATTGGATAGAAGTGGTGAGAGTGGTCGTTCTTGTAGCAGGAGAGCTTTCAGGTCTTCACCTCTGCGTGTTACATTGGTTGTGGTTTGTGATAAATAGTTTTCACTATATTGAGATATGTTGTCTCTAAACTCGCTTTGGTAAGAGTTTTTGTCATGAATGAATGTTGAGTTTTAGCAATTGCTTTTTCTGGCTTTTGTCTTTTATTGATGTGGTGCATCACATTGATTAATTTGTATATTTTGAAACATCCTCACAACCATGGGATGAATCCAACTTGGTCATGGTGTATAATCATTTTTTAAAATTTTAATTAATTTATTTTAATTGGAGGCTAATTACTTTACAACACTGTAGTGGCTTTTGCCATACATCGACATGAATCAGCCATGGGTGTACACGTGTATAATCATTTTTTGTGTTGTTGGATTCACTTATTCGTTTGCTATTATTTTGTTGAGACTTCTTGCATTGATATTCATCAGAGATATTAGCTTATAATTTTCTGTTTTGGTAGTGTTTTTGTCTGGTTTTGGTATCAGGTTGATGTTGGCTTCATAGAATGTCTTTGGGAGTATTCCTTTCTATTCAGTCTTTTGGAATAGTCTTGAGAAGGAATGATGTAAATTCTTCTTCATGTGGTAGGTAGAATTTACCTGTGAAGCCATTGGGTCCCTGGATTTTGTTTTTAGAGAGTATTTTAAATTGAGAGATTCTTTTAACTTCTAGTCATTGGTATGTTCAAATTATCTATTTCTTCTTGATTCAGCTTTAGTGAACCTTGTTCATTTTTATGGGCCATCAAATTTGTTGTCATATAATTGTTCATTGTACTCTTATGGTTTTTGTAATTCTGTGGTATCAGTTGTTATTTCTCCTTTTCATTTCTTATTTTGTTTATTTGGATCCTCTTTCTTTTTTTCTTGGTGAGCCTGGCCAGAAATTTGTCAATCTTGTTTATACCCTTTCAAAGAACCAGCTCTTGTTTATATTGATTTTTTACTATTTTTTTTAATCTTTCCCTGATGCTGGGAAAGATTGAAGGTGAAAGGAGAAGGGAAAGACAGAGGATGAGATGGCTGGATGTTATCGCTGACTCAATGCACATGAGTTTGAGTAAACTCTGGGAGTTGGTGATGGACAGGGAAGCCTGGCGTGCTGCAGTCCATGGGGTCACAAAGAGTTGGACATGACTGAGCAAATGAACTGAACTGAAATGTTTATCCATTTCTTCATAGAACCAGCTTTATTTCTATCGATCTTTTATTTTTGTAGTCTGTATTTCATTTATTCTGCTCTAATTTTATGGTTTCTTTCCTTCTACTAACTCAGGGTTTGTTCTTTCTCTGCTCGGTACAGGCATAGGGTTAGGGTGTTTACCTGAGACTTTTCTTGTGCCCTAAGGTAAGATTGTATTGCTATAAAATTCCCTCTTAGACCAGCTTTTGCCACATCCCATTTGTTTTGGCTCATAGTATTTTGTATTCATTTGTCTTTAGGTATTTTTTAATTTCCTCTAATTTTTTTCAGTGATCCACTGGTTGGTTAGTAAAATATTATTTAACCTCCATGTGTTTTGTTTTTTCCCCTTGTAGTTGATTTCTAATCTCATAGTACTGAGTTTGTGGGGAAAAATGTTTGATTTCAATTTTCTTAAAATTTTTACTGAGGTTTGCTCTTTGGTCCAGCATGTGATCAATCCTGGAGAAAGTTCTATGTGCACTTGAAAAAAATGTGTATTCTGCTGCTTTTGGATGTGATACTAATAAATATCAATTAAGTCTACCAGGTCTAGTGTCTCATTTAAGGCCTGTGTTTCCTTGTTGATCTCCTGTCTGGATGATCTGTCCATTGATGAAAGTGGGGTTTTATAGTTCACCACTATTACTTTTACTGTTGATGTCTCCTCTTAAGGCTCTTAGCATTTGCCTTATATGTTGAGGTACTCCTATGCTGGGTGCATATATATTTAGATTTGTTATATCTTCTTGGATTGATCCCTAGATCCTTATGTGTAGGGAACCTTCTTTGTTTCCTGTTGTTCATTTGCTCAGTTGTGTCCAACTCTTTGCAACCCTGTGGACTGTAGCACACCAAGCTTCTCTGTCTTTCACTATCTCTCTCGCTGAGTTAATCCCATCCAGCAATCTCATTCTCTGTCACCCCTTTTCCTCCTGCCCTCAATCTTTCCAAGCATCAAGGTCTTTTCCAATGAGTCGGCTTTTCACATCAGGTGGACAAATTATTGGAGCTTCACCTTAGGCGTCAGTCCTTTCAGTGAATATTCAGGGCTGATTTCCTTTAGGATCGACTGGTTTGATCTCCTTGCTGTCCAAGGGGCTCTCAAGAGTCTTCTCTAGCACCACAGTTCAAAAGCATCAATTCATCAGCACTCAGTCTTCTTTATGGTCCAACTCTTACATTCATATGTGACTACTTGGAAAACCATAGCTTTGACTATACAGACTTCTGTCAGCAAAGTGATATCTTTGCTTTTTAATATGCTGCCTAGATTTGTCATAGTTTTTCTTCCAAGGAGCAAGTGTCTTTCAATTTCATGGCTGCAATCACCATTCACAGTGATTTTGGAGCCCAAGAAAACAAAGTCTGTGACTGTTTCCATTTTCTCACATCTATTTGCCACGAATTGATGGGACCGGATGCCATGATATTAGTTTTTTGAATGTTGAGTTTTAAGTCAACTGTTTCACTCTCTTCTTTCTGGACTGCAAGAAGATCCAACCAGTCCATCCTAAAGGAGATCAGTCCTGGGTGTTCATTGGAAGGACTGATGTTGAAGCTGAAACTCCACTACTTTGGCCACCTCATGCAAAGAGTTGACTCATTGGAAAAGACCCTAATGCTGGGAAGGAATCGGGGCAGGAGGAGAAGGGGACAACAGAGGATGAGATGGCTGGATGGCATCACTGATTCGATGGACGTGGGTTTGGGTAGACTCCGGGAGTTGGTGATGGACAGGGAGGCCTGGCATGCTGTGATTCATGGGGTCGCAAAGAGTCGGACATGACTGAGTGACTGAACTGAAGTGAACTGAACTTTCACCTTCATCAAGAGGCTCTTAAGTTCCTCTTTGCTTTCTGCCATTAGAGTGCTGTCATCTGCATATCTGAGGTTGTTGATATTTCTCTTCTAGCAATCTTGATTCCAGTTTGAGTTTCACCCAACCTGTCATTTCACATGGTATACTCTGCATCAGTTCAGTTCAGTTCAGTCACTCAGTCGTGTCTGACTCTTTGCGACCCCTTGAATCACAGCACGCCAGGCCTCCCTGTCCATCACCAACTCCCGGAGTTCACTCAAACTCACGTCTATTGAGTCAGTGATGCCATCCAGCCATCTCATCCTCTGTCGTCCCCTTCTCCTCCTGCCCCCAATCTCTCCCAGCATCAGAGTCTTTTCCAATGAGTCAACTCTTTGCATGAGGTGGCCAAAGTAGTGGAGTTTCAGCTTTAGCATCATTCCTTCCAAAGAAATCCCAGGGCTGATCTCCTTCAGAATGGACTGGTTGGATCTCCTTGCAGTCCAAGGGACTCTCAAGAGTCTTCTCCAACACCACAGTTCAAAAGCATCAATTCTTCGGAGCTCAGCCTTCTTCACAGTCCAACTCTCACATCCATACATGACCACAGGAAAAACCATAGCCTTGACTAGATGAACCTTTGTTGGCAAGGTAATGTCTCTGCTTTTGAATATGCTTATCTAGGTTGGTCATAACTTTCCTTCCAAGGAGTAAGCGTCTTTTAATTTCATGGCTGCAATCACCATCTGCAGTGATTTTTGGAGCCCCCCAAAATAAAGTCTGACACTGTTTCCACTGTTTCCCCATCTATTTCCCACGAAGTGATGGGACAGATGCTATGATCTTCGTTTTCTGAATGTTGAGCTTTAAGGCAACTTTTTCACTCTCTACTTTCACTTTCATCAAGAGGCTTTTTAGTTTCTCTTCATTTTCTGCCATAAGGGTGGTGTCATCTGCATATCTGAGGTTATTGATATTTCTCCCGGCATAGAAGTTAAATAAGCAGGGTGACAAGATACAGCCTTGATATACTCCTTTTCCAAATTTAGCCAGGTCATTGTTCTATGTCTGGTTCTAACTTTGCTTCTTGACCTGCATATGTGTTTCTCAGGAGGCAGGTAAACTGCTCTGGTATTCCCATCTCTTTAATAATCTTCTACAGTTTGTTATGATCCACACAGTCAAAGGCTTTAGCATAGTCAGTGAAGCAGAAATAGAAGTTGTCTCATGTTAGAGTTTATTTTAAAGTCTATTTTAGTCTAACATGAATATTGTTCCTCCAGCTTTCTTGATTTCTGTTTGCATAGAATATCTTTTTTGATCCCCACACTTTCATTCTATATGTGTCCCTAGATGTGAAGTGAGTCTCCTGTAGACAGCATTTATGAGTCTTGTTTTTGTATCCACTCAGTAAGTCGATGGAGCATATACATTTACATTTAAGTTAGTTATCCATTTTCATTTAAGTTAATTATTGATATGTATATTTCTATTGCCATTTTGTTATTTTGGATTTTTTTGTAGGTCATTTTTTCCCCCTTCCTCTTTCAGTCTCATCTCTTGTGATTTGACCACTAATTTTCCTTTTATGTTTGGATTCATTTTTGTTTTTTGTGTGTTTATTGTAGATTTTCATTTTGCTGTTACCATGAAGATTTAATAGAGTGGTCTATATATAAACAACATTGTTTTAAGTTACTGCTCTTTTAATTTCAAGTGCACTTCCAATATTCTGCATTTGTATCCTCCCCTTCTCAATATTGCTTGTTTTGATATCTATTTGTCTGCAGCTACTTTCCTACCTTTAGTGTATGCTTGCCTTTTCTGGTGAGCTTCTGCATTGGTAATTTTCTTGCTTCTAGTTGTGTGCTTTTCTTTTCAGCCTAGAGCTGTTCCTTTAGCATTTGTTGTAAAGCTGGTTCGGTCTTGTTGAATTCTCTTAGCTTTTGCTTGTTTGTAAAGCTTTTTATTTCTCTGTCAAGTCTGAATGAAGGCCTGCTAAGTAGTCTATTCTTGGTTGTAGGTTCTTCCTTATATCACTGTGATCACATCATGCTACTCCCTTCTGGCCCACAGAATTTCTGCTGAGAAGTCAGCTGATAACCTCACGGGAATTTCCTTGAATGTTATTTGTTGCTTTTCACTTTTTTTTTTTTTAATATTTTTTCTTTGTCTTAAACTTTTTGTCAGTTTGATTTCTATGCATTTCAGCATGTTCTTGCTTGGGTTTATGCTGCCTGGAGCTCTCTATACTTTCTGGACTTGGGTGATTGTTTTTTTTTTTTTTTTCCATATTAGGGAAATTTTCACCATTATCTCTTCACATGTTTTCTCAAGCCCTTTCTCTCTTATTTTCCTGTAATGCCTATGAGTGAATGCTGATTCATTTAAAATTATTATTCAAAATTAGCCCACAGGCATCTCAGATTATCTTCACTTCTTTTCATTCCTTTTTCTTTGTTCTTTTCCACAGCAGTGATCTCCAAGATTCTGTCTTCCAGCTCACTCATCCATTTGTCTACATCAGTTATTCTGCTTTAGATTCTTTCTAGTGATTTTTTTCATTTCAGTTGTTGCATTGCTCATTTCCATTTATTTATTCTTTAGTTCTTCTAGGTCTTTGTTACTCATTTCTTGTCTCTTCTTGATCTGTGCCACCATTCTTTTTCTGAGATCTTGGCTCATCTTTACTATCATTACTCTGAAATTTTTGTGGGTAGATTGTCTATCTTCAATTCAATTAGTTGCTCTGTGATTTTATCTTGTTCTTTCATCTGGAACATATTTCTCTGCCATCTAATTTTTGTAATGTTCTATGATTATATTTCCCATTCTGTAGGCTGAAGGGTTGCAGTTTTCTAGCTCATGCTGTCTGAACCCTGGAGAGTGAGTTTAAGAGCCTTGTGCAGGCTTACTGGAGGGAGGGAGTGGTTCCTGCCCACAGGTGGGTGGAGCTCAATCTTGTCCGTCTGGGAAGGGCCATGTCAGGTGGTGTTTATTGGGCAGCTATGAGCTCAGGAATACTTTAAGCATCCTTTCTGCTGATGTACAGCAGAGTTCCTGTCCTGATGACTTTTTGGCCTTAGGTGTCCCAGCACTAGAGAGCCTGCAGGCTGCAGATGTGGCTAGATGAGAAAGTGGTGGCCTCCAAGAGGGCTCACCCTGATCAATACTCTCCAGAACTATCACTGCCAGTGTCCTTGTCCCCACAGTGAGCCACAGCTGCCCCCTGCCTCTGCAGGAAACCCTTCAATACTAGCAGATAAGTCTGGCTCAGGTTCTTATGAGGTCACTGCTTTTTTCCCTGGTGGCTTCTTTGGCTCTGGGTATAGGGTATTTTTTATAGTAGGTTTCGGCAGTTTTTTGTCTATGGTTATTCAGCCATTAGTTGTGATTTTGGTGTTTCCTTAAAAAGAGCTAAACTCACATTCCACTCTCAAGATAGTTCACATTCTTTCTTGTCTTGACCCTCCAGTATCTCCATTTCTATTGATAATCTTTCTTAATTCCTTCAGTATTTTCATTTTCTCCGCCCCCCCCCCTTTTTTTTTTTAACTCAGTGTATATTAGACTAAAGAAGTCTGTTTCACTGTTTGCTCTTTCAGGGGAATTCTCTTGATGTTTTTATTAGGAGTGATTCTTCTGTTTCTTCATTTTACTTATATTTCTCTGACTCTATGAGTTTAAGAGAAACAATTATCTTCTGTGATCTTGGATGAATATTTTTATGTGGGAGCACTTCGATGTAGCCTGTGTGGGTTTAATATTTTTGTTGCCAGGGCTGTTTTTAGTATGGATGCCTTCTGCCTCTTTCCTCATTGTGTGCTGGACATTATCCACTTGATAGGGGTTGTGGACTGGTGTTGTGGTGACAAGAGTCTGCTTTGGAGTCTGCAGGGCCTCCTCTTTGCTTTGTGGCTGTTATGGCCCTTTCAGGGGCAGAGTGTGCTTCCTATTTGTTGGATTATAAGTTCTCAGATCCATTTCTGAGCTGTGATATGAGGTAGGAGGAGCCAGTGGGAGAGGAGCCAATGAGTATTCCTTCCCTGGAGCTGTTCACTGTGGACTATATTCTGTGGTGTGACTTGCCATCTGTAGTGTGGATTCACAGCTTACACTGTTGTTGGCACTGCCCTCAGCCCTGCCTCAACCATGGCAAAGCCAGCAATTGGCCCTGGTATCAATCAGATGTCTCTACAAAGATCTTCACAAAGATCCACTGAAGTCAGGTACCAGGATTGCAGTAGTCATGCACCTGGACCCACTATGGGAGCTATGGAAGCAGCCTAGATCCCAATCCTGCCTCTGCATACCCTCTAAGCCCACAGCTGCTATGACCAAAGCCATCCCAGCCATAGGAGCATCCATTGTCCACTTGGACATCCCATGGATGCTGAGTTTAGAAAGTCAGTGGAGGCAGCATAAATTCATGGATCAGTAAGCTGCTAGGATGGGGCTCAGATTTCAGCCCTACTTCCTAAGTCACATGACTTTTGGGCAGGAGCTCTGATTTCAGCCCTGCCTCCATATATGGAAAACCCACTGGTAGTTGTGTACTCCAGAACTCAGAGGTGGCTCTCAGTGGGCTGAGAACATGCTTAGAAAGAGGTTCCTATGGCCCTCCATTCATGTACCTCTTAACAGTGTTTCTTTGCTTCTATGGTGGGCCCAGGCTTCTTCCATGTACACTCCCTGTTGTGGCCATACAACTCTGCAGCCCCTTCAGGCTGTCTACATGCAGCCAACCCCAGTCCTCTCCCTAGGTGTGTCCTCTAAAGGCCAAGTTTTAGTCCCCAGGGCATGCCTGTACCAGCAGACATGTGTCTCAGGCTTGGGGGTGCATAGATCATCTGTGCAGATCTCTTTCTGTACTACTTATCTCAAACCAGTGGTTGCGCTCTTCTTTGACACTCCCCACTGACGAGTGCCTCTCAGGGTGAAGGAACGTTTCCTTTTTACAACATCCTCCTAGTGGTACAGGTCCCATCCTTCTTCTTCTTCTTCTTCTTTTTTTTTCCTTTTGTCCTACCTAGTTACATGGAGATCTTTCTTGCACTTTTAGCTGAGATCTGCTAACATTCAGCAGGTAGTTTTTGAGAACTGTTCCAAATGTAGATGTATTTTTGATTCATTTGTGGGAGGAGTTGAGCTCCATGTCCTTCTATTTTGTCATATTTATTGGAGCCCCTCCACCACTTTACTTTCGTTTGTGTTTGTCTGAGTTACTTTCCATTTTAAAAAAAATTTTACTTTTAGCCTTTTTTACTTTAGTTTTTCTTAATTGCTCTCTTTTAAGTATCTGTCCTATATACGATACACAGTTAAATTCTACTTTTAAGCCAATCTTATTTTTTAGTTTGATAGTAAATTGATTCTACTTGCCTTTATTAATATGACCAACATTTTTATCTCTATGTTTTAAATATTTCAAGTTATATTTACTATGTGTCTTTCATTAAATGTTCTCTTTTATTTTGAACTTTCTGAGTTTTTGGAAGGTGTGTGTTTTTGTTCTAATAGTGTAGTAGTGATCTTTGTCCTAATACTTTTATATAATTCCCTATTCCCCTTTCTCTTTTCTTGAACATTTACTCTTAAGTTCATTATCTTTAAAAGATTTTCTGTATCTGTCACATGTTATTTATGGGTAAATTCATCTTCTCTTTTTCTTTACCTTTTTCCACTTTTTGGTTGTCAAAGCATATATGTTTTTCTTCTGCCTTTATTTTAGTCTTAAATGCCCATTTTTTTTTTTTTTTTACAGAAGTCTCCCTATTCATGTCTGAAATTCATCTTCTCATTGATTCCTTAAAAAGGACATGTAGATAAAATAACTCTCTGAGTTATTGCATGTTTAAAGCTATTAATATTTTTTCAACTACCATGATATAGACTTTATAATTTGCTTAGTATGTTGCTGTTGAACAGCAGACTTACACCAACCTGATTTCTTTCCTAAGTGACCTGGTCTATTTACCTAGAGACACAGAATATTCTTTCTTATTATTATTCCTTTTCTTTAAAGTTCAATAGTTTTACTAGAATGTGAGTTAGAATTGAACTTCTGGAATCAATAGTGCTAGGTACTTGGTGGAAACAGGGCCCTTTCAACATGTAGATTTAAGGATATGTGTGTTTTAGAAAAATTTATCTATTTAAAAAGCAGAGACATTGCTTTGCTGACAAACGTCCATCTGGTCAAAGCTGAGTGCTGAAGAATTGATGCTTTTGAACTGTGGTATTGGAGAAGACTCTTGCGAGTCCTTTGGACTGCAAGGAGATCCAACCAGTCCATCCTAAAAGAAATCAGTCCTGAATATTCATTGGAAGGACTGATGCTGAAGCTGAAACTCCAATATTTTGGCCACCTGATGCAAAGAACTGACTCATTTGAAAAACCCTATTGCTGGGAAAGATTGAAGGCAGGAGGAGAAGGGGATGACAGAGGATGACATGGTTGGATGGCATCACTGATTCAATGGCATGAGTTTGAGTAAACTCAGGGAGTTGGTGATGGACAGGGAGACCTGGTCTGCTGCAGTCCATGGGGTTGCAAAGAGTCAGACACGACTGGGTGACTGAACTGAACTGAGCTGCAAATTCTCTTTTCAACTATATTTTTCCCTACATAAGGAGTTAAATTATATATTGTACATAAAATAGATCTTCTTTCTCTGTCTTTCATTTCTATTGCTTACTTTCTTCTACCTTTTTCACAGTTCCTCACTTCTGTACATTTATTTATTTTTAATTCCAGCTTTATTGAGATATAATGACATACAGCACTGTATAAGTTTAAGGTGTACAGTATAGTGATTTGACTTTTATATGTTGCAAAAAGATTATAATAATATACTTATTTAATATCTACCATCTAATATAGATATAAAAAAGAACACTTTTCCTTGTGAAGAAAATTTTTAGGATATTGTATTAGCAACTTTCATATATACCATACAGCCGTATTAACTATAGCCACCATCTTTTATTGATATATTACATCTCTAGTACTTGTTTTTTAACTGAAAGTTTATAACATTTGATTACCTTAATCAAATTCCACCAACCCCTTCCTCCATATTTGGTACCCAAAAAATCTGTACTTCTTTATTAGTTTTACTGTTTTTCTTTTACATTTCACCTAAAAATGAAATTGTTTAGTATTTGTGTCTATCTGACTTATTTAACTTAGAATAATGCCCTCACAGTCTACCCATGTTGTCCCAAACAGGATTTCTCCTCTTTTAAGAGTTGAATGCTATTCAACTGCATTTATAAACACAAACCACATTTTTATCCTTCACCTGTCCATAGACAATTTAGATTGCTTTCGTATCTTGGCTATTGTATGTAATGCTGCAGTAAGCATGGAGGTATGTATATTTCTTCAACAGTGATTTTGTTTTCTTTAGATTATATATGCTTTAACCTCTGCGCCACCAGGGAAGCCCCTTAGATTATATAGCCTGGGGTGAAATTGCTGCATCATATGATAGTTCTATTCTTAATATTTTGAGAGACTTCCATGTCAGGAAGCGTTTAACAGGAGGCTTCCTGTGTGCTGTTTTGGATCTGTCAGGAATTCTCTGCTCCTTATTAATTCGTGAATATCCAGGAATTAAGAGAAGAGGCAAGCCTCTCCCAGGACTGAGGAATCCAGGCATTTCCTTCATTAGTTTTTTTATACTGTGATAAGTACTGTCTTCCTTTTTATGAACCATATGGTAAAAGTGGTTATTTACAACTCTCTCTTTCATATGGATGATTTCATGTTTTCTTGATAACCTGTAAGTTTTGATTTTATCTCTGCTGAAAATAGCTATCTTGTAAGACAGTATAAAGGCTATGGTTTTTCCTGTGGTCATGTATGGATGTGAGAGTTGGACTGTGAAGAAGGCTGAGCGCCCAAGAATTGATGCTTTTGAACTGTGATGTTGGAGAAGACTCTTGAGAGTCCCATGGACTGCAAGGAGATCCAACCAGTCCATTCTGAAGGAGATCAGCCCTGGGATTTCTTTTGAGGGAATGATGCTGAAGCTGAAACTCCAGTACTTTGGCCACCTCATGCGAAGCGTTGACTCGTTGGAAAAGACTCTGATGCTGGGAGGGACTGGGGGCAGGAAGAGAAGTGGATGACAGAGGATGGGATGGCTGGATGGCATCACTGACTCGATGGACGTGAGTCTGAGTGAACTCCAGGAGTTTGTGATGGACAGGGAGGCCTGGCATTCTGCGATTCATGGGGTCACAAAGAGTCAGACACGACTAAGAGACTGAACTGAACTGAAGACAGTATAAATACCTACATAATGTTGAATAAAACATCTTTGCTTCATCAGAGCTCTTGTCCCCATGTCTTTCTTTCTCTTTCTTTCTCTCTCTCTCTCAGGCTATTTCTTTGGAGCGCAGAGGCCCTCTGAGTTCACTTTCCTGCCCCAGCTTCTAAGACTCTCTCGAGAAGGCACGCTGTGTCTTCACCCCATCAGAGGGCGCCTGAGGCCTCTGTGAACAGAGCAAGCCCCGTGTCAGGGGCTTTATTGGCTTTATGCATAAACCAAGGAATATCAGCCTCTTTTTCTCCTTTACCTTCTTATCGTCGACTCTGGACCACCAGGTTCCGGTCTATTAAAGGACCACAACACTTCTATATTGCTTTCCATAGTGGTTCAATCAGTTTACATTCCCCCAACAGTGCCCAAGAGTTAACCTTTTCTCTATATCCTCGTTGCATTAGTTCTCTCTTGTCTTTTCAGTGATGGCCATTCTAACAAGTATGAGATTATATCTAATGTTGTTTTAATTTGTATTCCCCTGATAATTAGTAATGTTGAACATTTTTTTATGTAACTGTTGATTTAAAAATCTTTGGAAAATCAAGTTCTTTGCCTATTTTTAAATTGATTACTTGTTTGTCTGTTATTGAATTGTATTAGTTCTTTATATATTTTGGATATTAACCCCTTATCATGTATATGATTTGCCAGTATTTTCTCCAATTTTGTAGATTGCCTTTTCAATTTCTGGATTTTTTTCTTTTGCTGTATAGAAGGTTTTTATTAGTTCAGTACAGTTCTATTTGTTTTGTTGCTTATACTTTAGGTGCCATTTCAAGAAAATTTAACAATATTCATGTGAAGGGGCTTTTCTCTGTTTTCTTCTAGGAGGTTTATGATTTACAATGTAACATTTAAGTACTTATTATGAGCAACTTTTTTCTTAGTGCTGTGAAATTTTTTGTTAGTGGTCTAGTTTCATTCTTTTACACAAGAATATTTCACTTTCCCTGAACCATTTATTGAAAAAATTGTCTTTTTCCACTGAATATCCTTGGCTTCCTTGTGAAATATTAGTTGACTATATTTGCTTGGGTTTATTTCTCAGCTTTTGACTATGTTCTGTTGCTCTATATGCCCATTCTTATGCCAACACAGCTTTGCTTAGCTTTGTTATGTAATTTGAATACAGGAAATTCATACCACCAGCTTTATTCTTGTTTCTCAGATGTTTTGGCTATCCAGAATCTTTTGTGTTTGCACACAAACTTTAGAATTGTTTGCTCTACTTCTGTAAAAAAAAAATGTTTTTGGAATCTTACTAGGGATTTCCTTAAATCTGTAGATGGCATTGAGTAGTATGGAAATGTCAAGAAAACTATTTTTTTTAATTCATTAACATGTGAGATCTTTCCATTTATTTGAGTTTTAAATTACTTTCATCAATTTCCCATGGTTTTCAGTGGACAGATCTTTCATATCCTGGATGAAATTTATTTCTAACTATTTTTATTGTTATTATTATATCATAAATGGGATAATTTATTTCTTTTCCAAATAATCTCTCATTAGTATATTCAAACAATACTGATGTTTGTGATGTTAATTTTGTATCCTGGAGTTATGTTGAATTTGTTCATTAGATCTAACAGGTTTTTTTTGGTGGAGTCTTTAGCATTTTCCATATATAAAATCATATCATCTACAAATAGAAACAATTTTACTTCTCCCTTTCCAATTTGGCTACCTTTTCTTCCCAGTTTTTCCTTTTTCTTTTTTGTCTGATTGTCCTGGCCAGAAATTCCAATGTTATGTTGACTAAAATGTGGTAAGAGTGGGCATCCTTGTCTTGTTTCTGATTGTAAATGAAAAGCTTTCAGCTTTTTACTAGTAAGTATGGGCTTCCCAGGTGGCTCAGTGGGTAAAGAACCTGCCTGCAGTGCAGGAGACACAAGAGACACAGGCTTGATCCTTGGGTCAGGAAGAACCCTTGGAGGAGGGCATGGCAACACACCCCACTATTTTTGCTTGGAGAATCCCATGGACAGAGGAGTCTGGTGGGATACAGTCCATGGGGTTGCAGAGAGTTGGACATGACTGAGAGACTGAGCACACAGAGCACATGATCACTGTGGGCTTGTCATATATGGCCTTTATTATCTGGAGGCTTGTTCCCTTTATATTCCCTTTGTTGTACTATTTTATCATAAATGGATGTTGAATTTTGTCAGATGCTCATTTCTATATCTACTGAGATGAACCTGTGGCTTTAATTCTTGATTTTGTTAATGTAGTGTATCATATTGACTTATAGATGTTGAACTAAACTTAAATACTTGTAATAAAATCCACTTTATCATAGTGTTTGACCCATTTAATGTGCTACTAAATTCAGTTTGCTGATACTTTGTTGAGGATTTTCACATCCACATTTAGGATGGAGACCCATCTGTAATTTTCTTTTCTTGTAGCTTCTTTCTCTGGTGTTGGTATCAGGATAATTATAAAGTTATAACATGAATTTGAAAGTGTTCCCTTCCTATTCCCTTCCTTCCTATTTTGTGGAAGAGTTTTAAAACAATTAGCATTAAGTTCCTTTAATACATGGTAGAATTAACCAGTCAGGCTGTTTGGTCATAGACTTTAGTTTCTTGGGAGATTTTTGTTCCTTGATTAAATATACTCACTTGAAATTAGCCTGTTCAAAAATATTTTTTTACTTCTTCATGACTCAATCTTGGTAGGCTGTATGTTTCTAAGAATTTATTCATTTTTATTAGGTTATCCAGTGTGTTCATATATAATTTTTCACAGTAGCCTCTTATGCTTCTTTGTATTTCTACAGTATCACCTGTAATATTTCCTTTTTCATTGATAATTGTTTTTTCATACAAATTTTAAGATTTTTTTGCTCTAGTTCTGTGAAAAAATGTCCTGATAATTTGATAAAGATTGGTTTGAATCTGTAGTTTTTCTTAGGTAGTATAGTCAGTCACTTTGGACAATATTGATTCTTCCAATGCAAAAATATGGTATATCTTTTTTAAAATGGATACATATTATTTTGAATGAAGCACCAAATTTGAGATTATTATTAAAATTCTTTTTAAAAAGAGATAAAATAACATTACATGTCAGTATTTGCTATTATTTTGGTAAAAGAAAAATATGTTGTTTGGAAGACAAATGGAAGAGCAAAATCAAAACTACTTTGCAAAAGATATCATGGGTGTGTGTATGTGTGTGTGTATGTAAATTGACATCATCTAAAAATGATGTAAATCAAAGATACTTACTTGTAATAGGAACAGATGTATAGATATAGTTAGCCTAACATGAATATAATTTCCAGATCAGCTATAATGACAATTGTGGCTTAAATGCCAATCATGACTTAAAAAACAAAATTAAAAAATGATTTTTACATCAGAAGATAAGTACCCTTTTCATGAAATGTTGCATTCAGGCTTGTAAATGGATCATTTAGCTTTTGGGAGAGTTCAGATGATTTATCTTAATGAAATCAGCTCATAGTGTATTTCAACTGGCTTCTGGAAAACTTTCTTTAACTAATTCGGTTCAGTTCAGTTCAGTCCCTCAGTCATGTCTGACTCTTTGCGACCCCATGAACCACAGCACTCCAGGCCTCCCTGTCCAACACTAACTGTCAGAGCTTAACCAAACTCATATCCATTGAGTCGGTATTGCCATCCAACCATCTCATCCTCTGTCGTCCCCTTCTCCTGCCCTCAATTTTTCCCAACATCAGGGTCTTTTCAAATGAGTCAGCTTTTCACATCAGGTGGCCAAAATATTGGAGTTTCAGCTTCAAAATCAGTTCTTCCAATGAACACCTAGGACTGATCTCCTTTAGGATGGACTGGTAGAATCTACTTGCAGTCCAAGGGACTCTCAAGAGTCTTCTCCAACATCACAGTTCAAAAGCATCAGTTCTTCTGCACTAAGCTTTCTTTATAGTCCAACTCTCACATCCATACATGACTACTGAAAAAACCATAGCCTTGACTAGATGGACCTTTGTTGGCAAAGTAATGTCTCTGCTTTTTAATATGCTGTCTAAATTGGTCATAACTTTCCTTTCAATGAGTAAGCGTCTAAATTTCATGGCTGCAATCACCATCTGCAGTGATTTTGGAGCCCCCCAAAAATAGTCTGTCACTGTTTCCAATGTTTCCCCATCTATTTGCCATGAAGTGATTATTAATCACTAATTATTAGTTTTTAATTGGAAGATAATTGCTATATAATATTGTGTTGGTTTCTGCCATTCAACATGAATCAGCCATAATTATATATATACATATATATACGTAAATATCTTCTCCGTCTTGAGCTTACCTCCCACCCCCACCCAATCCCAACCCTCTAGGTCATCCCAGAGTGCCAGGCTGGGCTCCTTGTGTTATATAGCAACTTCCTACTAGCTGTTTTACACATGGTAGTGTATATATGTCAATGCTACTTTCTCATTCATCCCACCTTTTAATTCCCCCGATGTGTCCACAAGTCTGTTCTCTTTGTCTGCATCTCTATTCTTGCCTTGCACATAGGTTCATGGGTACCATTTTTCTAGATAACATATATATGTATTAATAGAAAATATTTGTTTCTCTCTTTCTGACTTTCTTCACTCTATAACAGGCTCTAATTTCATCCACCTCACTAGAATGGATTCAAATCCGTTCTTTTTCATGGCTGAGTAATATTCCATTGTATATATGTACCACTATTTTTTTATCATTTTCTCTGTTGATGGACATATAGGTTGTTGCCACTATTGTAAATAGTGCTGCAAGGAACAAAGGGATACCTGTGTATTTTTGAATTATGGTTTCCTCAGGGTATATGCCTATACCTCAGGGTATATCCAATTTTCTGGATCATATGGTAGTTTTATTCATAGCTTTTAAGAAATCTCCATACTGTTCTCCAGTATGTGGTGCAGAACTGTGGTGTTGGAGAGGACTCTTGAGAGTTCTTCGGACAGCAAGGAGATCAAACCAGTCAATCCTAAAGGAAGTCAACCCTAATTATTCATTGGATGGACTGATGCTGAAGCTGAAGTTGCGATACTTTGGCCAGCTAATATGAAGAACCAACTTATTGGAAAAGACCCTGATTCTGGGAAAGATTGAGGCAGGAAGAGAAAGGCATGACAGAGAATGAGATGGTTAGATGGCATCATTGACTCAACGGACATGAGTTTGCACAGACTCTGGGGGATAGTGAAGGACAGGGAAGTCTGGTGTACTATAGTCCATGGCATTGCAAAGTGTCAGACACAAAACTACAACATACTGTTCCCCATCGTGTCTATATCAATTTACATTCTCACCAACAGTACAGGAGAGTTCTCTTTTCTCCATGTCCTCAGCATTGTTTTGCAGATTTTTTTGATGATGACTATTCTTACCAGCGAGGTGATACCTCATTATAGTTTAATTTGCATTTCTCTAATAGTGAGTGATACTAAACATATTTTCATGTGTTTATTGCTCATCTGTATGTCTTCTTCGGCAATGAAAACATATGTGTTTAGGTCTTATGTCCATTTTAATTGTTTTTATTTATTTATTTTTTTGCTTTTATGATATGGAACTGCCTTGAGCTGCTTGTATATTTTGGAGATTAATCCTTTATTGGTTGCTTCATTTGCAATTATTTTCTCCCATTATTAGGGTTATTTTTCAACTTGTTTATAGTTTCCTTTGCTATGCAACAGCTTTTAAGTTTGATTAGGTCCCCTTTGCTTATTTTTATTTATTTATTTTTTGTTTCCATTACTCTAGGAGGTGAGTCAAAGAAGCTATTGCTGTGATTTATGTCAAAGCATGTAGTGCCTATGTTTTCCTCCAAGAGTTTTATGGTTTCTGGCCTTATATTTAGATATTTAATCCATTTTGAGTTTACTTTTGTGTATGGTATTAAAAAGTTTTCTAATTTCTTTATTTTATCTTTAGCTGTTCAGTTTTCCTAGGACTACTTGTTGAAGAGGCTCTTTTCTCCATTGTCTATTTTTGCTCCCTTCGTCAATGATAAGCTGCCTTTAGGTGCATGCGCTTTCTATCTTGTTCTATTGGTCTATATTTCTATTTCTGTGCCAGTACCATACTGTTCTGATTACTGCAGCTTTATAGTATAGCCTGAAGTCAGGAAGGTTGATTTCCTTCAGCTCCATTTGTCTTTCTCAAGATTGCTTTGGCTATTCAGGGTCTTTTGTGTTTCCATACAAATTGTAAAACATTTTGTTCTAGTTTTGTGAAAATGCCATTGGTAATTTGATAGGGATTGCATTGAATCTGTAGATTTCTTTGGATAGTGTAGTTATTTTTACAACATTGATTGTTTAAATCTGAGAACATTGTGTATCTCTTCATCTGTTTGTGTCATCTTCGATTTCTTTCACCAGCATCTTATAGTTTTCTGCATACAGGTTTCTTGTCTCTTTATGTAGGTTTATCACTGTTGTTGTTGCCTAGTCACTAAGTTGTGTCCAACTTTTTTATGACCCCATGGACTGAAAAGCCACCATGCTCTTCTCTCCATGGGATTTCCCAGGCAAGAATACTGGAGTGGTTTGCCATTTCCTTCTCCAGGGATCTTCCTGACCCAAGGATTGAAACTGCATCTCCTGCATTAGCAGGCAGTTCTTTACCAATGAGCCACCATGGAAGCCCTTAGATAGGTTTATTCCTAGGTATTTTATTCTTTTTGTTTTAATGGTGAATGGGGTTGTTTCCTTACTTTCCCTGTCTGATTTTTCATGGTTAGTATATAGGAATGCAAGAGATTACTTGGTAACTATGAAGCCTGGCACTGCTGAAGGACCTGAGACCCAGAAACATGGTATATCTTTCCATCAATTTGTGTCAACTTCAGTTTCTTTCATCACCATCTTAGAGTTCTTGGAGTAGAGGTTTTTTCCTCCTTAAGTACGTTTATTCCTAGATATTTTATTCCTTTGAATGCAATGAGATTGTTTCTTTAATTTCTCTTTCAGATCTTTCTTTCTTAGTGTATAGAAATGCACTCTTAGCAAGGGGCTATTTCTCTTGGTGCTGGTGGTGGTCTGACAGCAGGTGCTAACACAGAGGTGTGAAAACCCAACTAAGGTAGATGTGGTCTCCAACTTGGGAAGCTGGTTTCCAAGAGCTGAAGCCAGTGTGATAAATCTTGTAATAGCTGTTACCAGTGAATTAACTCTAAATATTTGAATGCTTGTTACCGTTTGTCAAATAAGTATGCAAAGGATGCATTTTGCCTTTTAACCAATTTCTTTTTTTATAATGGCAACTTCAGTGTTTTAAAAAATTCCAGCAACAAGGATGGCTTTTTGGTACTGGTCTAAGAGTATGGAACTCTGATTTAAAACATTGTGACTGAATTGAACAATCACTGGCGGTTAGCACTATGTACTCCATTGACATGCAAGAGGCAAAGAAGCCTGGTCGCATTTCCAAGCCCATGAGGGCCTCGGCCACTATGCCCTGGATCCTAGCCCAGTATGCAAAGCAGTTGTCCAGGGTGTTCACATATGAGCAAAAGCTGGCAAATATATTGCTATGTAAAGGCACGTGGAGAATCTTATAATCTGTGTAAAGGTCATTTGCCCAAAAAGGTGTGGTCACAGAATATGTAGTAAATGTTACATCTTAAATATTAAAAGAACCTCCATTTGCCTTTGAATTAAAAACTTTAAAGCTTAAATATACCTGCCTAGTTAATAAAGAAGCTTTGGGACAGCTTAAGGAGATTTTCAGGCTTGAAAACACAGTGACATAGCCTGGATATTAAAAAAAAAAAAAAAGAAATGCAATAGATTTCTATCAATTCTGTATTCTGCAACTTCACCAAAATTACTGATGAGCTCTAGTAGTTTTCTGGTAGCATCTTGAAAATTCTTTATATTTATATTTTACTAGAGTATAGTATGGAGAAGGCAATGGCACCCCACTCCAGCACTCTTGCCTGGAAAATCCCATGGACGCAGGAGCTTGGTGAGTCGCAGTCCATGGGGTCGCTAAGAGTCGGACATTACTGAGTGACTTCCTTTCACTTTTTACTTTCATGCATTGGAGAAGGAAATGGCAACCCACTCCAGTATTCTTGCCTGGAGAATCCCAGGGATAGGAGAGCCTGGTGGGCTGCCATCTCTGGGGTCGCACAGAGTCAGACATGACTGAAGCGACTTAGTAGTAGTAGTAGTAGTAGTAGTAGTAGAGTATAGCATAAAAAAGATCTTCATGACCCAAATAACCATGATGGTGTTATCACTCACCTAGAACCAGACATCCTGGAATGCAAAGTCAAGTGGGCCTTAGGAAGCATCACAATTAACAAAGCTACTGGAGGTTATGGAAGACCAGTTGAGCTATTTCAAATCCTAAAAGATGATGCTGTGAAAGTGCTGCACTCAATATGCCAGCAAATTTGGAAAACTCAGCAGTGGCCAAAGGACTGGAAAAGATCAGTTTTCATTCCAATCCCAAAGAAAGGCAAGACCAAAGAATGTTCAATCTACCACACAATTGCTCTCATCTCACACAAGGTAATGTTCAAAATTCTCCAAGCCAGGCTTCAACAGTACGTGAACAATGAACTTCCAAATGTTCAAGCTGGACTTCAAAAGGCAGAGGAAACAGAGATCAAATTGCCAAGATCTGTTGGGTCATCAAAAAGCAAGAGAGTTCCAGAAAAACATCTACTTCTGCTTTATTGACTACGACAAAACCTCTGACTGTGTGGATCACAACAAATGGTGGAAAATACTTAAAGGGATGGAAATACAAGATCACCTTACCTGCCTCTTGAGAAATCTGTATGCGGGTCAAGAAGCAACAATTAGAATTGGACATGGAAAAAACAGACTGGTTCTAAATCAGAAAATGAATGAATCAAAGCTGTATATTGTCACCCTGCTTATTTAACTTACATGCAGAATACATCATAAGAAATGCCAGGCTGGATGAAGCACAAACTGGAATCAAGATTGCTGGGAGAAATATCAATAATCTCAGATGACACCACCCTTATGGAAGAAAGTGAAGAAGAACTGAAGAGCCTCTTGATGAAAGTGAAAGAGGAGAGTGAAAAAATTGGCTTAAAACTCAACATTCAGAAAACTAAGATCATGGCATCTGGTCCCATCACTTCATGGAAAATAGGTGGGGAAACAATGGAAAGAGTTACAGACTGTATTTTGGGGGGTTCCAAAATCACTGCAGATGGTGACTGCAGCCATGAAATTAAAAGACGCTTGCTACTTGGAAGAAAAGCCATGAACAACCTAGACAGCATATTAAAAAGCAGAGACATTATTTTGCCAAGAAAAGTCTGTCTAGTCAAAGTGGTGGTTTTTCCAGTAGTCATGTACGGATGTACATGCCCTGCAAAGAAAGCTGAGTGTTGAAGAATTGATACTTTTGAACTGTGGTGTTGGAGACAACTCTTGAGAGTCCCTTGGACTGCAAGGAGATCCAATCAGTACATCCTAAAGGAAATCAGTCCTGATTACTCACTGGAAACACTGATGCTGAAGCTGAAACTCCAATACTTTTGGCCACCTGTATGAAGAACTGACTCAGTGGAAAAGCCCTTGATACAGAGAAAGATTGAAGGTGGGAGAAGAAGGGGATGACAGAGGATGAGATGGACAGAGGATGAGATGGTTGGATGGCATCACTGACTCAATGGACATGAGTTTGAGAAAGCTCTGAAAGTTGGTAATGGACAGGCAAGCCCGGTGTGCTGCAGTCGATGGGGTCACAGAGTTGGACCTGATTGAGTGAACTGAACTGATAGTATTGTATTGTATAGTACAGAACATTATACTATAGTATCATGTCATTTGCAAATAGTGACAGTTTTACTACTTCTTTTCCAATTTGTATTTTTTTCAATTTCTTTTTGGTCTTTGATTTACATGGTTAGGACTTTTAAAACTATGTTGAAGAAAAGTAGAGAGTGGACATCTTTGTCCTGTTCCTGATTTTAAAGGAAATGCTTTCAATTTTTCACTGTTTATTATGATGCAAGCTGAAGGTTTGTCATATAAGGCCTTAATTATGTTGAGGCATATTTCCCCTATGCTTACTTTGGAGAGGTTTTATCGTAAATGGTGTTGAATTTTGTCATTTTTTGCATCCATTGATATGATCATGTGGTTTTTATTCTTCAGTTTATTGATGCAGTGTATCACACTGATTATTTGTGGATACTAACAAATTCTTGCATGCCTGGGATAAATCTCACTTGATCATGGTATATTATCCTTTTTATGTACTGTTGGATTTGGTTTACTAATATTTTGTTGAGAATTTTTGCATCTATGTTCATCGGTGATCAGTTAAATTCAGTCACTCAGTCATGTCCTACTCTTTGTGAGCCCATGAATCGCAGCACGCCAGGTCTCCCTGTCCATCACCAACTCCCGGAGTTCACTCAAACTCACGTCCATCGAGTTGGTGATGCCATCCAGCCATCTCATCCTCTGTCGTCCCCTTCTCCTCCTGCCCCCAATCCCTCCCAGCATCAGAGTCTTTTCCAATGAGTCAACTCTTCACATGAGGTGGCCAAAGTACTGGAGTTTCAGCTTTAGCATCATTCCTTCCAAAGAACACCCAGGACTGATCTCCCTTAGAATGGACTAGTTGGATCTCCGTGCAGTCCAAGGGACTCTCAAGAGTCTTCTCCAACACCACAGTTCAAAAGCATCAATTCTTCAGCGCTCAGCTTTCTTCACAGTCCAACTCACATCCATACATGAACAGTGGAAAAACCATAGCCTTGACTAGACGGACCTTTGTTGGCAAAGTAATGTCTCTGCTTTTGAATATGCTATCTAGGTTGGTCATAACTTTTCTTCCAAGGAGTAAGCGTCTTTTAATTTCATGGCTGCAGTCACCATCTGCAGTGATTTTGGAGCCCCCCAAAATAGTCTGCCACTGTTTCCACTGTTTCCCCATCTATTTCCCATGAAGTGATGGGACCAGATGTGATGATCTTTATTTTCTGAATGTTGAGCTTTACGCCAACTTTTTCACTCTCCTCTTTCACTTTCATCAAGAGGCTTTTGAGTTCCTCTTCACTTTCTGCCATAAGGGTGGTGTCATCTGCATATCTGAGGTTATTGATATTTCTCCTGGCAATCTTGATTCCAGCTTGTGCTTCTTCCAGCCCAGCGTTTCTCATGATGTACTCTTCATAGAAGTTAAATAGGCAGGGTGACAATATATAGCCTTGAGGGATTCCTTTTCCTATTTGGAACCAGTCTGTTGGTCCATGTCCAGTTCTAACTGTTGCTTCCTGACCTGCATATAGGTTTCCCAAGAGGCAGGTCAGGTGGTCTGGTATTCTCATCTCTTTCAGAATTTTCCACAGTTTGTGGTGATCCACACAGTCAAAGGCTTTGGCATATAGTGGCCTATAATTTTCTTTTCTTTCTTTCTTCTTCTTCTTTTTTTTTTTTTTTTTTGTTATCTTAGAGTGGTTTTGGTATCAGAGTGATGGTGCCTTCATGGAATGATATTTTGTCCTGGACATTTTGGGAGAGTTTTTAAATAATAATTTCAGTACGTGTCATTGGTTTGTTCATATTTTCTGCTTCTTCCTGGTTCAGTCATGGGAGATTGTACCTTTCTAAGAATTTGTTTGTTTCTTCTAGGTTGTCCATTTTATTGCTGTAGAGTTGCTTGTAGTGGTCTTATGATATTTTGTATTTTTGAGTTGTCCACTGTAATGTCTCCTTTTTCATTTCTAATTTTAAAGAGTTGAGCCCCCTCTCCTTTTTCTTGATGAGCCTAGATAAAGGTTTATCAATTTGGTTTATCTTTTCAAAGAATCAGCTTTGAGTTTCATTGA